>NC_090446.1:1422435060-1422756564 GCF_031143425.1 Pleurodeles waltl
TTGGTCCTATGGAGGCAATCTGTTCAATTTATCATTCATATGTAAGGTAAGCATTACTCGTGTGCCCTGACTTTGTGACCTCCTTCTGTTATACAGCTTAATGTTGTTTTGTAGCCAGGACTATGTTATCTAAATAACACATTTTAAGGTTGCATTTCTAAGGTAGGCTATAGTTCACATAACAAGTGGGCCTCCTCTCTCACACCACCAGGGACCGCAAGCAGTCACACATGGCACAGAACAGTCACACTCAGCACAGAGAGCCTACGAAGAGCAAATGTCACCACGATAACAGCCTGATTTACAGCCTTGTTTACAGGGAAGCAAAGCTAAGCTGAGAGCAAGAATGCTCTGGAAATAAAAACTGAAGCTAACAGCCTGATTTACAGCTTTATTTACAGGGAAGCTAAGCTGAGATCAAGAATGCTCTGGAAATGAAAACTGAAGCTTTGCTGAACACGAGAAGGAAGCAAAGAAAAAAAGCCCCCTGAAGAGGAAATAAACAGGACAAAGCGTAGGTATGCAGTAGTCAGTCCCTGCTCCCAAGGAGGAAAAGGAGGGACAAGGAGGCATGTCTGACAGCTAGCATGGAAACATTTCTAAAATACACTGAAATGAGCAAATAAAATGACTGTAAGCACACAGTAAATTTACTAAAAGTACACAAGAGGCTATACGCTTACGCTCAGCATAAAAAGGCAGGCACAGAGCTAATGTTATTGCTGGGCAAAGGTGAAGAAACAACACAGCTTTTGACTGATGCTCACTGCATAAGATTGAATGTTAACAATGTATCACATTTAATTTAATATTGCTTAAATCTTACTGCCTGTTTGGCACGCTTCTGTACACTTACTTTGCCTTGATTTAGTCCACATGTACTCTCCACTCAGATTCATTCGGCAAAACTCCACTGCAGTTATGGGATTGTAGCTCTATAGTTTACTTATAGCCTCTGATGCAACTATTTTGGCACCCTCTGGCTTCATATAGATTGAAGTAAGGCCTCAGCAATGGTCTGACACAAAACCATCAGAACCTTGGTTAATGTCATTCCTTCCACCATTATTTTTTTCATGAATATTCTATTTGACCTTCACATATTGTATTGTTTTTGGCTTAGACATCCTTGGCTGTGAATATTGTGGAATATGTAAGTACTCTGCCGGGTTCTAGGCATAATCAATTTGTTATGTGACATTTGTAGTATTTTCCTTGTATTTTGTACAAGAGCAAATTTGCAATAGATGAAGTTTGGTTTATTTGCATCAATGTTCACATGAACTTGAGGCCAACAAGCTCTTGTTTTATTGAAGTAGGGTTCAGATATGGTGGTCATTCTATTGAACTGTACATAGTGATAACTTGGTGGAGCTGAAGTGAGTTCTCCCCAAAGGTTAGAGCCTTTGTAGTACTGACATTTCATTCAAGCCCCTTATGGTTGTGTTAAAACACAAAATTAGATATGTTTCTTTTTGCGAGAGAATCATCTCTAAATGTCCACCTCTCTGGTTCGGCTGAATGGCCATTAACACTGCCCACTTGAAATCCTTTTCTGGGTATCCCTACTCTTCAAAATGATTGACCAGTGCTGCTGAGGCAACTTTGCAATATAGTCGGGATTTATGCTGTATGATCCTTTGTGGTATTTCTTGATTGGTTTTGCCAATGTATAGTTCCTGGCAAGGACATTAATGCCATAAACTATGTTCTTCTTGTGGCAGTTTGAGAATACGGTGTGTCTCAGTTTGAAGTCCTCCAATTAAAATTCAGATCCTTCCAATGTTTGGTTGCATGTCACACATGTGCCACATTTGCAGTTCCCTTTAAGGAGAGAGTAGTTCCAATTTTGCCTCAAATTACATTTAGCAAGCATCGGAGGAGTGTAGGCCCGAACAAGATGTTTACTTATACTGGCATTCGCCTTGAGTGCAAACAGCAAGCTCAAACATGTTATGCAATTTGGATGATAGGTGTCAATTTTGAAAAAGAGTTTGTTTAACATTTTTTGTTTGTGGAAAAAATGTGGAGACATACTCCACTCAAACAGACATTTCTTGGTTTCTCTTTTCAAGAGGCAGTCCCTTGGAATAAACCAAGCTTTCTTGAGTGAGTTTTTTTAGAAGCTTATGAGGATAGCCTTTTCCCTTAAATGTGTCAAGGAGAATGGCATGATTTTGGAAATAATCATTCATTAACACACAACGGTGCCTTAGCCTTAAAAATTGCACATAGAGTAGGTTTTCTTTGAGACTGCAAGGATGAAAACTTGTATAAAGAAGAGCATTATTTTATATCTGTCAGTTTCCAGAACTGTGTTCTTAACTGATCTTCAAATGCCTTCACTTCTACATCTAAAATGTTATAATTTCGTTATTTTTCTTCATGCTGAACTTAAAGACAGGTAATCTGTTTGTTAGACCGGTCAGATCTCGGCGTGATTCCCCCAGTCTTTTTGTCTTCTGGCCTCCTGTTCTTAATCCTTTACTGAATGTAGTTTTTGATTGCTTTAGGACACTGGGAACTTGCTGACGAGTGCTAAAGTGCAAGGGCTCCCTGTGTAAATGGTATTGGTGATTGGTTTATCCATGATTGCCATTTTTGATTTACTAGTAAATCCCAAGTACAGTGGAGAGTATCTGCCCAGGGCCTATACATCACCTGCTACTAGTGGGCCTACAGCAATGATTGTGCCACCCACATGAGTTGCACTGTAAACCTGTCTGAGACCTGCCACTGCAGTGTCTGTGTATGCATTTTAACTGTCAGTTTCACCTGGCATTTGCACCCACTCACCAGGCCCAAACCTTCCCTTTTACTTCATGTAAGTCACCACTAAGTTAGGCCCAAGGCAGCCCCATGGGTAGGGTGCACTGTATTTAAAAGGCAGGACATGTACTGGTGTGTTTTACATGTCCTGAGAGTATATGTCTGCTAAATTCAGTTTTCACTATTGTAAGGATTATCTGTCTTACTGGTTACCATGGGGATTGCCTTGAAATATCTTTTAAGTGTAATTTTCCATTGGGAGCAGATTTGATCCTGAGTTTGGGGTCTCTGAACTCATAATTTAAAGATACATCTTTTGGTGAAGTTGGTTTTTAAATTGTAAATCTGAAAATGGCACTTTCAGAAAGTGGGCATTATCTTGCTTAACCATTCTGTGCCTCTGTCTGGCTATGGAATAGATGTCTGGGTCACGATGACAGTTGGGGTTGTTTGTGAATTCACTCTAGACAGTCACACAAAGGGAGTTGAGATGTGCCCTGCATATCCTGATGGGTCTTCCTGGGCTAGAGTGGTGGGTGAAGCTGACACTTGCACCTGAATAGGACTGTGCCTCTCCTTACATGCCTCTCCTTACACAATGCAATGTCCAACTCCCTGGAGTGTGTCTGGGACCCGGGTAGGAAAGGCAGGGTCTTGTGCACTACTTTCCTTTGAAGTTTGCCTACTTCAAAGGCAGAAATGAGTATAAGTATAATTGAAGTTTGCCTACTTCAAAGGCAGAAATTAGTACAAGTATTCGACCTCTGGGACCAGAAGTTTAGAATCCTTCTTGACTGAGGACATTTTGCCAAGAAGAAGAGCTGGATGTTGTTGGAGGCACTGCCTCTCTGCCTGTTGCTGTTCTCTGCTGGCCTGCTGTTTGCAGCTTCTGTCTTGGGATGGAACGGACTGGGCTTTGCTTTCTACATCCTGCTTCCAAAGGTTTTCAAAGGGCTTGGACGGAGCTTTCCTTCTTTTAGAAGTTTCATGGACATCAAAGATTCATCTGCCAGCACCTGGGTTCTCTTGCTGAGACTCCTGATTCACCAAGTGGTGCAAAATCCAGTTTCTGGGCCCTTGGGAGTGAGTTATGTTATAACAAAGAAGAAACCAAGTACATCGACTCAAAAGCAACTTCAGAACTGGCGCCGCTGACTCTTTTCCTCTGCCTGCACCTGAGCCATGGTCCCCATTGAGTGCAACAACCATGACCATGGCCTGATGCTGCCACAGCTCCTTCGAAGTCCTGCCACAGCGTGAGTCCTGATTGCCATGTCCCTCCATCACAGCACCTGTAACTCCATGGTGTGATCACGACACCTCAAAGTCGATGCCTCGTACCTTGTCCTGTTGGATTCATCTATCCCACTCGATCATAAGGAACCAATGCCTCACCAGTGATGCTGCATCACCTCCCCAGCAACCACAAGGAAATGACGCCTCATCTCCCGTATCTGGTAGTAAGGAACTGACACCTCACCTCCCTGGTAGCAGTAAGAAACCTACATTGAAAAGCAGTTTAAAATTGCATTATTGGTTGCAGAGGCACCCCTGAGACATTGCTTACAGTGCTACTTTAATGGGTGGCACAATGTGTGTGGCAGTCCACTAGTAATTTAATTTACTGGCTCAAGTACATGTAGTACTTGTTACCTGGATCATATAAGTAAATTAAATTTACCAATCAGATGTAGACCAATTTAAACATCTGTAAGGGAGAGAGCACAAGTACTAATCAGCAAGGAGAAAGGGCATGGAAGCCTAATAGTAACATACATGATTAGCAAAATGTCAAAAAGCTTGAAGGGATCCACATCAAGGATGTCAGTTTTTAACAAGTATGCTAGTGAAAAATATTTATACGTGAGAGAAGTATTTCCTACACTAATGTAATAAAGAATAAAAACAAATGCTAAAAATCCATCTAATCAGTAACTAAGTTTTTCTATGGGCTGTACAAAGTGTGGGGTGCCTCTCTCAAGGCAGCTATAGATCGAAATAAATTACATTTAATTCTAATAGAGTTTTTCCAGCTTCCCCAGATGTCGCCTTCCTGACCGAGACCTGGATGAACCCCTCCTCAGCGCCCGACATCGCCATAGCCATCCCGGACGGCTACAAGATCACCAGCGGGGACTGCACCAACAGACGAGGAGGTGGCATCGCCATCGTCCACAAGAATACCGTCAGAATTACAACCAGCACCGAAGACACACTCAGCACCACCGAACACCTGCACTTCCAGACCCACACTGACCCAAACACCACACACAGGGGCATATTTATACTTCTTTTGCGCCGAATTTGCGTCGTTTTTTTCGACACAAATTAGGCGCAAAACTAACGCCATATTTATACTTTGGCGTTAGACGCGTCTAGCGCCAAAGTATGGGGAATGTGCGTCATTTTTTTGCGTGAACGCCTTCCTTGCGTTAATGAGTTGCAAGGAAGGCGTTCCCGTCCAAAAAAATGACTGCGACGCAAATGCGTCGTATTTATACTCCCGGGCAAAAATCACGCCCGGGAGTGGGCGGGGCAAAAAACCCCGCATTTGCGCCTCTTTTTAACGCCTGGGTCAGGGCAGGCGTTAAGGGGCCTGTGGGCTCAAAATGAGCCCACAGCTGCCCTCCCATGCCCCCAGGGACCCCCCCCTGCCACCCTTGCCCACCCCAGGAGGACCCCCAAGGATGGAGGGACCCATCCCAGGGACATTCAGGTAAGTTCAGGTAAGTATAATTTTTTTTTTAAAAACATTTTTTGGGTGGCATAGGGGGGCCTTATTTGTGCCCCCCTACATGCCACTATGCCCAATGACCATGCCCAGGGGACAGAAGTCCCCTGGGCATGGCCATTGGGCAAGGGGGCATGACTCCTGTATTTACTAAGACAGGAGTCATTTAAATGGCGTCTGGGCGTCGTTAAAAATGGCGCAAATCGGGTTGAGGCGATTTTTTTGTCTCAACCTGACTTGCCCCATTTTAAGACGCCCTAACGCCATTTTCCCAAATGCCGGCGCTGCCTGGTCTACGTGGTCTTTTTCCAAGCACACCAGGCAGCGCCGGTTAGCCGGCGCTAAACTTTTTGACGCTAAACTGCGTTAGCGCAGTTTAGCGTCAAAAAGTATAAATATGGGCCACAGAGGGGCCCTTGTTTACAGGCCCTCCAGCCCCTGACAGCAGCTCAGCGACTCCATCACCAACGTCATTAGCACGCACGCTCTCGCATCCATGGACCACATTCTCCTCGTGGACTTGAAATTCCACCTCAATAACACCACCAACAACAACTCTACCACTCTGTTCGACAACGTCGACAACCTCGGCCTCAAGCAGCTCGTCACGACACCCACCTACTCCGCAGCCGCAGGACACACCCTCGACCCTATTTTCTCTGCCATCAAACACCGCTCCATCCACTTCTCCTTTGAGAAACCCACAACACACCATCACCCACAACGGATTCCCCACCGCAGATGGAACAAGGTCACCGAAGACCAACTGATCACTCCCCTCTCCAAGAACCAACCTATCGACATCACCGACAATGACACAGCAGCCGGCAACCTCAGACAATGGATCGACGACTGTGCTAACACTCTCGCCCTGATCAAGAAACCTTCTAACAGATGCACCAAAAGAAAGGCCTTCTGGTTCGCCGCTGACCTCCAAGAATCCAAGCAAACATGCCGAGGACTCGAAAAGAAGTGGCGCCAAGATCAGACACTAGACAACCACACAGCCTTCAAGAACACCATCCACAGACACCACCAACTCATCCGAACCGCCGAGAGAACCACCTTCAAAGAACGCATCGACAACAACACACACAGCTACAAGAAGCTCTTCAACATCATGAAGAGCTCTCCAACCCCAGTTTCTACGTCAATGAAATCCCGCCATCACAAGACCTATGCGACTCCCTAGCCACCTTCTTTTACCGCAAGATCGCAGACATCCATGACAGCTTCAGTACTCAGACCACCACGTCAACCACCGACACCACAGACTCACCACCCACCAGCATCCTGCTCTCCTGGACCCATGTCAATGACAACAACACCATCGAAATCATGAACACCATCCACTCAGGCTCACCATCTGACCCCTGCCCTCACCACATCTTCAACAAAGCAAGCTCTGTCATCGCACCCCAACTCTGGAACATCAACAACAGTTCCTTTGAGACTGCCACCTTCCTGGAGAGCGGGAAACACGCCAAGATCAACGTCCTCCTCAAGAAACCTGAGGTGGACCCAAACGACCTCAAGAACTTCCGGCCCTTCTCCCTGCTCCCCTTCCTGGCAAAGGTCATAGAGAAAATTGTCAAAAAACAACTGACTCGTTTTCTCGAGGAGAAGAACAATCTGGACCCATCCCAATCCGGATTCCCCAGCAACCACAGCAACGAAACTGCCCTCATCGCCGCCACCGACGATATCAGTACCATACTTGACAATGGCAAAGGCGCGGCCCTCATCCTCCTGGACCTCTCGTCCACATTCAACACCATCTGCCACCACACCCTACGCACACGCCTCAAAGACGCAGGAATCTGCAACAGAGCCCTGGACTAGATCACCTTCTTCCTCACGGGCAGAACTCAGAGAGTCCGCCTCCCTCCATTCTGCTCTGAATCCACCAAAATCATCTGTGGTGTACCCCAGGGATCGTCCCTCAGCTCGACCCTCTGTAACGTCTACATGGCTCCACTCGCTAACATTGCCCGATCTCACAACCTCAACATCGTCTCATACGCCGATGACACCCAGCTGATCCTCTCCCTCACCAAGGACCCCGCCATCGCAAAACCAATTTCCACGAAGAAATGAAGGCCATCGCCGAATGGATGAAGAACAGCTGCCTGAAACTAAATTCCGACAAGACTGAGGTCCTCATCTTCAGCTTCACCCCGTCCGCATGGGACGACCACACACGCAACCTGGGATTCATCCTGGACTCATCACTATCAGTGACCCAGCAAGTCAACGCCATCTGATCCTCCTGCTTCAACTGCTTCAACACCCTCTGCATCTCCGTAAGATCTACAAATGGCTCCCCACGGAAACCAGAAGGATGGTCACCCAAACCCTCATAAGCAGCAAATTGTACTACGACAATGCCCTCTACGCAGGAACCATGGCCAAGCTCCAGAAAAGACTGTAACATATACAGAACATCTCCACACGCCTCATCCTGAACATCCCCCGCCACTGCTACATCACAGCCCACCTGAGAGACCTACACTGGCTCCCTGTCAACAAGAGAATCAAGTTCAAACTCCTCAACCACACTCACAAGGCACTGCACAACACCGGACCAGAATACCTCAACAGACGGCTCTCCTTCTACACCCTGACCCAACTGCTTCACTCCACCTACCTTGCCCTCGCCACCATCTCATGCATCCACAGAACAACCACCAGTGGCAGAGCGTTCTTCCACCTCGCCACCAAGACGTGGAACACTCTTCCCACCCACCTGTGTCAGACACAGGACCTACTTACCTTCAGGAGACACCGCAAGACAGGGCTGTTCGAGCAGTAGCAGCTCCCCCTCCCATCAGTGCCTTGTGACTCTCACAGGTGGGTAGTGTGCTTTACAAATACTCTGATTGATTGATTGATTCCCACTGTCCCACCGCAGCAGCGGTTTCAAGTACTCTGTTAAGCCATCGGGGTTCCAACTGCTATATTTAGATTTATTGCTGATGAACTGCTGAACCCTTTGAAGGCATATTATCCATCCAGTTAGACTTGCCTCACTGTTAAGGCAGCAGACTCCTATGCTGGCAAACATTACTTCATTGACATATTTAGATGTCACAGCTGTGCAGGCATTGTTCTGGCAGCAGATTCCAGATGGTGGGAGTAAATTGCGGGAAGTAATGTACGTTGTACAATGGCAGTGGCTATGGAAAGGATGCTAGTAGAACACACCTCATGTACTGTAGCCATAAGTGTCCACCTGCATACTACACTACACAATCCACACCAATCACATCATGATCCTTTGCCATTCCACCACAACACATTTACATGCAGAAAGCATAATGTCAAACATCCTAAACACAACATACATACACTATGGATATTACACCCACTTACAACAGAACCACAACTACCAACACAATGACAAAATCATGTACACAAACACACTTATACAAAGCACACCTTCACACATCACAAGAACCACAACCAAAACCAAATAACCACACTCATCTGAATGTTGCATACAGCAAAACATCACACAACCAAACACACATAACAAATAACAGCTCCACATGAAACTCTTACACGTACAGACAAAACCACATCACCCACTCCATCTCAATAAGCTTTCACCATCAAATCCACAAGTACCCATCCCACCCTTATTCCTCCCTACCATTTCTCCATTTACCTTGTCTTGACACCTACCACATCTTTTCACACAAAGAAGAAAAAAATGAAGAAGGAAAATGCAAAACCTGGTTGCGCCAGTCTATGCATGGATTATGTAACATTAACCACGGCAGTCCTAAAATAAAACCATATTGAGGTGCTTGGATTATGTCAAAGCAAATTATCTCACAGTGGTTCTGATACTCATCTTTGCAAACCATTTGTATTCATGAGGTTTGTTTCGTAACAGGACCTCCTGCCAACTCACTACCATCAACTGCATCCACAACTTCTGGAACCTTTTTCTTGACACTTGGTATAAACAAATGTAGTGCAGTTTGTTGGTCCACAAAATTTCCTGTTGCCCCTGAATCAATTAAAACTTGTACATTATGGTGGTCATTACAACCCTGGCGGACGGTGTTAAAGCGGCGGTAAGACAGCCAACAGGCCGGCGGTAAAAAAGTTGCAATTACGACAGTGGTGGAAACCGCCAACAAAGACAGCCACTTTAACACTCCAACCGCCACGGGGGTACAAACAAACAGTGCAGAGGTCACCACCAACAGACAGGCGGAAGACAATGTACCGCCCACACTATTATGACAGGCCAATTCGCCACCTTTTCTGGGGCGGATTCACCGCGGACAAAAACACAACGGAAACTGGAATTTTGAAGGGAAAACGCTCACCTCTACACACTCCATGAGGAACGAGGACACCATGGAACCGGAACTCCAAATCCTACCTGCGATAGTCTTCCTGCTCCTCTACCAGGAGCACAAACGCCAGCGGCGAAGACCACGATGAGTACTGCACCTACGACACAGGGGAGGGGGGAGGGAAAAAACAGGGACAGACACACACGCAACACGCAACACCCCCACCCTCACCCACCACAACACACACACCAATACATCATGATACAATATAGTTACACCCCCCGAACCTCCCCCCGGAAGAATGCAAAGACCAAAGAAAATGAGTGTAACCATCGGAATATATTAAAAACAAGTAGGCAGAACTATATATATATACAATGTACAAAATAAATACCAGACATAGTAGTCCAGGTACTGCACAAAGAAAGTCAGTGGAAGACTGGGACCACACAGTATGGGCGAGGCCCACAAAAGATCCCTGACCATGACGGAGAGAACACTGCAGGGACATCAGAGAGCAAGAAAACAGGCACCTCAGGGGGAGGTAAAGGGGGGGCACCTCAGGCGCTTGAGTGCACGATGCCAAATCCACGAGGGGGCCACATGCCCACTGTTCCATCCTTGGGAGTGCAAAGCCACAGTCTCACAAGTCTATACAGTGGGTGGTCTGCCCACTGTTCAATCCTGGGGAGTGCAAAGCCACAGTCTCTCAAGTCCCTACAGTGGGTGGGTTGCCCACTGTTCCATCCTGAGAAGTGCAAAGCCACAGTCTCAGAAGTCTATACAGTGGGTGGTCTGCCCACTGTTCGTTCCTGGGTAATGCAAAGCCACAGCCTCTCAAGTGGATAACATTCTCCACTGGTTCTGGAGGGGGCATTGCGCCCAGAGTGATTCATCCTGCTAAGGACTGAGGTAGTGGATGACAGTCTCCACTGGTTCTGGAGGGGGCATTGTTCCCAGAGTGCTTCATCCTGTTAAGGACAGAGGTAGTGGATGGATCTCTCCACTGGTTCTGGAGGGGGACTGGTGCCCAGAGTGCTTCATCCTGTTAAGGACAGAGGTAGTGGATGACAGTTCCCACTGGTTCTGAGGGGGCATGGTGGCCAGAGTGCATCATTCACCCCGTGACGGACCTAGTTGCGTCAGTGCCCCTGCCGCTCATGGGCTAGCGGTGCTTCAGATGGCGGTGCCCTGTTCAGCGGTGCTTCAGATGGCGGTGCCCTGCTCAGTGGTGCTTCAGATGGGGGTGCCCTGTTCAGCGGTGCTTAAGATGGCGGTCTACATTGCAGGGTCTCAGCTGCTGGTGGTCCTTCATGGCCCAACAGGCCTTTTGCTGGCAGTCCTTCATGGCCCAATGGGCCTTTTGCTGGCGGTCCTTCATGGCCCAGCTGGGCTGGTGCAGGCGGTGGCCTCCTGGGCAGCTGGACTGGGGCTGGCGGTGGCCTCCTGGGCAGCTGGGATGGGGATGGCAGTGGCCTCCTGGGCAGCTGGGATGGGGCTGTTGGTGGCCTCCTGAGCAGCGGGGATGATGGCGGTCTTCTCCGCCATGCGGCTCTTGCCAGACTTGCCGGGTTTCTTGTGGCCCTTCCCCACCTTGGAAGGTGTCACAGCTGACTCCATACTCCCACTGGGACCCCTGGGAGCGGCATTGGTGGCTGGAGTCTTCCCCCTCTCCCGCCGGGCACTGGCCAACTTCTGATGCTTCACAGGTGGGGGACTGTCTGTGCTGTGGCTCCGTTCCACACTAGCTGCCCTGGTGGCCGGTGCACTCCACATTCCGGTGACTACAGGCACCACTGGTCCCGGAGATGTTGTGGCTGAGGTGCTACTTTGGGACCTATGAGATGGACGGGGTGGGGAAGGTGTGGGAAAGAGGTCAAGGGTGGACAGGAAAATTGTTTGGGACACACTGGGATGGGTAGCTGGAGGGAGTTTGGGAGTGGAGGAAGAGGCTGTGGCTGTAGGAGGTGTATGTTTGGTGACTTTGGGTGAAGGTACATGCGCTGGAGGCTGTCGTGAGGTGGATGGCTGTTGGGTGGGTGTGTGCCTGTGTTTGTGTATCTTTGGAGGGGGCGTCACAGACACACTGGGAGAGGACACAAGGGACATGTGAATGGTAGAGGGGGTGGTGACTGCAAGTGAGCGGGGTGTAGGGGTGGGTATGCTGGAGAGGGACGTAGTGGCTGTAGAAGTAGTGCATGCATGTGTGATTGTAAATGAGACTGGGAGGGAGGAGGGAGACGAGGAGGAGGGGGACACAGTGGAGGCAGTGGATGTTGGTGTGTCTGCATGTGTGTGATGCTTGCATGAGTGCCTGTGGGATGTGTGGTGCTTATGTTTGCTAGAACTACCCTTGTGTGTTGACGTGTGTGCATGTTGATGTCTGTAGGTGTGCTTGGGATAGGCTGAGGTACAGGGTATTGGGTCGGGGTGGAGGAAGTTGGAGGGGGGAGGCTAGAGACGGGGACAATGGCTGCCATCAGTGCTGAGGCCAGAGTCTGAAAAGGTCGGTGAAGGGCCGCCTGACCAGAATGAATGCCCTCCAGGAATGCATTTGTTTGTTGCAACTTCCTCTCTACACCCTGGATGGCATTCAAAATGGTAGACTGCCCAACAGTGAGCGACCTGAGGAGGTCAATGGCCTCCTCACTGAGGGCAGCAGGGGTGACAGGGGCAGGGGCTGAGGTGCCTGGGGCGAAGGTGATGCCCACCCTCCTGGGTGAGTGGGCACGGGGCAAAGGCTGAGGGGCTGCTGGGAGGGCGGTGCTGGGAGGGGGGGTGGCGGCTGTACCTGTAGATGCGGGGAGCACAGATGTTGCCGCCACCAGAGGGAGCTCCCATCAGAGGACGAGTCTGTGTCGCTGGTGTCAGCTCCCCGCTGTGAAGCTCCCCTCGCCCTCCGTCCCACTGGTGAATTCTTGCTCCATAGTGTCGCCCTCCAGGGCCATGTGGGATGCAACTCCCTCGTGCTCCAGTGCCACTGCTCCTCCGTCTGATGATGCTAATGCACACAAGAACAGGGAGACCAAAAAAAGGGGGGTAAGACAGAAGAAAGACATGTTGAGTGCATGCATTACCGCTATCGTTGGCGGACACGGGAGACACAGAAGCCCCCTACACTACGCCGCGCTCTTGGGGTCCACTCTTCAATTCCTGGGAAATGGCCTACAAGGCTATGGACGACATCTTCACACATAGATGACACAGGGGCATGAATAGCTGTACTTCGCACTCTACAGAGGTGGGGTGGGGTGCCACATGGCCTGCCTTACGGAGGGGCCTTGCCTAAGGAACTCGCCCCGGCCTGCTGTGATGCCCTCAAGTGCCCTTCCAACTCCGGGTAGGCCACCGCCAGGATCCTGAACATCAGGGGGGTCATGGTGCGACGGGCACCCCTCCCACGTTGGGAGGCCATCCCCAGCTGAGCCTCCGCCGTCTTCTTGCTCCAGCGGCGAATGTCCTCCCATCTTTTACGGCAGTGGGTGCTCCGTCTGTGGTAGACCCCCAGGGTCTGGACTTCCTTGGCGATGGCACGCCAAATATCTTTCTTCTGTGGGTGCTGACCTACATGAAATGTACAGGGGAAAAAGAGAAGTTATTAACAACTGCACCGTCAAACTGATTGGCCCCCATCCCTACTCTTGCCATGTGGCACATGCATTCACTGTCTTTCATGCACGCAGCACTCTGCCCCCTTCCTTCTTACATCCAGCCATCTCCATACAGGCATAGCCCATACAACATGCTCCCTGTGTACTTACCTGTTTGTCTGGAGAACCGTAGAGTAGCTTGTACTGGGGGAGGACCCCATCAACCAGTTTCTCCAACTCTTCCGATGTGGAGACAGGGGTCCTTTCCCCAGACACTCGAGCCATTGTCTCTTCCAGACCGAGGTCACAGCAGCACTTGCAGTGTAGGTCCTCTCCTGTCGAAGATCAGGTATCGAGTGATTGAAGTGATAGAAAATGGTGGTCACGTCCGCGGCGGTGTGCACCGTCACCGCCGGCGTACATCGTCATTGGCTCCTGGGACCCATAGGGTCCAATGTTAACCAATGCAGCATTGCGCCGCAGTCTTCGACCGCCTACTGCGACGGTGTACAATGCCAGCGCAGTTACCTCACATCCCATTGTCTCACTTTACAGGTCAGGCAGCCACCATTTCATGGGCCCACATGGCTTCATTTTCAACTGCGTCACACAGACCTAGGCCTAGACTCAACACACCCAACACACATACAGGCCACCTTTTGTGTATGAATGGTGTTCTGGGTAAACTGTGGGTACGAACCTCTGAGTTGTTTGACTCTGTGCTCGCTGTTGTCCTTCATAGGCACCGTCTGCTGGGACATGTGAGGAGATGGTCATCCTCCGGTGTACCGACCGTTGGTGGACCTGTCGACAATGGAGGAGCGGCATTTGATTATCACCTACAAGCTTGACCGTGCCACAATCCAGGAACTGTGTACCCAGTTGGAGCCAGACCTGATGTCAGCAATCCGCCATCCCACAGGAATCCCCCCCTCAAGTGCAGGTGCTGTCAATGCTCCATTTCCTTGCAAGTGGGTCATTTCAAACAACAGTGGCCATGGCATCAGGGATGTCCCAGCCTATGTTTTCCAACGTATTGTCCAGAGTGTTGTCTGCCCTTCTGAAACACATGCAGAGCTACATCGTTTTCCCTCAGGTGGAGGATTTGCCTACACTGAAAGGTGATTTCTATGCCCTGGGACATATCCCCAACATCATAGGTGCCACTGATGGGACACATGTGGCTTTGGTCTCCCCCACAGGAGGGAACAGGTGTACAGAAACCGGAAGAGTTATCATTCCATGAATGTGCAGATGGTATGTTTGGCCGACCAGTACATCTCCCATGTGAATGCCACGTTCCCTTGCTCAGTGCATGACGCCTACATCCTGCGGAATAGCAGCATGCCTTATGTGATGGGTCAACTCTAGAGGCACTGTGTGTGGCTATTAGGTGAGCACCTGGAAGCAAGTCAGTGGGAGTGGTTGTCTGGGTCTGGGGATATCCCTACAGGTTAGTGTGTGTCTAACAGTTGTCCCTCACCATTTGCAGGTGACTCTGTTGACCCCAACCTGTCATGGCTACTGACCCGAGTGAGGAATCCCAGGACAAGGGCAGAGGAACGCTACAATGAGGCCCATGGGCGAACTAGGAGGATGATCGAGCTGACCTTCAGGCTCCTGAAGGCCAGGTTCAGGTGCCTCCATATGACAGGTGGATCCCTATTCTATTCACCAAAGAAGGTGTGCCAGACCATCGTGGCCTGCTGTATGCTTCATAACTTGGCTTTGCGACGACAGGTGCCTTTTCTGCAGGAGGATGGTCCAGATGGTGGTGTTGTGGCAGCTGTGGAGCCAGTGGACAGTGAAGACGAGGAAGCAGAGGAAGAAGACATGCACAACAGGGACTCAGTGATCCTGCAATATTTCCAGTGAGACACAGGTAAGAATACAAACCTGCATACTACATGTACTTTAACACTACTGCCTCTCTACTGTCTGTCATTTTCACCCAGTGTATGGTCACTGAGTTGTCACTTTCCCTTACGATTTCACAGATGTGGGTCCCACTGTGTGACATCTGCTTAGATTCCTCATGGACTAGAGCTGTGTGACATAGGTATGTTGACATCACTATTTAAAAATGCATTTTGTCACTGTAATTGCTAATACACTATTTCGAAATCACAGACAGACTCCAGATCGTTTTGTGCTTTAGGTGTGTTTATTTAAATGCTCAATATTGGAGGGGGTAATGAAATGGTGAGGGGTGATGGTGGAGGAATGTCCATGGCAGAGTCCAGTCTATTAGTCTCACAGGTACATTGCCCATATGGGCATAGGAAGTGGAGCTGGGGCAGTTAAAGTGTGTGGTGGCCTGTGTCTGGATGAGGGGAACCGACTGTCCCGAGGTCCCTGATGGGGCGGGCTGGTCATCTAGATCCAGTTGGACAGAGGTGCTGTCATCACTGTGGGCCTCTTCTGTTGGTGGTGTGGACATGTGTGGACCCTCCTGTCCGGTGACGTTGGGTAGGGTTCCAACTGGGGTATAAAAGGATGGTTATTACATCTGTGTGTGTCATGGTGTGCAATGGGTGGGTGACCGTGTACCCCAGTACTTTCATTCCTGTGTGGGAGCTTGTGTGATGTGGTTTAGGGGGGTGTATGCGTATGTGCAGTAGTCGTGCTTTAGTGATGGGCGTCCATGCTTTGTTGTTGCATGCAGTGCTTGGTGTTGGGATGGTTGGTTTGTGATGTTGGGACATATGTGAGGAGTTGGGGTGCTGGGGGTGAGGGTGGGGGTATGTGATAGCATGCAGGTAGGGTGGGGGTTGTAATAATTGAGATTTGACTTAGCAGAGTCCATTCCTCCACCTACTCCTGCGAGGCTCTCAGGATGCAGAATCGCCAAGACCTGCTCCTCCCATGTTGTTAGTTGTGGGGGAGGAGGTGGGTGTCCGCCGCCAGTCCTCTGAACCGCCAGGTGGTGTCTTGAGACCACGGAACGCACCTTCCCCCGTAGGTCGTTCCACGACTTCCTGATGTCCTCCCGATTTCTTGGGTGCTGTCCCTCTGCTTTGACCCTGTCCACTATTCTTCGCCATAGCTCCATCTTCCTTGCAATGGAGGTGTGCTGCATCTGTGCTCCGAATAGCTGTGGCTCTACCCGGACGATTTCCTCCACCATGACCCTGAGCTCCTCCTCCGAGAACCTGGGGTGTCTTTGCCTTGCCATGGGGTGGTGTAGGTGATGTGTGGGGTGGAGTGTGCGGTGCTAAGTGTGGTGATATGTAGTGGTGTGTTGTGTGAGGTGCGTGGAAGTTGTGTGGGTGATGGTGTTGTGTGCCTGTGGATGCTAGTTTGTTGATGGTGGTGTCTCTCTCTGGCCTTCTCTGTGGTAGTGTTTTGTAAGAGTGTGTATATTTTGAGCGCGGCGGGGTTGTACCGCCAATGGAATACCGCGGTTGAAAGACCGCCGCATGGATTCATGTGTCGTAATAGTGTGGGCGTATTTCTGTTGGCGTGACGGTGGAGGTTTTGTTTTTGCCAGTTCATCACTTACCTTTGGTTTGGCAGACTTTTGTGGTGGTCTGAATTTTGGCGGATTCCGAAAAGTGGGTCATAATAGCTGTGGCGGTTTTCCGCTGAGTCGGCGGTGTGTTGGCAGTCTTCTGCACGGCGGTAAGCGGCTTTTACCGCCAATGTTGTAATGAGGGCCTATGTCTTTTTCCCCGCACAGTCATTTGTACTAAAATTTGAAAATGTTTGACATAGAAATTTGTGCAAGAGCACACTGAAGGGATTGTCAATTTGCCCAAGAGGTCCCCTTTATTGTTTCTTGGGCACTTTAGTTTTCCTGTGAATTTTCCAAAGCAACCGCTATCTTTTTCTTTGTCACAAATGTTGGATTACTTTGTCCTTTGGGTTTCTTTTGACATTCTTTTACGAAATGACCCTTTTTTCCACAATACAGACACTGACCATTTTTTCATCGCAAGCCTTTCTCCTCTTTGGTCAGTGGTGGGTGAACAGTTCTGATACCCAATGGTTCTATCATAGGATCTGAGGACAATTGAAGTTGTCTGGATCTTTCCATTTGCCAGTTGGGTTTTTCCCATTTTTTCCTTACTCTTTTTCTTTCAGAAAGTCTGTGATCTATCCGTAAGGTTAGATTAATTAAATCATTGCAAGTTTCTGGTTGTGGTTCAACTTGGATCAATACATCTTTTAGTTTGTCTTTTAGCCCTTGATAAAATACTGCTGACCTTTTTTCCTCAGGCCAAGCAGTTTCCACTACTAACCGGTTAAAGTGTGACAAATACATTATCAGGTCTTTGTTTCCTTGACGTAATTCTAGTAGCTCTTTATCTGCTGACATAATTATTGTGCGTCTGTGAAAACCTTTTACAAATTCTTCTACATAACGATGCCAGTTATATAAAAGAGGACTGTCTAATCGGACTAATGGCACTGCCCAAGTAGCTGCATCACCATTCAGATATGATATTAGGAATTCAATTCTAGATTGTGCATCCGGAAAGGCACTTGGCCGACACGTACAATGTTGTTCCACCTGTGTGAGAAAAATGTGAGCCTTTTTGGGGTCCCCAGAAAACCTCTTTGGTGCAGCTAAAGGAATCTGTGTCGGCACATTCACCCGTATGTTAGTAGGTGCGGAAGGCATAGGACGAGATTCAGATTCAGATTCAGAACCATCCACCTTACTCTGTAACTGAGTTACTTTATTAACTAAATCAGCTGTAGCATTCTTTGAGTCTGTCAAATCCCCTTGCAACTGAGTGACTGCTTGCATAAGAGTATCTAGGGTGGCCATTTTGCGTAGCTCATGTACAGACCAAGAGGAAAGTATAAAATTGTGGGCTCACTATTCTGTCACAGTGTCCTTTCCTCGGGATCTGCACGTTGCTGAACAAAACGCCCACCTTCCGGCGTCACCAACTTAGAAAGCTATTATAGCTATAGAGTTATGATGAAGCCAGTCGGGTGGAAGGGAATTAGGGTAGGGAACAGCAGGGAGAGAGATCTGAAAAGAAAAGGTTAGAACAAATATGCACGTACTCATTCATAGAAATATAACTCATCAATAGACTCTTGACTAAATGCGTCTCCGATATCAAATGGAGACCCCTTTTGAAATGAGGGCAAAGCCCCTTCTTTGAATCATGGAACAAAAATAAACTACGTCCTCAGAACCAAGAGATGGCAAGAACTTTGGATTGTGAATATACTCAGAATATCCAACCTGTAACATTTATGCATTCATAATATAAACCTTTGATCATTAACTAGAAAATCTCAAAGAATTAAATATGCTTTTCACATATTATGCCTTCCAGAAATCAATGAAAACTATGATTTGCGTATCTCCTGAAATACTTTCACATTCACAACTATAAAGGCCAAAAAAGTTTTTACTCATTGAACTTGAAGCGCTTTACTCATGTGGCCTGAATCACTTTCATTGTTGTGCCCAGAGCCTTTTACTCATGTGGATTGAGGCGCTCTAATTGTCATGCCAAGAGCGCTTTACATCTGTGAACTGAAGCGCCTGAATTGTCGTGCCATGATCGCTTTACAACTGTGGACTGAAGCGCCTGAATTGTCATACCAAGAGTGCTTTACAACTGTGGACTGAAGCGCCTGAATTGTCATACCAAGAGCGCTTTACAACTGTGGACTGAAGCACCTGAACTGTCGTACCAAGAGCGCTTTACAACTGTGGACTGAAGTGCCTGAATTGCTGTGCCAAGAGCGCTTTATAACTGTGGACTGAAGCGCCTGAATTGTTGTGCCACGAGAGCTTTACAACTGTGTACTGAAGTGCCTGAATTGTCGTGCCAAGAGCGCTTTACAACTGAGGACTGAAGCCCAATGAATTGTCATGCCAAGAGAGCTTTACAACTGTGGACTGAAGCGCCTGAAGTGTCGTGCCAAGAGCGCTTTACAACTGTAGACTGCAGCGCCTGAATTGTCGTGCCAAGAGTGCCTTACAACTGTGGACTGAAGCGCCTGAATTGTCATGCCAAGAACGCTTTACAACTGTGGACTGAAGCACCTGAATTGTCGTGCCAAGAGCGCTTTACAACTGTGGACTGATGTGCCTGAATCGTCGTGCCAAGAGGGCTTCACAACTGTGGACTGAAGCGCCTGAATCATTGTGCCAAGAACGCTTTACAGCTGTGGACAGAAGCGCCTGAATTGGCGTGCCTAGAGCGCTTTACAACTGTGGACTGAAGCACCTGAATCGCTGTGCCAAAAGCGCTTTACAACTGTGGACTGAAGTGCCTGAATTGCTGTGCCAAGATCGCTTTACAACTGTGAACCGAAACACTTGAATTGCCTTACATAGAGCGCTTTACCTTTGGAAGAAATGACTTCCTTCAAAATTGGATTCATCAAGGCCTTACTGCTACGAGTACGACCTACTCGTCTTTGAATTCACCATGGAAACAAGGATACTTCGATTGGATGACACTGTGCCATCCAGGAACTCTGCTCATCTTCAGAGAAACCCCCACGAGGTCTGACTGCATCGCAGTCTTCAAAATAGTGAGCAACGTGCTTGGGTATGGCTTGGCTTTATAGGCCTGCCACACCCCAAGATGGCTGCTGCCTCTAAAAACATGGGAATTGTAGTCCCTTCATGGAATAGCACTGATAAGTGCATCTTGTCCACCAATGTCCTGAACCAGCAGCTCTATGAACTTTGCCACAGGGCAGATGACGTGGATGGCCACCTTTAGAACAAGAGGGGATAACAAGTGGTGCGCATAAAGCGCTGCAGAGCCACGTAGCGGAGTTTCGGGCTGGACCTGGACCGCGCATGGCCTTATTCCTGACATACATGTTCTGACTCCCATTCACAACTAGAAGCACACCATTACACTAACAGGTCCCATTGCAATTTGCACACATTGACATTGTTTGCAATTGTGATGGGATTTTAGATTTTGGTGCAAGCATTAATTCTGATAATGAATACGTACACCAAATAAAAAATTGTCATCATTTTATGATTGATACAGAAGTTTCTCCATTAATGTCTGACACAGGTGATTACACATGTATGCGTTACACACGTTTTTTAAAATATTTGTTGTGACATCTATGGTAAATCACAAGATTCAAGCTAATGTTAAGTGCCAAAACAAAGTTCAACAGTAATATAGTATTCCGAGTCAGATGATAACAGGGTTGTTTTCCCTCATGGTCAAGTGGCAGCAGCAGCGGCAGGACTTGTCCGGTCAGGTCCAGTCAGAAACTAAAGTGGAAATGGGAAACAAAGTAGGTTTTGATCTCATTTCCCTTCCAATGTGCCAACTCAGGTGTGACGAGTTCTCCGGCACATTTACTTTGGTGGGAAGGCACATACTAATTGGCTCAGCAGAAAAAGTGTCTGGAGTCCTTCCTCCAGCCACCTTTTCCACAGGGTGCCATCTAAGCGGATTTGAAGTTCTGGTGGGTTCTGTTTGACTCATGCGATGTTTCTTCTAAGGTCCCACCAACATCTAAATAGAGCGTGTGGAACCTCAGGGCGAAGGGTGGGATATCCAATGGAAAAATTACGGCGGGACTGATTCCACCAAGTTCTAAGTTAAGCCCTAAATCCAAAGGTAAAAATCTTGATGAGGCAAAGGCACCACAAGTATGCAGCTAGCAAGATGACTTCCCTGAGACCAAAATTCAAATTTTCCTCCAAAAGCAGTGTTTAAGAAATACTAGTTTGTGGTGCTGAATACCTACTCAAGAAGCAACCACAATCTTTTTCATGGTGAAGTCACACGCAAACCCAAACTAAGCTGTGCTTAACCCTCTGGTAGCTTGGCACACAATCAGGCTTAATTTAGAGGCAATGTATAATGTATTAATGCATTTTATGCAACACTTCAAGCAGTAATAAAGTGATGACACCACACAAGAAAAATCCCACAACATCTTAGAAAAATAGAGTGAAATTTAATAAATAGTTTAAGACCAAAATAACAAAAAATCAATCAGTAGAACTAGAGATATGCAATTTTAAAGATTCAAGTTAAAATAGTGCCTAGAAGCACAACTTGCAAACTGTGGTTATCTGGTTACATCGGACTGGGACAAAGCCACAAGTTCAGGGTGGCTGTGATGGAGCACTACTGGAGACAGAGACCAAGTTAGGCCCACAGAACAAAGTATTTTAAATCCTGGTTGCAGAGCATTGTGAGATCCTGCTTAGAGGATGCATTATGCAACTGTAATGTGATGGGCAGTGAGCTGCAATGTAAGGGCATACATTGACTATGCATCTCGCATCAGCAGTTCCAATAAGTTGCGGGGCAGCGATGCAAAGTCCTGTGTCAAGGAGGCATCACACAACACTGGTTCAAATGAGCTGTGAGGTCCTGGATTGGGAATGCGCCACAATGCAGAGCTGCAAGGTGATGCATTGTGATGCAGGGGTTCAATTTGGACTAGAGCTGTACTGGCAGAACACCACTTCCAAGGATCCAGGACTGGGCTGGCATAACTTGGGGGGACAAGACTTGCAGCAGACAGAGTCTAATTGCTGGGTTTGATGTGATAGGAGCCTTTTCTGAACTGAGGTTCTGGTCAGGAGGCCACTCAACTAGCCCATGGAGTTACTCTGGTCATCCTGGGATCAAGATGCATGTCCAGCCCTTTTCACTCAGGCAGCAGGGCAGGAAAGTAGCAGTCCTTCTTGCAGCTTAGCAGTCCTTCTGAGTCTTCTACAGGTCCAGAGATGTAGTGAAGAGTTGGGTCTAATGGTCTGATATTTATATCTTGTGACTACTCTGAATTAGAAGTGTAAGAAATCGGTTACTGGTTGAGGGGTTCGAATCCCTGCTGAAGCACCAATTGCAATTCTTGCCAGGGTGAAGTCACAAGTGAAAACTGAATTTGCATGACACCAAGCAGTCAGGCTTAAATTATAGGCAATATGTACACTATTCATGCCTCTTTCCACACAGTAGAAAAGTGAAACACAGCACCAAGAAATCCCACACCAATTTAGAATAATGCAGCAAAAATTAATAAATTAGTTAATACCAAAATTCAATCAATGACAAAAATGACAAAAATCCAATCAATAGAACCAAAGATGTGCAATTTTAAAGATTTATATAAAAATAGTGTCAAAAAGCACAAAACACCATCTGTGGTTATCTGGTTGCACTATACCAGGATAAATTCATAAGTTCAGGCCTCTCACAATGAAGTGCAGGACAGATACAAAGGCAATGTTAGCCCAGCTGAAAACAATTACATTAATTCATGGTTAATGAGCATTGCAAGATCCTGCGTCGAGGATGTGTCATGCAACCAAGGCGCTGCAAGGTCCTGGTGTGAAGACGCGTCATGCAGTGAGTGTTCTGGAAAGCTGTGAGGCTGTGATGTGAGGTTCTGTGTATTCAATGAAGATGCCCTCGTTGAGGGGCTTGAAATGAAAAGTCCTGCATGGAATATGCTTTGTTGGTTCCAAAGAAGTTGCGGGACATGCAATGTGGAATCTTGCAGCGTTGTCGAGAATGCTGTCGATGAGAGGCTTGTGATTCAAAGACCTACATCCAGGATGCATCATGCAGCTGTGGTTCCAAAGAGGCTCCGAGAGTGATGTGAAGTTCTGTGTCAGGGATACTTAGCACTGCAGTTCCGATTCAGAGTTTTGGGAGATGATGTGTCGTGCCGCGTTGGTACTGCTAGAGCTATTTCTGACTTGGCAAACCACCTTCATGTCCAATTCAAACTCACTTCCAAAGGTCCAAGACTCGGGTGGCACCACTTGGGAGTGCAGGACTGAAAGCTGTCAGAGTCCTGGTGCTGGGTACAAGATTGTTGGACAAACTCCTAGGATTATTTAATGAATGGGGAATAACTTAAAAGATGACTCTATTAAAGAGGATATGCCAGATGACTAGTAAGGGAGGCATTAAAAAGAGTGAAAATCTAGGATCGGGAAGACCTGCTTTGTGTGTCACAAACCACTATAAAATGAACAGTAAACTAAGAATTTTTTTTTAAATTAATTGGAATATCTTTCATCCAAATGATAATGATACCCGGATCGAGAAATACCTGTTTGCTTTTTGAAGGAATGTCAACTTGAGGGATGAACTAGTGTATACTCATCTTAAGCAGAAGTCTAGACAGGATAAAAGATCAATAGAATGAGGAACACCTGTGAAAGGTAATCACCTTTGTGGTACATGCCATGTATGTGGGACAGCCATAGTGACTGACAGATGGGAACATAATGGCTACAGGATATATCTAAAGGATATGACAAATTGCAGGAGTCACAACATTATTCATCTAGGAACATTTTTACAAGGACTGACCCATCGCTGCGCTAAGGCAGTTACGCATCAAAATAGCTTGCGCTGCAGTAAAACAGATTATGACACCCTGGATGTATCGCATTTACAATACGGCGCTCCATGGCATAAGGTCCCAAGGATGCGTCAGAAATTCTGACTCATCTGTGCGAAGGATGCCGCAACACATTAGCCCCAAAAGTAGTGCTTTGCTAAAGTTAGGTTTAGGACAAGGAAACTTTCAGCAATGCATTAAACAACAGAGGCGATGTGTAGGGTCTGACTGAAGCAAGTAACCTAATATGTGGGGAGGAATTTAATAGAGTTTGAAATGGTTGAAAACTGACAATGGAGTCTATTACATTGGTCCTGGATGTAATGCATACAAGTATGAAGTGTGACTATGTGTCAGATTACAGTGGGCATAGTCTACTGATATGTATAAAGATACCTAAGTATATGTGACATATTGAGTGACACTTTAATTTGAGTGGATACAAGTATATTCTGTAATGCGAAACAGCAGTTCATGTGTTACCTACCTTATGAACCTAACTGTTGTGCTTTGGAGTATGTGTGACTGAACTGTAGGATGTTGGCTCTGTATATAGTATCTCAAAGTGAGAGATAGTGTATACAGAGTCCAAGGGTTCCCCTTAGAGGTTGATAGAGGCAAAATTAGATAATACTAATGCTCTATTTTGTGGTAGTGTGGTCGAGCAGTAGGCTTATCAGAGGGTAGTGTTAAGCATTTGTTGTACACACACAGTCAATAAATGAGGAACACACACTCAAAGATTAACTCCAGGCCAATAGTTTATATATAGAAAAATATATTTTCTTAATTTATTTTAGAAACACAAGATTCAAGATTTGAGGTAAATACGTAAAATGCAAGGTACTTCACACAGGTAAGTATAGAAATTTGATTTAGAACAGTAGTACACACAGTTTTGGTTAAAATGGCAAATAGCTATTTTAAAAGTGGACACAGTGCAAAAATCAACAGTTCCTGGTGGAGGTAAGTTTGATTAGGTTTCTCAGGTTAGTAAAGCACTTACATAGGTCAGTCTCCTTGGCATAGGCAGCCCACGGTTGGGGGTTCAAGGCAACGCCAAAGCCACAGCACCAGCAACACAGGGCCGGTCAGGTGCAGAGGTCAAAGGAGGGCCCAAAACACATAGGCGCCTATGAAGAACAGGGGTGCTTCGGTCCTAGTCTGCTTACAGGTAAGTACCTGCATCCTCAGGGAGCAGACCAGGGGTGTTTTGTAGAGCACTGGGGGGACACACATAAGCCCACAAAACACACCCTCAGCGGAACAAGGGTGGCAGTGCGCAGTAGGCAAAGTAGGCGTCTGGTTTGCTATTGAAAGCAATTGAGGGTCGCGGGGGTCACTTAGGCGATGCAGGCAGGGCACAGGGGGTCTTTTCGGGCCAGCCACCGACTAGGCTAGGATGAGGGCCACCTGCTGGTCCCTTCTGCACTGGTAGGTGGTTCCTCTTGGTCCTGGGGGCTGTGTGTGCAGTGCTTGATCCCTTTGTTACCAGGCAGTTGCGGTCAGGGTGAGCCTCTCGATTCTCTCTGCAGGCGTCGCTGTTAGGGTGCAGGGGGGTCGACTCAGGGTGTCTACATCATTGGAGTCACCTGGGAATCCTCTCTGTGGTGTTGGTTGTTGAACTCGAGCCGGGGGTGTTGGGTGCAGAGTGTGAAGTCTCACGCTTCCGGCGGGAAGGGAGAGTCTTTCCAAGGTTGTTGCAGTTTCTGAACAGTGCCGCTGTTCTCGGGAGGTTCTTGGTCCTTTAGGTGCAGGGCACTCCTCTGAGTCCTCAGAGGTTCCTGGTCCCATCAGATGCGTCGCTGTGCAGGTTCTTTGAGTCTGGAGACAGGCCAGTAGGGCTGTAGCAACGTCAGTTGGTGTCTCCATCGTCTCTACAGGGCTTTCAGGCCAGCAGTCCCTCTGCTTTCTTCAGGTTGCAGGAATCTTATTTCCTGGGTTCAGGGTCACCCCTAAATACTAAATTTAGGGGTTTGTTTAGGTCTGAGTGGCAGTAGCCAATGACTATTGTCCTCGAGGGTGGCTACACCCTCTTTGTGCCTCCTCCCAGAGGGGATGGGGGCGCATCCCTATTCCTATTGGGGGAATCCTCCAAACTCAGGATGGAGGATTTCTAACGGCAGGGGTCACCTCAGGGCACCTTAGGGTCTATCCTGACTGGTAGGTGACTCCTCCTTGTTTTTCCCATTATCTCCTCCGGACTTGCCACCAAAAGTGGGGGCTGTGTCCGGATGGGCAGGCACCTCCACTAGCTGGGATGTTCTGGGGTGTTGTAACAACAGGCAGGCGCCTTTGAGGCTCACCGCCAGGTGTTACAGTTCCTTCATGGGGAGGTGAGAAGCACCTCCTCCCAGTACAGGCTTTGTTCTTGGCCACAGAGTGACAAAGGCACCCACCCCATGTGGTCAGAAACTCATCTGGTTGTGCAGGCTGGCAGAAACTGGTCAGCCTAGCATTAGGAGTTGGACTGTTATTCAGGGGGCATCTTTAAGATGCCCTCTGGGTGTATTTTACAATAACTCCCACACTGGCATCACCATGCATTTAATGTGCTGAGAAGTTTGGTACCAAACTTCCCAGATTTCAGTGTAACCATTATGTAACTGTGGAGTTGTAATTGACAGACTCCCAGACCATATACTCTTTATGGCTACCCTGCACTTACAATGTCTAAGGTTTTTCTTAGACACTGTAGCGGCATCTGTGGTATAGTGCTCCCTGCCTGAGGGCACTAAGGCCTGCAAAAGGGGTGACTTACCTATGCCACAGGCAGTGAGAGGTGGGCATGGCACCCTGAGGGGAGTGCCATGTCGACGTAGTCATTTTCTCCCCACCAGCACACACAAGCTGTGAGGCAGTGTGCATGTGCTGAGTGAAGGGTCCCCAGGGTGGCATAATACATGCTGCAGCCCTTAGAGACCCTCCCTGGTCACAGGGCCCTTGGTACCAGGGGTGCCATATATAAGGGACTTACCTGTGTGCCAGGGCTGTGCCAATTGTGGGAACAAAGGTGCAGTTTAGGGAAAGAACACTGGTGCTGGGACCTGGTTAGCAGGGCCCCAGCACACTTTCAATCATAACTGGAATCAACAAAAGGCAACACGTTAGGGGATAACCATGCCAAGGAAAGCATTTCCCTACAATTCCTATATGGATATGTGGCAGTTCTGGCCTGTCCCTTACATGAAGTACACAGCATCAAATTGCATTGCTCCAGTGGATGAAAATATATCAGGCGCTATGGTCCCAGGTTGATCAAGGGGTCATACAACATGATTGTTAGATTTGTAGGCCTACGACTAGTTGAGGGGATGTGATTTAGTTACTACAGTGGGTTTAGTGGCTTCAGCTGGTCAAATTCCTATTACACAGCCACTGAATCATTTCTTATGTTGTGTTTACAGAGGTGTAGGAATTTTAATGCATCCCAGGCTAAGTGTGATGCATCTCAAAGGTGCGTCCCATGTTGCCAAACTCGTAAATGTCACTCCGTCAGTTGCGAGTGAGAATTTACAAAGGAACACCTACCATGCTTACATTATCAATTGCATGCTGCAGCCACTTCTAGCGTAAGTGTTTTGTGACGCAAGCCTATAAAAACTGATGCGTTAAGCCTAATGCATTACTTTCTAAATATGGAGAAAATAGTGCACCACCAGAGCATCAAAAATAATGGTGCAATGGCATCACAAGCTCCTTGTAAATATGTCCCATTTACTCTTATGCCCATCTGGTCTGGGCTATGTAGGAGAAGTGGGCAGAGAGTTTAGAACCCTTTTAGGAGAACACAAATTTGCAGGATGAACTAAGATGGCTCAAGCACAGCTCAAGCACTATTAGTCCAAAATTGCATGGAATGTGGTAAGGGATGGATAATCTTGGAGAAGGAGCAATCTCGTCAAGGATGATCTGAGGCTGATACACAGAGGGAGAAATAAACGTTTTGGATTTTTTCTGTTAAAACTAATGGATTGTGATTAAATGAGGAAGTCATGATGACAGTTAGCCATTGACATCTCTCTTGAAGTGGAAAATTTGAGTTTTTGTTCTACTCCAAGTAGATAGGCCCCATTTATCGATTTAAATACATATGGATGGCTTGAGGTTCAGAAGTCTGTTTTCAGTTACATTTAGGAGTAGTTTGTTTTTTGAGAAAGGCAAGACTACAGATGTCATTTAGGGTAATCCATTTAGGGTAATGTCTCCATTAGTTATATGTTATTTTAGACCTCTTCTGAATCACATGTATTTTGTGAGGTAATGTCTAAGATACATAGAGATCGTATGTGCATCTACACCTTCCAAGATGGTGGATTTGTCAGACTGTTAAAACATGCATTTACTGATTGTAGAATAAGGCAAATCAATTTTGTGCATATTATTGGATCAGTTGGTATTAGAAGGATATCAGATTGAAGTTTGGAAGGAAGTTTTCCAGACGAGTGATAGCTAAAATAGGGAAACTACACCACATCAAACTGGCAGCTATGCGTATTCTTTGTGTCACATGATCTACATATACTTTGGGAAGTAAGGTTTAGGATACAAAGAATTAACACATTTGAACTTTCCAAGATGGTAGATTTGTCAGACTATCAATGTATGCTTTTACCCATTGTGAAGTTTGTAAGTAAATGTACCTATAGATGAGGCAAATCATATTTGTACATAATATTGTATCAACTAGTATGAGAATGATGTCAAATTGGAAATTAAGATTTTTCCAGGCAACTGGAAGCTTAAACAGATAAACTACATCACATTGAAATGGCTGCTATGTGGACACATTGGTGGTCATTCTGACCCTGGCGGTCTTTGACCGCCAGGGCGGAGGACCGCGGGAGCACCGCCGACAGGCCGGCGGTGCTCCAATGGGGATTCCGACCGCGGCGGTAAAGCCGCGGTCGGACCGGCACCACTGGCGGGGTCCCGCCAGTGTACCGCGGCCCATTGAATCCTCCGCGGCGGCGCAGCTTGCTGCACCGCCGCGGGGATTCCGACCCCCCCTACCGCCATCCAGATCCCGCCGGTCGGACCGCCGAGATCCGGATGGCGGTAGGGGGGGGTCGCGGGGCCCCTGGGGGCCCCTGCAGTGCCCATGCCACTGGCATGGGCATTGCAGGGGCCCCCGTAAGAGGGCCCCTACATGTATTTCACTGTCTGCTGCGCAGACAGTGAAATACGCGACGGGTGCAACTGCACCCGTCGCACAGCTTCCACTCCGCCGGCTCGATTCCGAGCCGGCTTCATCGTGGAAGCCTCTTTCCCGCTGGGCTGGCTGGCGGTCTGAAGGCGACCGCCCGCCAGCCCAGCGGGAAAGTCAGAATTACCGCCGCGGTCTTTCGACCGCGGAACGGTAACCTGACGGCGGAACTTTGGCGGGCGGCCTCCGCCGCCCGCCAAGGTCAGAATGAGGGCCATTGTGTCACAATATCTACATGAATGAATAGCTTGTAAGCCCATGAATGTGGGTTTTCATTATTTAAAAGATTACACAGTACATTCAGTTACTTGCCTGGCACATATCCTGGTATGGAGGACTCTTGTTGTTAGCACAATATACTGCATAAAAGGTAAGCCTGCTAGGGCCATCTAATTAAATTTACATGGGATCTCAGTGGCTACTGTTAATGAACTGTATTACCTGTAGTTAATTAAGTTGTTTTAAAGTGATGTATACTGTGGTCTATGGATCTGCTTAATACCTACATTATCAAGATTAGATATTGAGTTGAATTATGATGTTTTCTTTCTTCAAACGCCCAATTAGTTTTCAGTTTTGGTAGAAGACATAGTTGTGGATACAGAGAGCTTGTCCATTCAAGAGAATTTATTGATGTGGCTTGTTTCAGAATATTATAAATATATTACAATGATTAATGAAGCACATAGAGATATAAGTTGTACTATATGTTTACTTAGGTTCTTTAAAATATTTAGTGGGAGAATTAAAAAGAGGAAGACATGAACCAACTGCATGTGATAAATAAAGAGGTTAGAGGTCTTCTGGATTTGCATGGTGGACCATGAGACATTGTAAATTCTATATATTTTTGGACAGTGAATGGTAATCCAGTCATGTTGGAGGATGCGATGTTCAGTGATGTGTATTTGCTCTTGACATTTTTTTAGGATAATCTTGGAAGTGATAATCTCAAATCAATTATTGTACTGGGAAGGAACAAGGATGCCATCTAGAATTAGCTATAGTATTGGTCTAGAACCGACAAGACCACTGCTTTCTTCTCAATGTCTGATCACTCTGCAACATTTCGAACCCCATCAACTCCCTCACCACAGCAATGCCCAGTGGCCACAAAATAGCACATCAGTGCAGCTTCAACAAACAGGTAAGCGGGATCGCCATCATCCACAAATATTGCATTTGCTGCACAACCCCATTAAGGAGACCACCCGGATCATGGAACACATCAACTTCCAACTCAGAAAAGACAACAAAACCACCTCCAGGATCACTCATTGGTTTGTGCGACACAGTCCCCGAATTCATTGCTTACAGACCTCCAGGACCACACCCGGCGTGTGCGACACCATTCCTGAATTCATTGTTCCCCAAACCATCAGCACCAAACACTACATCTTCCTCAGTGACCTCATCTCTCACCTCGACAACCCCAACAAAACCAACACAGCAAATCTCCTTTAAAGCATATACAACATCGGCCTCACTGAGCTAGTCATGAATCCCACACACATCGCAGGACACACACTGGACCCTAACATCATAGCCAGCAACAGAGTTAAGAACATCCGGCCACCAAGCTCACCTGGACGGACCTCGCTATCATCCACTTCTCTATCACAGCAGCCCCCAACACCACAACTAGACTGCTCAACACCTGACATCACAGCTGGAACAAAGAATCTGAAAGCCAATGGAATGATGCCCTCAACACCACCCACTCCAAAACCTCTACTAACCACATGGATCTCTGAAAAAGTCACCCCCATCAAACCCACCAAAATCAAGAGATCAGCGAAAAAATGCCTGTTGGTACACCCAGGAACTGAGAACCACAAAACGCAAATGCAAGCAATTGGAAAGGATCCAATCGACTGGACTACCTTGAATACATCGCTCAACCAATACCACCAACTTCTGAAAGAGATGAGAAAGAATGCCTTAGGTGACCCCACCTAAGCTTGCTCCTACCACGGCATAAAAACTCTTCAGCATCAAAAAGGAGTTCTCCAACCCTTCTATAACAGAAAACATCATCACTCCCTCTGCAACATCTTGGCAGACTTCTTCCATAACAAGATCTCCACCATCCACAAAAACTCCGAACCCTAAGCTGCCACTGCCAACATCCTCAGCCTCCTTGGTCCCACAATCGCTACCTCTGACCACCAGGTCTTTGCCTCGGAACAGCTCATCATGCAGAGCATCACTGACATCATGCACTTCATTCACTCTGGAGCACCCATTGACCTCTGCCACCAACACAGGGTAAACTGTGACAGCAAGACCATCAACAACAAGCTCACAGCCATCTCGAAAACATCCAACCGCCTCAGCCACATTAACAGATGAGTGGAAACATGCTGCATTCTAACCCCTCCTCAAGAAACCATCAGATGACTCCTACAAGATCCAAAACCATCAGACGACTCCAAGATCAAAAACTACCAGCCCATCTTTGTGCTCTATTTTCTTGCCAAAGTCCATCAACCGCAAACTGCATCCTTCCTCTCTGGTAGAACGCACAGAATCTACCTGTAGCGTCCCTCAAGGTTGATCCCTCAGTCCTGCTCTGTTCAGCACCTACATTACCCCTCTGGAGAACATTGTTAGAAACAATGGACTGAACATTATCTCTTTCAGAGACAATACCCAGCTCATCCTTTCTCTAGCAGAAGACCCATATATAAGAAGGACCAACTTCCACCTGTGTATGACTAGCATCGCCAACTAGATGCAAAACAACTGACTCAACCTAAACACAGACAAGACTGAAGTACTGATCTTCAGGAAAAACACCACCCTGTGGAATGACTCCTGGTTGCCTGCTGCACTGGAACCCACTCTCACCTCTACGGACCATGCCTGGTACCTCAACATCATCTTGAACAGAAAACTCACTATGAAGAACCAGATCAGCACAGTTGCCTATGCCGGCTTCTTTGCCATACACATGCTCAGAAAGATCTTCAAAGGGCTTCCAGTTTGCACTGAATGCACTGCCACTCAAGCCTCCTCTATGCAGTAATCACCATGTAACTACACAAAAGACTACAGGCCATTCAGAATACAGCAGCTAGACTCATCCTCAACCTCCCAGAATGGCCCACTTCACCTTTCACCTGAACAAATGGATTGTACCTCTTCGATACCCTCAGGGGTGAATAGCCATGCTTAACCAATTCTGTTTGATTGATTGATTTAGAGTTAGTAACCACCAGTATCAGTCACTGTTGGAAAGTCGATTATTGGTAAGGGCTGGTAAATACCTATACTTAGCAATAGGCCACAAACCCCCACTAGGTCCAGTGAGGATCTCAATAAATTAATCCCAGCTCAACCCTTGGTGAATGGGCAATGGGCAGTTAGAATTAACTTAGGAGACAGTAAATAAGTAAAACACAAAACACAATAAAAACCCTGGCGGTCGGTGTTAAAGCGGAGGTAATACCGCAAACAGTCCGGTGAAAAAAAAATGGGATCACAACCATGGCGGAAACTGCCAATATAGACAGCCACTTTAACACTCCGACCACCACAGCAGTATAAACATAGACCTCAGCATTAACCGCCAACAGACAAGCGGTAGACAAAGTACTGCCCACAGTATTTCAAGACACCTATCCGACACCTTTTCCAGGGTGGAACCAAGGTGAACAAAAACACAGCGGAAACAGTACACAGAAGGGAAACCACTCACCTCTCGACACCCAACGAGGAACCAGGGTGCCATGGAGCCCGAATTGCAGATACTGCCGATGCTGGTCTTCCTCCTCTTCTATCAGGAGCACCAAAGATGGCAGCGACGACCACAGTGAGTACTGCACCTAGCACACAGGGGAGGGGGGAGGGAAAAGAGAGTGACACACACACGCAACAGCCCCACCCCCACCCTCACCTGCAAAACCATACACACAAATACATGCAGCAACCTTACATATACACTCCCTCCACCCCCTGGAAGAATGCAAGGACAAAAGGAAATGATTTGAACAAATGTAAACATGTGAAATCTCATTGTCAAAATTCATAATCCAGTATATACAATTATGTACACCAACTAGACATGGCCAGATAGGTCACCAATCATTGTCTGTGGACCACTGGGCCCATAATGCATGGGCGAAGCCCACACTAGATACCTGACTGGAAACGGAGAGAACACTGCTGGGGCATCAGATCGAAAATACACAGGAACCTCATGGAGAGGGGGAGGGCGGGCACCTCAGCCAGATGAACGCACAATGCCACTGCTGCACGAGGGGGCTCCATGCCCACTGCTCTATCCTGGGGAGTGCAAAGCCACAGTCTCTCAAGTCTCTCCAGTGGGTGGTTTGCCCATTGCTGTATCCTGGGGAGTGCAAAGCCACAGTCTCTCAAGTCTCTCCAGTGGGTGATTTGCCCACTGCTTTATCCTGGGTAGTGCAAAGCCACAGTCTCTCAAGTCTCACAAGTGGGTGGTTTGCCCACTGCTTTATCCTGGGGAGTGCAAAGCCACAGTCTCTCAAGTGGATGTATTTCTCCACTGGTTCTGGAGGGGGCTTTGTGCCCAGAGTGCTTCATCCTGCCAAGGACTGAGGTAGTGGATGTATTTCTCCACTGGTTCTGGATGGGGGCTTTGTGCCCAGGGTACGCCATGGAGGCAGCGCAATACCCCTCACTGCTACACTTCGCCTTCCAAATGCCATTGCAAATGCCTCTCAACACCCTGGATGGCATTCACAATGGTAGACTGCCCAACAGTGAGGGATCTCAGGAGGTCAATAGCCTCCTCACTGATGGAAGCAGGGCTGACTGGGGCAGGGCCTGAGGTGCCTGGGGCGAAGGAGATGCCCAAACTCCTGGGTGAGCAGGCACAGGACACACGCTGAGGGGCTGCTGGGAGGGCGGTGCTGGTAGGAGGGTGGCAGCTGTACCTGTTGATGCGGTGAGCGCAGAGGTGCCCGCCACCACAAGGGAGCTCCCATCAGAGGGGGAGTCGCTGTCACTGGTCTCTGCTCCTGTCCCCGTCGTGGAGCTCCCCTCGCCCTCCGTCCTACTGGTGGCATCAGACTCCGTTGCTTCACCCTCCGGGGCCAAGTGGGATGCAGCTCCCTCCTGCTTCGGTGCCAACACTCCTCCGCCTGATGATGCTATTGCACTCAAGAACAGGGAGACCACAAAAAGGGGGGGAAAGACAGAAGAAAGACATGTTCAGTGCATGCAACACCAGGGAGCAGCCCTCTGCAGTACGCCATGCAGTAACAGTTCCTAGAATGTTTACCTGACCATGGGGTAGGAGGCCTAAGCCCAATTGCTGCACACCTGGAAGTTACAGGAGCCTGGCTAGGTGTAGATGGCTCTTACCACTAGTGAGGTTGGCGTGCCACATAGCCTGCCTCACAAGGGACCTTGCCTACCAAGTTCGCCCTGGCCTAGGGGAACCCACTGGCCACCTCCCCCACCCAGACACCTTGTAAAGCGCGCAGAGTCAGCTGAATGAGAGTGTACTCACCCCCTTGTGGCTGCTGTGATGCCCTCAAGCACCCATCCAACTCCGGATAGGCCACCACCAGGATCCGGAACATCAGGGGGGTCATGGTGTGACGGGCACCCCTTCCACGTTGGGACGCCAGCCCCAGCTGGGCCTCCACCATCTTTTTGGTCCAGCGGCGCAGTTCCTCCCATCTTTCACGGCAGTGGGTGCTCCGTCTGTGGTAGACCCCCAGGGTCCGGACGTCCTTGGCGATGGCACGCCAAATACCCTTCTTCTGGTGGGCGCTGACCTAGAGGAATGGTACAGAAGGAAAGGACATTACTCATCTGGCCGGACCGTTATACTCAATGCCCACCAGTTCCCACCCATGCCATGACACACATACACTCAGCATCCGCACATGTAGGTCTCAGCCCCCACCCATGTTCATTCCAGCTATACCCCACTCAAAGCAGGCATTGCCCATCCACCATGCTCACAGTGTACTCACCTGTTTGTCTGGAGGACCGTACAGTTGCGTGTACTGGGGGAGGACCCCATCCACTAGTTTCTCCAACTCCTCCGAAGTGAAGGCAGTGGCCCTTTCCCCAGCCACTCGAGCCATTGTCGCTTCCAGACACAGGTCACAGCAGCACTTGCAGTGTAGGTCCTCTCCTGTTGAAGTTCAGGAATCAAGTGAGTGAACAGACAGAAAATGGCAGTCACAGCCGCGGCGGTGTGTACCGTCACTGCCAGTGTGCATCGCCATTGGCTCCTGGGACCCATAGGGCTCAATGTTAACCAATGCAGAATAGCGGCGCAGACATCAACTGCCCACCGCAACGGTGTACAATGCCAGCGCAGTTACCTCATATCCCCTTGACCCACCTTACAGGTCAGGCAGCTGCCATTTCAGGGGGCCACATGGCATGGATAATAACTGTGTCACACCTATCTAGGCCTGGAATACACACAGTTACGGGCACATTGCGGATTAATAAAGTTTCAGCAAATAACAAATTGCACACCTCGGATACTACGTTCTACAACCGACGGACCAACGAAAGGATACGGACTCCTTCCCTACATCTTTTTATACACAGGTAGTCCCAATCCCCACATACTCTCTGCACTACATTCTACCCTTCTTCCGATTAGTCACTTACCCCTTTATACTTTTTTTCTTCTTTTTTTACCTCCTATACATGCTTCGAGAAGGTACTGCTTCCCCGCACTGCCTTTTAGGTAGGCGTTTATACCATGTCTTTTGCTCATTCTTACTGATCTTAGTTGCTTGATTATATAATTATTAGCCACTTAACATTGGGACTATGTTTGAACAAATTGTTATGAACAGTTTACCTGCAAACGCACATTTGGAGTTGAGTTACTCTTATTGCCTTCATTGGGCTCCACGTTCTGTTTATAATATGGACACAAATCACACAATCATGTTTGTACATTTTATTACATCACGTTTGTACACTAATTCGGTTTGCCATGTCTATACACGTATATTAGCTCTCTCAAAGCATCTATGTTCCAGTACACATGTACATCTCTCAGACCCGTTACTGTATGTATCTTTACAGCCTTGATGAAGTCACAGTTGTGATGAAACACGTGTTGGCTGTGCCTGTTTGACCATACTTTGGGATTCACGTATATCAATCCGAATAAAAGACCTACTGGAACACAAAGAAGAACCCTGAATGATTTACTTACTGAATTGATACATTTGAGCATTTACCTATATTCTTCCAAGTTGTACGCTATTTGAGTGCTGTTGTCACTTCCTGTAAATAACAAATTGTGATACCTCAGTGTTGGCTGACTCTCTGCTCGCTGTTCTCCTCCATAGGGCACATCTGCTGGGGCAGGTGATGAGATGGCCGCATCCTCTTGTGTACAGACCCCTGGTGGACCTGTCGACAATGGAAGAGAGGCACATCATAGTCACATACAGACTTGATCATGCAACAATCCATGAACTGTGTGCCCAGTTGGAGCCAGACCTGATGTCAGCTATCCGCCATCCCACAGGGATACCCCCTCTAGTGCAGGTCGTGTCTGTACTCCATTTCCTGGCCAGTGGGTCTTTTCAAACAACAGTGGCCATGGCATCAGGGATGTCCCGGCCAATGTTTTCTAATGTGTTGTCCAGAGTATTGTCTGCCCTGCTGAAACACATGCGCAGCGACATCGTTTTCCCTCAGATGAAGGATTTGCCCACAGTGAAAGGTGACTTCTGTGCCCTGGGACATATCCCAAACATCATTGGTGCCATTGATGGGACACATGTGGCATTAGTACCCCCGCAGGATTGAACAGGTGTACAGAAATATGAAGAGCTACCATTCGATGAATGTGCAGATGGTGTGTTTGGCAGACCAGTACATCTCCCATGTGAATGCCAAGTTTCCTGGCACAGTGCATGCCGCTTACATTTTGAGGAATAGCAGCATCCCTTATGTGATGGGGCAACTCCAGAGGCACTGTTTATGGCTAATAGGTGAGGCCAAGGACCCAATACAGTGTGAATAGGTGTCTGAATATGGGGTTGTCCCTCAGGTTTAGTGTGTGTCTAACAGTTGTCCCTCGATCTTTGCAGGTAACTCAGGTTACCCCAACCTATCATGGCTACTGACCCCAGTGAGGAATCCAAGGACAAGGGCAGAGGAACGCTATAATGAGGCACATGGGCAAATTAGGAGGGTGATCAAACGCAGCTTCGGCCTCCTGATGGCCAGATTCCGGTGTCTCCATCTGACAGGTGGTCCCCTAAACTACTCACCAAAGAAGGTGTGCTGGGTCATCGTGGCCTGCTGTATGCTTCACAACCTGGCTTTGCAACAGCAGGTGCCTTTTCTGCTGGAGGATGGGCCAGCTGGTGGTCTTGTGGCAGCTGTGGAGCCTGTGGACAGTGAAGAAGAGGAGGCAGAAGAAGAGGATATCGACAACCAAAACAACATAATCATGCAATACTTCCAGTGAGACACCGGTAAGAAGATGTCACTGCCTCCCACATCTCATACTATTGTTGGATCTAGCATAAGTCTGTCATTTTCACTCAGTGTATGGACCCTGACTTGTCACTTTGACTTTCCATTTCACAGATCTGGGTCCCACTTTGTGCCCTCTGCTATGTTTACTCCTGGCCTACATCTGTGTTACATTGGTATGTGTACAAGTAAATTGACATTGTTATATTCCATGGTTATTGCAATTACACATTTGTGGTGTCACAGACTGACTCCAAATTGGTTTGTGATTGAAGTGTGTTTATTTGTTTGCAAATCAGTGGAGGGGGTTGTAAAATGGGCTGGGAGGATTGTGGAGGAATGTCCATGGCAGAGTCAGTCTATTTATTTCACAAGCGCATTGTCCAAAGGGGCATAGGAAGTAGAGCAATGGCAGTTTAAGGATGGACAGGGTGACATAGTGGGACAGAAGGGTGACATTCAGGGGGGTCTGATTTCCTCGCGGGGGTCTTGGCAATGTTCTCTGTCTTGTTCCTGGATCTCAGGGACCGTTTGTGGGGTGGTTCTCCATCTGCAGGGAGTGGGGTGCTGGTGTCGTGTTGTTCCTGTGGTGGTGACTCCTGTCCACTAGCGCCGACGGAGGTGGAGGGCTGTTCATCGTCCACGCTAGTGTCAGGGGCCCCTTGTTGTGCCACTGTGTCCCTGCTGGTGTTGACAAGGTCTTGCAGCACCCCTACAATGGTGACCAGGGTGGTAATGGACTTCAAGTCCTCCCTGATCCCAAGTTAGTGTTCCTCCTGCAGCCGCTGGGTCTCCTGAAACTTGGCCAGTACCTTTGCCATCATCTCCTGTGAATGATGGTAGACTCCCATGATGTTGGAGAGGGCCTCGTGGAGAGTGGGTTCTCTGGGTCTGTCCTCCCCCTGTCGCACAGCAGTCCTCCCAGCTTCCCTGTTGTCCTGTGCCTCTGTCACCTGAACCGTGTGCCCACTGCCCCCAGGTCCCTGATCGTCCTGTGTTAGTGGGGTTGCCTCGGTTTCCTGTAGTGGTGGGCACACTGCTGGTTGACGTGTCCTGGGGACAGAGGGATGGGCCCGCTGGGTGCTGTGCTGGTGTTTCCTGAGGGGGGAGGCTCTGTGGTGGCTTGGGACTGTGTAAGGGGAACCGACTGTCCGGAGGTCCCTGATGGGCCGGGCTGGTCATCTTGATCCAGGCGTGCAGAACTGCTGTCATCACTGTGGGTCTCTTCTGTGGGGGTACTGAATATGTCTGGCACCTCCTGTCTGGTGACACTGGGTAGGGATCCTGTTGGGGTGTAAATGCATAATTATTGTATCTGTGTGTGCCATTGTGTGCAATGAGTGAGTGGCCCTCTACTCCTGTGCTTGCATTCTTGGCTTGGTCCTTGTGTGATAGTTGGCTTGGGGTCTGTGTGGGTATCTGTACAGGACATGCTTGGGGGATGGGTGTCCATGCATTGGTGTTACATGCAGGGCTGGTTTTTGGGATGTGTGGGTTGTGTTGGTGGGGTATCTGTGGGTTGTTGGGGGTGATGGGTGTTAGGGTAAGGGTGGGAGTATGGGATGGCATGCAGGTGGGGTGGGGGGGATAAGGTAGTAAAGATTTGCCCTACCAGAGTCCAGTCCTCTTGCTACTCCTGCGAGGCCCTCAGGATGCAGTATTGCCAAGACTTGCTCCTCCCATGTTGTTAGTTGTGGGGGAAGAGGTGGGGGTCCACCTCCAGTCCTCTGTACAGCAATCTGGTGTCTGGAGACCACGGAACGCACCTTCCCCGTAGGTCGTTCCACCTCTTCCTGATGTCATCCTGTGTTCTTGGATGCTGTCCCACTGCGTTGACCCTGTCGACAATTCTGCACCATAGCTCCATCTTCCTGGCAATGGATGTCTGCTGCACCTGTGATCCAAATAGCTGTGGCTCTACCAGGACGATTTCCTCCACCATGACCCTGAGCTCCTCCTCAGAGAACCTGGGGTGCCGTTGGGGTGCCATGATGTGGTGTGGGTGATGTGTGAGGTGGTGTCTGTTGTGATGTGTGAGAGGATGTGTTTGTGTGTGTTGTTTGAGGTGTGTGGATGTTGTGTAAGTGATGGTGTTGTGTGTCTGTGGATGCTGGTGTTGTTTTAGGTAGTGTCTCTCTATGGCCTGCTTTAAATTTCTGGTTGTAAGGGTTTTTGGGTCATGTGGGTGTGTGTTTTATAGTGTTGTGGGTGTGTGGGTGTGGTGTGTGTATGTGTGTCAGGTGTGTGTATTTCAAATTGTCCAATATTGGTGGTGTTTTGTAGATGTGTGTGTATTTTGAGCGCGGCAGTGTGTACCGCCAATGGTTTACCGCAGTTGAAAGACCGCCGCGTTGATTTGTGGGTCATGATACTGTGGGCGTATTCTTGTTGGTGTGACGGTGTGGGTTGTGTTATCGCCAGTTTATCACTGACCTTTGGTATGTCGGACTTGTGTGGGTGTCTGTATTGTGGCGGATTCCAAGCTGTGGGTCGTAATACCTGTAGCGGAATTCTGCGGCCGCAGCAGTATGTTGGCGGTCTTCTGCACGGCGGTAAGTGGGATTTCCCGCAAGGGTTGTAATGAGGGCCTATATTTTTAGCTTTAAAAGTACACTAAAATTACGAAAATCCAATAAAGGGAACCGGAGATATGATTTTTTTTAAAATGAAATGTTTTCTAGCGCATAAAGTCAACAGCGCTAATCAGGACATCTGGTCACACTTGATGGTGCAAAGTCAAAAGTTGAGGCCGACTACGATGGAGCCCTGCTCAACTACAGTGAACAAGAGGCTTCGGTTGAAGTCACAAATTGAAGCCAACCTTGTTGGAGCCCTCTCCGGATTCATGTTGTAGGAGGCCTCAGCAAAGAGTTCTCTGTTTGGACTTAGATGATTTTTCTGGACAGAAATCTTCATCCGGGACCAAGTCAAAGCTGGAGCCCTCCTTGGACTCAATGCACGGAAGGCCTCAGTCAACTTTTTGCCTTCGGACTTAGAAAGTTTTTTAGAGCTTTTCATCTCCGATCACAGAGGACCCTCTACAGCAAGCCCATTTCAATGCAGCGGCATTGGATTGCCTTTCCATGAGCCCCCGGTGAAATCCTGGAAGCCTGAGGATCCATAGCTTTTCAGCGGGACAAACTTGCAAGTCAGGCTGGGCCATGGTTGACGTTGGCCGGCCTGGCAAGGTCGATTCACTTGTGGAGCTTTTTTTCAAAGTTCCTCCAAATTTCTCCAAACATCTGGACCTTCTTCCAGAAGTTCTTTTAAGGTTCCTTAGGTGTCCACAACTCACCTCAAGGTTCCAAAAGCTCTAAGTTGCTCCTTGGGGTTTAAGGCTCCAGCTCCCTGAATGCATCTGGTTGAAATCCAAAAATGACCACTGGTCACTGGTCAGCTGGTCAATTTCTTCTGGGATTAATGCAGAGGACTCTGGTCAGCTATTTTCTAATTGTAACATACAGGGAGACCCTTCTTGAATCAGTAGAAGTCAGGCAAAGTCCTTTTCTTGGTGAGGTCCAAGTGTGCAGCTGGTGCAGTCCTTCTGAGTACAGGGCCCGGGTGCAGGCTAGGTGTCCAACAGGGCTTCTTGTCTTATTGCTGTAGGGATCTGAGGTGGGGTGCAGCTTTGCAATATTTATCCTTGCACCTGGGGTGGCAAGAAGGGAGGGCCTCTGTCCAATCACGTGCCATGCCACCACCCTCTTGAGTGACCGCTTCCTAGGAAGTGTGGCAAAAATCAATCCCAGGAAGCAACATTCCTCCAAAATGGCAAAAATGTAATCTTAGAGTTTAGATCTGGCTGAGTTCACCCACTGGCATTGGTAAGTTTTGCTTAACACACCCCTTCCCAGCCCTCTCTTAATCTAATCAGGGGACACCTGGTTGACTGGGTTAGCAGGAAATGGGGGAGGTCTATTGGTTGTCCTTCCCTATTTTGAAGACCAGTTTGGCTGCTCTCCTCCTATCCTGTTCTACCATCTGCTGAGGTAGATGTCCTCCCAACAAATGCTTCCTTTGTTCCAGCCTAGGCCACTTCACACCTCATCAAGGCAACTGGCTCAGGCTGTCAGAGGCTGACCAATCAGAGAAGTGCACTACAGGGCTGAAGTTGGTAACTCTTAGTAAGAGTCCTAAAACTCTTTCTAGGTACAAATTATGTTCCAGCCTAGGCCACTTCACACCTCATCAAGGCAACTGGCTCAGGCTGTCAGAGGCTGACCAATCAGAGAAGTGCACTACAGGACTGAAGTTGGTAACTTTTAGTAAGAGTCCTAAAACTCTTTCTAGGTACAAATTATGTTATCTTCAACAGTGGCACGCAGTTGGATTTATTATAACTTCTAATTTGATACTAAGCGTGCCATATTTAGCTCCATTCTATGGGAAATAAGACTTCATTGTTTTTTGCAATAAAGTATTTCCATGTTAGCCTATGAAGCCCATTCACTACAATGGGGAAAAATGAATTTAGATATTTTTCCCTCACCAGGGCTTATAATATATCTTTATAAAGTCCCTACTTATAGTTGTACTGCACCCAACCCTGGGGTCACTTAGGGCATACCTTAGGGGTGACTTCTATGTAAGAATAAGGTAGCCTAGGACTTTGGAAATACCTTTAATTACAAAGTCGAATTTGGGGTTAACTTTAGCTTAAAAGCAGTCAGCAAGGCAGGCCTGCCTTTAAAATTACACTGGGCACTACAGCACTGCACCTACAGGGTGTACTACTTATGCTGGTGTCCCTAAACCTACATACCCTAGCATATACCAGGGACTTATAGTTAGGTTGATACAGCCAATTATAATTAGCCTAAATTGTATTATCCATTTTACACAGAACACTGGCCCTCAGACTTGTTAGCAGTACCCAGGGCACAGTCAGAGTTAGTAAGCATCAGTATCAGTCAAAACGTTTGGGAGTGACCAGGGCAAAAGGGAGCACTTTCCTGCAGTCACACAATTGGGATGATCAAAGGAAAAAAAGATGGCTTTCCTTTCCCACCCCTCTTGTTTTCCTAGATGAAGGAAGAATGTCTGTTGATCATAGGTTCTGATTTTAGTGAACTTGAAATCCACCAAAACATACACTGACCAATATTACTTGGAGATCCCAGAATAAGACACAATAAAGGAAGACTAAATGAGAAGTGGTCTTCTTATAGGGCTATTGAAAAAACATATTTTGGGGAGTTCTGGGAGAAGTGTGTGTTTTGAATGTGTACGGGTGTGGTTCCGGATGAGTGATGGTGATCCAAGCAGGGTGGTTATTTTTAACATTAATGTAAGGTGTTAATTTAATTTGTAGGTGTTATACTGTTAGTTGGATTAATTAACTCATTAGTGGTCTTTTTAAGATAATTATTAAGAAAACAATGATTAATAAATAACAAAAGATATGCTACTGTAAGTTAAAAACAAAAAAGAAAATGTAAAGTGAAAAGTTTAGATGAATAATGAAATGATACATGGCACACAGGGAATGCTGAAGGGTCCGAGACTATGTTGGAACAATTCTACTTTTTAATGTACATAGGTTGAGTGGGAATGTTTACTTCATGTTTGATAAAAAGTTGTTTGCCTCTACTCTGTCCCTCAGGCTCTGATTAGAGAGGGGTAGAAGTATTTTAATTCTGGTGGTGATATTGGAGGGATTTGGCAATTCTACATTATTTTTGTAACACAGAATTGCTAATACATTCAGTTGCTCTGCCCAGGGAGCAGTTCCTATATATTTAAAAACCACTGAAGATTAAACTTGTTTAAAAACAAGCAGTGCTGCAGTGCTGCTCATACCCCTTGGCTCCCCTGGGCTCCATTCCATAAAGCTTATGTACTATGAGGGACATATTTACAGTGAAGTGGCAAAGTCCTTTGCTTTGCTGCCCTACACCAATTCGAAAGGGCAGGAATGCACCGTATTTATGAGATACAGTGCATTCTGTCCTTTCAGCCAGTGGTGGTGCACAATTTGCTGCCTAGTGCTAGCACTAGTACCCTTGAAATATGGTGCAACGATGTCTGCATTGTTGGCAGGATTGTGTTTGTGCAGGAAAGGACATCTTCCTGCACAAAATCAGTCCATGGAGGCTTTTTCCAGCACAAGTAGAAGGATGAAAAAACCAGGAGAAATAAAGTTATTTCTCCCCGGTATGCCTCTCCTTGGTGGGGTAAGACTGTTTTTAACTGCAGAGACTCTTCTTTGAATACACCTATATTTTTGTGTTAGACCATCACACAGATTCCAGCTCTGGTGCTTGACAGGTGGGAATTAAGGGCCTCATTTACAACTGCGTAGGACTGTGGTGCAAGGCTTCTTGTGGTACTGCCCTGCATCAAAAAGAAAGGGCAGGAATGCACCGTGTTAATGCATACAGGCCCGTATTTATACTCCGTTTGCGCCGAATTAGCGTCGTTTTTTTCGACGCAAATTCGGCGCAAAACTAACGCCATATTTATATTTTGTCGTTAGACGCGTCTAGCGCCAAAGTATGGGCAAATAGCGTCATTTTTTTGCGTGAACGCCTTCCTTGCGTTAATGAGATGCAAGGAAGGCGATCCCGTCTAAAAAAATGACGGCGACGCAAATGCGTCGTATTTATACTCCCGGGCAAAAATCACGCCCGGGAGGTGGCGGGTCAAAAAACCCCGCATTTGCGCCACTATTTAACGCCTGGGTCAGGGTAGGCGTTAAGGGGCCTGTGGGCTCAAAATGAGCCCACAGGTGCCCTCCCCTGCCCCCAGGGACCCCCCCTGCCACCCCTGCCCACCCCAGGAGGACACCCAAGGATGGAGGGACCCACCCCAGGGACATTCAGGTAAGTTCAGGTAAGTATAATTTTTTATATTTTTTTTGGGTGGCATAGGGGGGCCTTATTTGTGCCCCCCTACATGCCACTATGCCCAATGACCATGCCCAGGGGACATAAGTCCCCTGGGCATGGCCATTGGGCAAGGGGGCATGACTCCTGTCTTTACTAAGACAGGAGTCATGAAATGGCGTCTGGGCGTCGTAAAAAAATGGCGCAAATCGGGTTGAGGCGATTTTTTTGCCTCAACCTGACTTGCCCCATTTTAAGACGCCCTAACGTCATTTTTTCCCAACGCCGGCGCTGCCTGGTCTACGTGTTTTTTTTCCACGCACACCAGGCAGCGCCGGTCTGCTTGCGCCGGCTAACGCCATTCCATAAATACGGCGCCCGCATGGCGCTTCAGAATGGCGTTAGACGGCGCTAAATTTTTTGACGCTAAACTGCGTTAGCGCAGTTTAGCGTCAAAAAGTATAAATATGGGCCACAGTATATTCCTGTCCTTCCTGCATGCCCAGGGGCACAAATTGGTGCCTAGCGCCAATGCAGGCAACCTTGTACCATGGTGCAAAGATATCTGCATTGCTGGCATGATTGTTTTTGCAGAGAAAGGGACACCTTCCTGCACAATAACAATCAATCCAAGCATTTTTCTGGATCACACACAGAAAAAGGAGAAAATGAGAAGAAATAAAGATATTTCTCCTTGTTACACCTCTCCTGGGGAGGCATACAGCCTTGATGCATTCCCAGGTTTACATATCCTTGTAAGTCTGGGAATTAATCAAAACCCATGGGTGTTGCATGGGAGAAACCCACCACAAAGCCCAAGGAATGTTGTTTTGCTTTCACTAATGACTGAGCTGACAGAAATCTCTGGAATGCACTTCTCAGTTTAAAGAAGAAATTATTATTTCACCATGAAGTTACTAAAAAATGAGATTAGTAGGTCGAAAGCACATGTTTGAAAATAGTCATAGCAATGAAAGGAAAATGTATCAAAATGATTCTCAACTGCAATGTACACAGCAAATATATGTGATTATATTATAGCATAATTGCAAAGCAAAGAATAAAGGAAACATTCATCACCGTAGGGCATGCCAAGCTCTTCATCTTTCTCATGCCAGCAAGAAGATGACCCCGTTCAACTGCGAGAAAGAGATATCCACCCTCACGGGACAAGTGTGTGTGCCAGGCATTCGACTTCTAATCCTGACCGAGGTCTTGGAAATTCTCTCGCTATTGAGCAGGGCCACCTTTTTATATCTTAAAGAACTGAAAGGGCTTTCTGGAGAAAAAAAAACTCCCACGAAAGAGAAATATTCAAACTTTCTGGCTACCGTAGGTCAGAGTTGGAAGAAAAATGTTGAGAACTGGCTAAAATCTCAAGGCTCTCCTCCCAAGGCCGAACCGTTCCCTGCACTGAAAAACATGTACATTCTCATCATGCTGACTGACTAACTGTTCGGTGAGAAAGAATACGAAAAACAAGCACAGTTTACCATGTGGAAAAACACAGTTCAACTGCAATGTCTCAACTGCAATGTCTAACGCCACGAAAAAATCAATAGGCAGCTAAACTGAATACAAAATGTAATCTGCAATTGGTAAACACTGAACAACTAATCCAAATGCTAAGCCTTTGCTAAGTGGTGCAACACAAAGTCAGTGGTCAAACATACCTATTTTCATTACAAATGTCTCCTAACACACAGCAAGGCAACACAGAGTTTTGTGCTGCATGGCCTTACAACATATCTACAAGGTCATTAAAAGCCTTGCAAAGTGGGTTTGCATGGCCTCCTAGATATGGGTCTGCGCACTATGCTACCAGAGCACTATCAGAAATGATGCACAAGTGGAGCAAGAGACGTGCAAAAAAGCCACTAAATATGTAAGGGAGGTGAGGGGTATGCTCACCAGTGCATACCCCTCAACGCCCTTGCACACTCTGTAGTGGTTACTGCAGGGTATCTAAGGGTGGTGAGAGATTTACACAGCAGTCCCAAATACCACATGCTATGCAGTGCATACCCCTTGGTACCATAACTCAGTCTGCAGTGATTATGGCAGTAATCGTGCAAAGGTACGTGCACTGCAGTGAATTTCATATTTGGGAACACTATTTCTTAGCACAAAATGCATCCTCACATCCATTGTTGGACCTGAGGCTGCATTTTGTGCTAATAAAATAGCACCAAATGTCCACTCCGCCCGATTGTGGAATTCCACACAATCTTGCAGAATTTCAATAGAATTCTGCAGCATTCTATGAAACGAAATTCCACTAATTCCGTCTACCCCTATCTCTGACTAGGAGGCTAACCAGCTAACCCTTGGAGTTACTCTAGTGTTCCTTGTTTCAGGATTCAGGTCCGGTCCTTTTCCCTCAAGCAGGAGGACCGCAGGGTAGCACAACAACACAGCAGGGCATGAGAGTAGCAGAAGGGCTGTCCTTCTTGCAGCAAAATAGAACAGCAGTCCTTCTTTTGAGTCTTCCACTTACCCAAATGTGTGCTGAAGAGTTCATCCAGATGTGCACTGAAGAGAGGGTCAAGTATTTATACCTGGTGCCGACGTTGAAGTAGGACAAGGTTCTAGAGGTGTACATACACAGATATGTTTAGAATGTCCTGCCTCCTTGCCCTAGCCCCAGCTTGACTGGTGACATGAAGACTCTGTCAAACCCTTTGTGAGTATGCTGTGGCAGAGATAGATCCAATCCCTATCAAGTCAGAGATGGCCCATCCTGCCAACACCTATTCCCCCTTTGTGTCACAGCCTTGAAGCAATACACGAAGGCCAACTGCTAGCTATGCCTATTCATATGACCCGAGATTAAGGCTGTAGGCATCAAGTAGTAGGGACAAGAAAATGCCACCTTTCTAAAAGTAAAAAAGGAACCTAATGTTATCCAGTGGACTTGCAGTAGTGAATAAAGAAGTGTTTTTCATCACCAGGACATGTAAAACTTAAAGTACATGTCCAACATTTTGAATACACTGCAACCTGCCCTCCAGGCTGTTTGGATCCTCCCATAGGGATGACATATGTATTAAAAAGGAAGATTTAGGCCTGGCAAAAGGATTATTTTTACAGGTCAAAATGGCAATTTAAACTGCACACACAGGGCACAATGGCAGACCTGAGACATGTTTAAAGGTCTACTTAAATGGGTGCACCAATAAGTACTGTAGGATGTAATTAACAGGCCCTGGTTACAAGTAGTACCACTTTACTTGGGACTTACAAGTATAATAAATGTGTCAATTAGGTTTAAGCCAGTTCTACCATGTTTAAAGAGAGAGCACAAGCACTTTAGCACTTGTTAGCAATGGTAATGTGCTCACAGTCCTAAAAGGCAACAAAAACAGGTTAAGGAAACAGGAGGGTAAAGGATAATGTTTGGGGAAAATACTGCAGAAGGACCAAGTCCAACATAGCAACATCACTGGGACCTTGTCCAATGTATATCTGCTGTTATAGAACCCTTCTGAAGCACAGCCTGCTGCCTTGCTCACTGAAAGAGATTAACTTCCATTTTTTTAAACAAGGGCCTGATTTAGAGATTGGAGGATGTGGTTACTCCGTCAGAAATGTGGCAGATACCCCGCCTGCTGTATTACGATTCCATTATATTCTATGGACATCGTCATAGCACAGACGGGAGTAATCCGTCTGCCAATCACTAAGTCAGGCCTTAAGTCCAGGGTAAAACTACCAACTGGGTCAGACCTGGTTGATATAACGAACAGTGCATCACTGTCGTCAGCCAGAAAAAATGCCTTGGTCCTGCTCTTCTGCATCTAGTTGACCATCACTGGGGCTTAGTGCTCTTAATTCTTATCATTTCAGTGTCATTTTATTTGTTAAAATGTACTCTATTTTGTTTGTAAATCAGTTTGGGAAATCTATTATGTTTTGATGATTACTGGGTTGGTAGTTTATAAATACTTTACACTTACCTAAGTGTCGACTCTGTGCTATATCTACCAGGGAATTGAGCTCAGGTTAATTTAGTAACTTTGCAGGTTCACCTAGACAAGGGTTGAGATTATTCCTTGAGGGGGTAGTAGTTGCCAGCCACAAATAATACTCCAAATTCTTGAAGGCATGCAGTCATCAAGTTAGAAATATTTGACTAAAACAATATACAGCACAAGTTTAAAGATTGTAATAAGGATTATCACTGTGCATATCTTCTACCCTAAACATTTTTTCAGGTGTGGTCATGAAAAACAAAAGCCTTTCAAATATGGCAATATGGTTAAAAAGACAGGGTTGAACACTATATAATGACCATTCCTGTCATTTTGGTTTGTCAATTAAAACAACACAAACCAGAAAAATCAGTTTTTGGTGTCCTGCTTCAACGAGTGGAAGATGCTTTCTTTGCTATCTCAGTAAGAAAATTAGGTCAAGCTATCTTCTAATGTTTGTACACAACGTTTTGCCTTGTCTTTATTTATAGGTTTATATTGAAATACTTTTGTCAATTATGATACAATAACATACTTTGTATGTGGCCATGGGTTCCAATTCCAATCATGGAAACCTTTACCTTGACCTTCAATTTTTTGTTCATAATGTCTTTTATTGAAAGCAGGTCACTCTTAAAGTCTCATTCTTTGTGAGCATGAGATGCCACCAGCTCGTTTCCCTCGCGCATCATAAATCTTCCCACCCTTCAAGTCCACCTGGGGGCCTCAGCAAATGAATAATGAGAATCATTCCTTAAACAATTCACTTTGAAATCTATTTAATAATACATGGACACCACTTCTACTAATCCTCTTGTGGGAGGATACAATTTTTTTTTCAACTGTACACAGTGTATTTCACATTTAACGTTTCAGACAAAATGTATTAATTTTTTTTCTCAGAGTTATCAAATTGATAAACTACTTCTACTCTGAGTGAACAACACATTATCCACTGTTTCAATGTGTTAATTTCTGCATGGCCCTTTGAAATACTGATTATGCCAAGGTGAATGGGATGCGACTGTTGGAAAGCTAAATGTTAGAGATGATTTTATAGTTGCTTACAATGTATACCTTTAAAATATGCATGGCATATAAATGTGTACATCTCTCTTTGTTTGTTAAATAGAAAATCTTGTAAATTAGTTTTCAATTGAGTTTCTTGACAAAGTCTGCATCCTGAGTTGGCAAAAGTGCACATGTTCTCACATTGTTACATTTATGCTTAGATTCCTTCCAGCATGAAGTACTTGCAGGAACATTTTGTGCAACAAAAAAAAATATTGCAATGTGTTTAAAAGCTGCTATTTTACTTCTGGTCAAAATATAATATGAATAATAGATGGTCGCACAGAAATGTGTCATGTATTTGTTTTTTTTAAGATACATATGTCCAGATGGAAAGCAAGAGAAAATGTTTTTTCATGTAAATACTTGATTCCCGTCCCAATGCTGACAGAATACTATGTATTAATAAATACCATAAATTGTTCCTACTTCATGAACTGTTCATTTTGTTCAAGACATGTTGAAACTCATATTCATTGGCTTAGAAGAATATATGGGTGCGCTTGACATGAGCACAATTTGTGGGTTCACTAATAACACGTTCTTGTTGTTGTGCAGCTTCTGAATCTAATGAAGTAGCTATTTGAATATGCTCATTTTAATTTTGTCTCGCATATTCTCTTCTTAGGCACTTTGTGCGCTGTGAGCACTCTTTTTTATTGATGCTTGGTACTGTATTCACTTGTTACATTACTACTGTGATTTTAATAATGTTTACTGAATATATCTAATATAGTAATAAGAACAAATGAGTGCCTCTGGGGGGATTCTGAGCAGCAGCATTTCTGATACCTGTTTGCCTCCCACTGATCTAGTGATCCAACCCTTCAGAAGTGAGAAAATATTTATAACATGTTTAGATACTTCTTAGAAATAAATCTGTTTAGATGCTCATGACAGATCACTGGGCTAAAACTCTTTAGCAATAGAACATTATCAGCATCTCTGCAGTATTGAATATGGAATGTCAAATGACTTGTCATTAAAATCTCCTAAATTAACACAGAGTCTCTGCATGGCTGTTGTAACGTCTTGTCAAAATCATAGATGCAAAAAACACTGGGACACTTCAGTCTCTCATATTGCTAATGCATCTAAAAGTGTCTTCAATTATTTATTAACTCTACACATACATTTCGGCCTGTATCACTACACTCTCAAACTCGTGACTGGAATGAATATACCTTACTAAATATGCAGCTTAATTTCCCTTTCCCACTGATTTTATCTCTGGGTGTCTCAATTCATTTTTTGTGCACAACAATGAACTCATTGCCTATCAAAAAATGCCCTTATTGTTTTTATTTACACTGCAGTATGTGTAATCTTTTGAGTTGCTCACTATTTCAAAAATGTTAAACACAAAATTGTTGCATTCATTGTCATAATGAGAACCATTACCGACTTTGCCTACATCAACACCTAAACTGTTATATTTGGATCTTTTGTTACCATCTTTCCTTTGCACTACACCTGATTCAGCTCACTAGTATTACACAAGCCTGGCTTTTCCTTTTGAAATCCCATCTGTGTCATAGTATAAAGACGACTGTCCACTCAGCAGAAGATGTTGTGAAGCCTTCTTGGACCCATATTGGTTCTCCAATTTAGCTTATTTTAGCCTAGTTTTATATTTCACATTTTGCACATTTTATATGAACATCTCTTTTAGCATTGACATCTTACACATTTAGGCTTGAATGATATTATTCCGTGAATACATTGCACCTGTTACTTGTTTTTAGTTAGCATTTCTCAACATTTAGGCCCTCATTACGAGTCTGGCGGTCTACTGACGAGCCATATTACAAGTGAAGACAGCCATATTACAAGTGTGGCAATTTGGCGTTTGCCAAACCGCCACTTTCCTGTTTCTACCGCCAGGGCGGTCGGACCCCTGGGCCGGAGATAAGCATCTCCGACCCAGTGGTCCACCAAAGACCACTGGCGGTATTATGAGTCCCCTTTCCGACAGGGATTTCGTGGCGGTAGAACGGCCACGAACTTCCTGGTGGAAGGGTTACCGGCGACAGGAATTTGCATTCCTGTCATTGGTAGATGACTCCCCCACGCCCTCATCTACCCAAGAGCCCCCACCCCCCCTTCCCTTACAACATTCCCACCCCCACCTTCCACCCCTTAACCAACCAGTAATCCCCCACCCCTGCTCCCAGTAGTAAGCCACCACCCCCGCTATCACATACTTACCCCTCATCCCTCTTACACTGTACTAACCCCCCACATACCTGCACGCACACACACGCACCCACAGACACGCACACCCTGACGGTCACTCACTCTCACAACACCCTTACACTCACAAGCACACACACATGCAACCCGCAGATCCATACACACATACATGTACAACACCCCCACTCAACATACATAGACACACAACCTCCACCCCTGTCTACATGCATACACACATGCACCGATCCAGCATTCACATTCACCCACACACATATCGCCATCACCACATTTATACACAGACACACATGCACACACAAACACTCCCACACCCTCCCCCCATTCATGACATGCAGACACACATCCATTCACACCCCCAACCCCCTCCCCTTGAGATGGACACTTACCTCATTTGACACGGTGCTCCTACCTAAGGGGACGGGACCCCGTGCTCCCACCGCCAGCAGCGCCCTGACATCAGGACACCGCAAGGCTGTATAACAGGTCGTAATACGGTTGGCGAAGTCTTTTTGGCAGGGCGGGGCCAGCGGTGGAACTGCCGACCGCCAGCACGCCTGCTGGTGACTTTCCACCTAAAGAATGGAGGAAAGCTGCCAGCACTCATGATGGTGTCTAGTGGCGGCTTTGGCGGTCTTAATAAAAGAGCGCAAAAGTCATAATGAGGGCCTTAATCTGTACAGTCTGTTCAAGTGATGGAACACCGTGCAAGATTTCCTAGTGCTTGTGTTGCCAATTTGGAGACAGCTTCACACATTTAGGCATATTGCTGCATAGAAGCTGTGCCTCTAAAACAGAAAGGCCAGTGGAGCACTCCAGTCTTGATCATCTTTAGACGAATGCTGTGTTTGGCCTGCATCTCTGCTAGTGATAATCTATCAGTTTGCAGAGACGGATTGCCATCTACACTACTGGCCCAGTTCCTAGCTCAGTTTTCCAGGTAGGGAGGCTAGGGCTATTAAATAGGGTGAAGGATGAAGGTCTATTTACTATTCTCTCTGTATAGGTTTAGTGAGAGGTAGAAATGCATAGAAATCATTTGCCATGGTTGGACTGTTTATTCTCTTCATCATGACTGTAACATGGTAATGTTGCTTTGTTTCATCTGCATCTTCATGTAAGATACAATTGTTTCAATAAACATACTGAAAATGTATCTTGTATCCCTCTTGTGTTTTGCCTGGGCATGCATGAGTAAGACAATGAAAGGGTAAAATATGTTTCCATAATTTCCTTGGGGATCAGAATGTCATGTTCAGGTTGCCTAATCACCTTCCACCCCAGTAGGAGTAGGGGCTTGGGTGAAGCACTATGAACTAGCCAGGATTTGGGCTGACACTTTCTGATTGTGTTGACAGACTGAGGGACTTATTAAGAGTTTGGTGGGTGGCAGAGGTCGCTCGCCAAACTCTTTGGGTCGGAAAACCACCACTCTGGTTTTCCACCCGCTGGCACTATTACGAGTAAAAGCCCTATTACGAGTTTCCCGATGAGGCCCTAAGACTTATATTAATGCTGGACGGCAGAGATCGCAATACGTGCTTTGTGATTTGAATGGTAATTGTGAAATGCAAAACACTGTTGGTTATTAAAAATTCAGGCATTACATATTCCAGTTTAGTTACACTGACTTTGTGAGTGGAATATATGGGCCTCATTATGAGGCTGGTGGTCAGGACCACCGCTTTTGTGGTGGTCCGACTGCCACATTAAGACCCTGGCAGTAAAACCACCAGGGTACTCCATCTCGGTGGGGATCGGTGATTCCGATGGACTGACGGTGGCAGAGATAGTAATCATCTGATTACAACCTCATTCTCCGCCAGCATTTTCATGGTGGTTTTACCAAAGGCTGCCTGTGAACAGGTGCAGGGTGCCACGGGGGGGGGGCTGCACTCTCCATACACTTGGCATGGGCAGTGCCGGGGTCCCCCTGCCCAGTCCGCCTGCAATATTTTCTGTCTGCTATGCAGACAGTGAACATTGAAAGGGTGCGGGTGCCCCCTGCGGTGACAGCATTGCTGCCGGGTTGATTTTGCGCTGGAGGCAATGCTGCCACCAGTTTCCAGCTAGGCTGCCCTCAACGTAGCTGGAAACTCATAATAGGTCCGGCGAGGGGGTTGCCACTACGGCGGCAGCCAACCTGTCGGGTGTTTCCGTCCACCAAACTCATAATTAGGCCGTATGTTTTAAAAGAAAATCAACATATACTGAATCAAGTAAATTACCTAATAGATATTGGGAGAAAACATGGCTGATTGCAGAGGCCCCCTGACTTTATGCCCCCATTTTTCACTTTTTGCTGGTGTTTTCTTGACTCTGATGGTGTCCTGGGTACTGCTAACCAGTCCCAGGGCCTGTACTCTGTGTAAAATGTTTCTGCAAATTAGGCTAATTATAATTGGCATAAGTCCCTAGTATATGGTAGGGAATGTAGGTTTAGGGACCCTAGCAAAGGTAGTACACCCATAGGTGTGCTGCTGAGGTGCCCAGTGTCATTTTAAAAGCAGGCCTGCCTTGCTGGGTGCTTTTAAATTAAAGTTACATGCAAATTCAACTTTGGAATTAAAATTACTTCCAAAGTCTTAAACTACCTTCTTTTTACATATAAGTAGTGTGTAGGTGTGCCCTATGTGCCCCTAGGGTTGGGAGCATTTAACTATAAGCAGGGACCTTATAAACAACGTGTTATAGGCCCTGGTGAGGTGAAACAACCAAATTCAGTTTTCCTTCATTGTAGTGGATGGTCTCCATAGGCTAGAATGGGGACACTTTAATTAAATTATAAATTATAAAGTCCCCTTAAGTGACAGATACAACAAGTTTGGTATCAAACGAATTGTTATAAAAATCCCACAACTTACAATTGTTGGATTTAATATAACTTGTTCAAGTAAAGAGTTTTAAACTTTACCTGAAAAGTTGCCAACTTCAGCCCTGCAGTGTTTTGCTGCTTTGCTCTGATTGGCCAACCTCTGGCAGCCTGGCCAGGCTGTCTTGATGAGGTGTGAAGTGGCCTGGCTCAACACAAAGACATATGCCTGGGGGAGGAGATCTTCCCCTAGCAGATGGGGAAGCAGGAAGAAGGAGGGCTTCCAAACTGGTCTTCAAAGGCAGGGAAGGACATTTGGAGCAACCCAGCACCTCCCTCACATCCTGCAAACCCAAACAATTAGGTACCACCTTGATTAGATTAGGAGAGGGCAGGAGAGGGGTGTGTTTAGGATTTTTAGCCACACCAGTGGGTGGGCTCAGCCAGATATAACCTCCAAAAATAATTTTCAGTCATGATGGATTTTTGAGGAATGTTGCTCCCTGGGACCGATTTTTGCCACACTTCCCAGGGAGTGGTCATCACAGGGGGAAGGACTCTGCACCTGATTGGAGAATCAGGACCTCCCTGTTTTTCACCCAGGAGCATAGATAAAACTGGCTGACCTGTACCCACACCTCAGATCCCTACCAGATTCCAACAAGGAAGAACTAGAGAAGAAGAAGGACTGCTCTGCTGGACCCCTGACCTGCACCTGGACACTGCAGTCTGGAGGGCTGCACCAGCTGTAAACTTGGGCTTTACCACAAGAAGGACTTTGCCGGCTTCAACTGGTTCAAGGAGGGTCTCCCTGTTTGCTACAGGTGAAAACTTCCTAACAGAGTCCCCTGCACCAACTCCTGAAGAAACTGGCCAGCTGACCACTGTCCAGTGGCCAAATTGGAGATTGCACCAGGTGCATTCTGGGAGTTGTAGTACGCACCGTCAAGGAGCATCTCAGAGCTTCTGGAACCTTGGAGTGAGCTGTGGACCTCCAAAGAACCTTAAAGAAACATCTGGAAGAATATCTAGAAGTTTGGGGAACTTTTGGGAAAATGCTCCATAAAGGGACTGACCCGCCGAGGCAACTCTAGCCGGCTTGCCTCAACCATGACCCGGCCTGACTTGCAGGTTTGTCCCGGTGAAGAAAATCTCCAAAAAATTGACTACGTCCGAACGTAGTGTGGAAACTGGCTAATGAATCCATTTTATTATTTTTCCAGGCCTGACTTCTTCCTGTGATAAACAAAAAACAATAAGGTACACTGTTCCTAATAGAGGAAAAAGGCAAGAACACAGGTCCTCTGGGCACTTGTAAATTTAGAAGCAAAATCCCTCACACATCCAATGGATGTCATGCTTCATCATGTGGCTAGCTCCTTGTCAGATAAGTGCTGCAATGTCTGACGGGCCCCATTTGGGGGCTCTTTGCCAGAGATCTTGAATATAAAGTGTGTGCAATGACAAATAGAGAAGGAGTAAGGTAAACCTACTGTTACAGAAAAAGCAGCGGAAAGAGAAAAAGAGACTTAAAATTGCCTCAAGGACCTCAACAAAAATTATTTAATTTAGGTTATGAGGATCTTGGTCAAGATTAAAAAACCACATGAGAGTGGGTAAGGAATAATGCTCCACCACTCTACTCATCCAAAAGGAAGGGCTAGAAAGGACACTTCCCTTCTAGCTACTTTGTAAGACTTCCGTGAGTGCGGCCGTCGGGTAGGTTTCCCGCATTGGACTGAGCTGAGCGTAGCGACTTTTGTCCAAGATGCCTGCATTTTCCCCAAGGAACCCATTCCGAAATTTAGGAGGGTTCCCGCCTATTTAGGCCTAGAGCTGTGTAGATTTTTTATGTAAGTCACTTTTGCCCTTGTAATATTCAGGTTAGGGCTTGCAATTAAAGTTTAGGAGATATGTGTTTTGATCCTGATGAAGCGTCATGTGATCCGGTTGGACCATTGAGGCGCAAAACATGTTGATCTTACATAGATCATCTTGTATCACGCTGTCATCATGACATTTTGTTCTACTGTGATTGGATAGATGCCTAATATATGTGTAACACCATGCATCACCTGATCAACATCACACCATGTACTTGATGAAGAAATTACCTTTCTGTTGTTCTAATTGGATGATATATTTTCATATTTTTGTAGTCTTTATGCGTAAAAGGTTGTATTGAAGTTCCACAATTCGGACTGCTTGGACTTGGCCTGTCAAGCCATCAGTTCCCATGCACGTATTAAATTGCGTTATACCCTAAGACTGGCAGGTCTCTGGTTTTGTTCCTGCTCTGAAGGAGGCTTCAACAGTAGGAAGTTGATGGGTACTTTGTCCTGGTCAAAGGATTTTCATCTTGAAAAAACAACTAAGTCTCCACGAGGGCTCCAGCGACGCGTATCCGAGGAAGAGTTCAAGGAGGTCGGATTGGATTTGGCGACTTGGTCCCGCTGAAGAAAATCTCCAGAAAAACGACTAAGTTTGAAGGTAAACTTTTAACCAAGGCCTCATGCAAGCTGGTGCCGAGCAGGGCTCCATCGTGGTTGGCCTCAAACTTTGACTTTGCCCCGGTCGATGTGCGACCAGATGAACAGATTGGCGCTATTCATTTCTAAGCGCTAAAAATAATTAATACTTTAAAAATTCATATCTCCTGTTCCCCTTATCTGATTTATTAGTTTTGGTGTAATTTTAAATTGAAGAATATTTCCTATTGTTAAAAATTGGTTTTGGATTTTTAAACAGTTTCCTGTGTTTTATTTAATTACTGGTTTGTGATATTTGAATGATTTACACTTTGGGGGTCATTACAATATTGGCGGTAAAAGCCGCTTACCGCCGTGCAGAAGACCGCCAATACACCGCCGTGGCCGCGGAATTCCGCCACAGCTATTATGACCCACAGCTCAGAATCCGCCGAAATTCAGACACCCACACAAGTCCGCCACACCAAAGGTCAGTGTAAAACTGGCAAAAACAATTCCTCCACCGTCACGCCAACAGAAACACGCCCATGCTATCACGACCCACGAATCCACACGGCAGTCTTTCAACCGCGGTATTCCATTGGCGGTACACACCGCTGCGCTCAAAATACACACACATCTCCAAAAGACCGCCACATTGGACAATTCAAAATACACACACCTGATACACATACAAACACCACTCCCACACACCCAACACAATATAAAACACACACCCTCATCACCCACAAACCCCTACGACCACAAGTCACGACCGAAGGCCAGAGAGACAGAGAGCACAGCAACAGAGAACCCCACCACACAGAGGCACACAACACCATCACCCATACAACATTACATGCACAATACACCACACACCACTACACATTACCACACACATCAACACTGACACCACCCCACACATCACCCAAACCACCCCATGTCACGCCAAAGACACCCCCAGTTTTCCGAGGAGGAGCTCAGGGTCATGGTGGAGGAAGTCCTACGTGTAGAGCCACAGCTATTTGGCTCACAGGTGCAGCACACATCCATAGCCAGGAAGATGGAGCTATGGCGCAGAATAGTCAACAGGGTCAACGCAGTGGGACAGCATCCAAGAAATCGGGAGGACATCAGGAAGAGGTGGAATGACCTACTGGGGAAGGTGCGTTCAGTGGTCTCCAGGCACAACATCGCGGTTCAGCGGACTGGCGGCGGACCCCCACCTCCTCCCCCACAACTAACAACATGGGAGGAGCAAGTCTTGACCATCATGCATCCAGAGGGCCTTGGAGGAGTCGGTGGAGGAATGGACACTGGTAAGTCAAATCTCAACTATCATATCCCCCACCCTACCTGCATGCTATAACACACCCCCACCCTCACCCTCTCCCCTATCACTCCAACTCCTCACTAATGTACTAATAACACAAATCACACATCCCAACACCAAGCCCTGCATGACACAACTAAGCATGGTCAGCCCTCACCAAAGCATGCTCACTGCACATACCCATAACAACCCCCTAACCATCATCACACAAACCCACACACAGGAATGCTTGCACTGGGGTACACAAACACCCACCCATTGCACACCATTACACACACACACATGCAATAATCATGCTCTTATATCCCTGCAGGACCACTAAGGAACGTCACCACACAGGAGGGTCCAGCCATCTCCACTCCACCCACAGAAGAGGCCCACAGTGACGACAGCAGCTCTGCCCTACTGGATCCTGATGACCAGCCCGGACCATCGTGGGCCTCGGGACAGTCGGTTCCCCTTGTACAGGCACAGCCCAACAACGACCTTACCCCCTCTGGTAACACCAGCACAGCACCCACCCAGTGGTCTAATACCTCCGTACCCAAGACACGTCAATCAGCGGTGTGTCCACCACTACAGGGAGCCCAGGATAACCCACCACCCCAACAACAACAGGGACCTGCGGGCAGTGGTAGTGGGCACACGGTCCAGGGGACGGAGGCACAGGAACACAGGGGAACTGGGAGGGCTGCTGTGTGACAGGGGGCGGACAGGTCAAGGGAACCCACTCTCCACGAGGCCTTCTCCTCCATCATGGGAGCATACCACCACTCCCAGGAGACGATGGTTACGGTCCTGGCCAAGTTTCAGGAGACCCAGCGCCTGCAGGAGGAGCAGTATTTGGGGTTCAGGGAGGAGCTCAGGACCATCAGCTCCGCCCTGGCCACCATCGTAGGGGTGCTGAAGGACATACAAAAAACCATGTTGGACACCGTGGCACTCCTAGGGGCCCCTGACACTAGCATGGACGATGAACTGCCCACCACCTCTGCCGGCGCTAGTGGACAGGACGCCCCACCACAGGACCACCACACCAGCACCCCACCCCCTGCAGATGGACAACCACTCCGCAAGCGGTCCCTGAGATCCAGGAACAGGACAGAGCAAGATGACAAGACCCCGGCCAGGAAATGAGACCACCCTGATTGTCCTCCCACTGTCCCACTTTGTTACCCTGTCCATACTTAAACTGCCCCAGCTCCACTTCCTATGCCCATATGGGCAGTGCACCTGTGTGACCAATAGACTGGACTCTGCCATGGACATTCCTCCACCGTCCCCCATCACCATTTTACAACCCACCTCCATTTTTGAGCACTTAAATAAACACCCTTGAACCACAAAACAATCTGGAGTCAGTCTGTGATTTGGTAAATTTGTATTATCAATGACAGTGTCAAGATGCGTTCTCAATTGTAATGCCAACATACCTATGTCACATCACAAGTCCTTGAAGGATGCAAGCAGATGACACATGTTGGTAACCACACCTGTGAAACCGTAATGGAAAGGTACAACTCAGTGACCAAATACTGCTATTAAATAACAGACAGGATAGAGGTAGAAGTGTGAAAGTGAATGTAATGTGAAAAAACGTTTTTCTCACCTGTGTGTCACTGGAAATATTGCTGTATGACTGACTCCCTGTTGTCTATGTCTTCTTCCTCAGCTTCCTCCTCATCACTGTCCACAGGCTCCACAGCTGCCACAACACCGCCATCTGGACCATCCTCCTGCAGAAAAAGCACCTGGCGTTGCAAAGCAAGATTGTGAAGCATCGAGCAGGCGATGATGATCTGGCACACCTTCCTCGGTGAGTAGAATAGGGAACCACCTGTCATATGGAGGCACCTGAACCTGGCCTTCAGGAGGCCGAAGGTGCGTTCAATCACCCTCCTAGTTCGCCCATGGGCCTCATTGTACCGTTCCTCTGCCCTGGTCCTGGGATTCCTCACTGGGGTCAATAGCCAGGAAAGGTTGGGGTAACCAGAGTCCCCTAATAGCCACACACAGAGCCTCTGGAGTTGACCCATCATATAAGGGATGCTGCTATTCCGCAGGATGTAGGCGTCATGCACTGAGCCAGGGAACATAGCATTTACCTAGGAGATGTACTGGTCTGCCAAACATACCATCTGTACATTCATGAAATGATAACTCTTCTGGTTCCTGTACACCTGTTCACTCCTGGGCGGGGGGGACCAGAGCTACATGGGTCCCATCAATAGCACCTATGATGTTGGGGATATGTCCAAGGGCATAGAAGTCACCTTTCACTGTAGGCAAATCCTCCACCTCTGGGAAAATGATGTATCTCCTTACGTGTTTCAGCAGGGCAGCCAACACTCTGGACAACACGTTGGAAAACATAGGCTGGGACATCCCTGATGCCATGGCCACTGTTGTCTGAAAAGACCCACTAGCAACGAAATGGAGCACTGACAGCTCCTGCACGTCACGGGGGATTCCAGTGGGATGGCGGATTGGTGACATCAGGTGTGGCTCCAACTGGGTACATAGTTCCTGGATAGTGGCACGGTCAAACCTGTAGGTGACGATTAAATGTCGCTCCTCCATTGTCAACAGGTCCACCAGCGGTCGGTACACCGGAGGATTCCGCCATCTTCTCAAATGTCCCAGCTGACGGTGCCTAGGAAGGACAGCAACGACCACAGAGTCAACAAATTCCCAGGTATGTACCCACAGATATACAGAACACGACACCAAACACAAAACTCTTCCTGTATGTGTGTTGAGTGTAGGCCTAGCTATGTGTGACACAGTAGTAAAAGAAGCCATGTGGGCCCCTGAAATGGCGGCTGCCTGACCTCTAAACTGGGACAATGGGAATGTGAGGTAACTGCGCTGGCGTTGTACCTCATTGCGGTAGGCGGTCATAGACCGCGGCGCAATGCAGCATTGGCTAACATTGGACCCTATGGGTCCCAGGAGCCAATGACGAAGTATGCCGGCGGTGATGATACGCACCGCCGCGGACGTCACCGACGCGGACGTGACCGCCATTTTCTATCTGTTCAATCACTCGATACCTGATCTTCGACAGGAGAGGACCTATACTGCAAGTCCTGCTGTGACCTCGGTCTGGAAGAGACAATGGCTGCTGCGTCTGGGGAAAGGGCCCCTGCCTTCACTGCTCAGGAGTTGGAGAAGCTAGTAGACGGGGTCCTCCCCCAGTACACGCTACTCTACGGTCCTCCAGACCAACAGGTAAGTACACAGGGAGCACGTTGTATGGGCTATGCCTGGGTGGAGAGGGCTGATTGTAAGAGGGAAGGGGGCAGAGTTCAAGGAACATGAAGGACTGTGAATGCATGTGCCACATGTCAAGGATAGGGATGGGGGCCACTCACATCGACAGTGCAGTTGGTAATGACTTCTCTTCTTCCCCTGTGCATGTCATGTAGGTCAGCGCCCACAAGAAAAAGGACATTTGGCGTGCCATTGCCAAGGAAGTCCAGACCCTGGGGGTCCACCAGAGACGGGGCACCCACTGCCAGAAAAGATGGGAGGACATTCGCCGCTGGAGCAAGAAGACGGCGGAGGCTCAGCTGGGGATGGCCTCCCAACGTGTGAGGGGTGCCCGTCGCACCATGACCCCCCCTGATGTTTCGGATCCTGGCGGTGGCCTATCCTGAGTTGGATGGGCGCTTGAGGGCATCACAGAAGACACAAGGGGGTGAGTACACTCTCATTCTGGGGACTTGGCGCTCAGTTGAGGGGTCTGGGTGGGGGAGGAGGGCTGTGGGTGTACCTAGGCCAGGCAGAAATACGTAGGCTAGGCCCCTCCATAATGCAGGGCATGTGTCACTCCACCCCACCTCAGTAGTGGGCCAAGTAGAGGTATAGATGCCCCTGTGGCATCCATGTGTGCAGATGTCCACCATAGCCATGTAGTGCATATCCCAGGAATTGCATCTGTAGAGGCCAAGAGCACGGCGTAGTGCAGGGGGCTGCTGTGTCTGTATTGTCCGCCAACGGTAGCGGCAAGCCATGCACTCAACCTGTCTTTCTTCTGTCGTCCCCTCCCCCTTTTTCTGCTCTCCCTGTTCTTTTGTGCATCAGCATCATCAGGCGGAGGTACAGTGGCACCGGGGCACGAGGGAGCTGCATCCCACATGGCCATGGAGGGCCACACCACGGACTCAGAATGCACCAGTGGGACGGAGGGCGAGGGGAGCTACACGTTGGTCACCGGATCACCAACCAGCTGCACGGGCTCGTCCTCCGATGGGAGCTCCCTTGTGGTGGCGGCACCATCTGTGCCCCCCACTTCTACAGGTACAGCCGCCACCTCCCCTACCAGCACCGCCCTCCCAGCAGCCCCTCAGCGTTCGCCCCGTGCCCGCTCACCCGGGAGGGTGGGCATCACCTTCGCCCCAGGCACCTCAGGCCCTGCCCCAGTCACCCCTGCTGCCCTCAGTGAGGAGGCCATTGACCTCCTCAGATCACTCACTGTTGGGCAGTCTACCATTGTGAATGCCATCCAGGGTGTAGAAAGGGAGTTGCAACACACTAATGCATTCCTGGAGGGCATTCATTCTGGTCAGGCTGACCATCATCGAAACCTGCAATCTCTGGCCTCAGCACTGATGGCAGCCATTGTCCCTGTCTCTAGCCTTCCCCTTCCAACTTCCTCCACCCAGACCCAATCCCCTGTACCCCAGCCTGACCCAAGCACACCATCAGACAAGCATGCATACACCTCAACACCCAAAAGTAGCTCAGGCAAACATAGGCACCACACAACTCACAGGCACTCACACAAGCATCACCCACATGCAGACACAGCAACATCCACTGCCTCCACTGTGTCCCCCTCCTCGTCGTCTTCCTCCTCCCTTCCAGTATCGTCTACACTCTCACCTGCAGACACTACATCTACAGGCACTAGGACTCGCACCAGAACACCCAGCACCACACCCCGCTCACCTGCACTCACCATCCCCACTCCCATTTACACGTCCCCTGTGTCCTCTCCCAGTGTGTCTGTGACGCCCCCTCCCAAAGTACACAAACGCGGGCACCCACACACCCAACATCCATTCACCTCACAACAGCCTCCACTACCTGCACCCAAAACACCTAAAGTGACACCTCCTACAACCACCTCCTCTTCCTCCACTCCCAGACCCCCTCCAGCTACCCATCCCAGTGTTCGTCAGAAACTGTCCCTCTGCAACGTTGACCTCTTTGCCCCCACCCCCACCCCTCCAATTCATCAGTCCAGTAGTAGCCCCTCAGCCAAAAAGACTCCAGTACCAGTGGTGCGTGTTACAGGTGTGTGGAGTGCACCAGCCACCAGTGCAGGCAGTGTGACACGGAGCCAAGGCACTGCCAGTCCACCCCCTGTAAAGCATCTCAAGTTGACAAGTGGCCGACGGGACCGGGTGAAGACTCCTGGAGGCAAAACTACTCACAAGGGTCCCAGGGGGATTGCAGAGTCAGCTGTGGCTCCTCCAAAGGTGGTGAAGTGCCAGAAGAAGTCTGCACAGCCTCGTGAGAGCAGCACGGCGGAGGAGGGCGGCATCCTCCCCGGCGGCCGGGGCGCCACCGCCAGCACCGTCGTCACTGGTCCGGAGACCACCGCCAGAGTCAGTGTCCTGGAGGGCAGAAGTATCGTCACTGGTCAAGAGACCACCGCCGGAGTCAGTGCCCAGGAGGGCCCGAGTATCGTCACTGGTCAGGAGACCACCGCCAGAGTCAGTGCCCAGGAGGGCAGAAGTATCGTCACTGGTCAGGAGACCACCTCCAGAGTCAGTGCCCAGGAGGGCAGAAGTATCGTCACTGGTCAGGAGACCACCGCCAGAGTCAGTGCCCAGGAGGGCCCAAGTATCGTCACTGGTCAGGAGACCACCGCCAGAGTCAGTGCCCAGGAGGGCCCAAGTATCGTCACTGGTCCAGAGACCATCACCAGAGTCAGTGCCCTGGAGGGCAGAAGTATCGTCACTGGTCAGGAGACCACCGCCGGAGTCAGTGCCCAGGAGGGCCCAAGTATCGTCACTGGTCCGGAGACCACCGCCAGAGTCAGTGCCCTGGAGGGCAGAAGTATCGTCACTGGTCAGGAGACCACTGCCGGAGTCAGTGCCCAGGAGGGCCCAAGTATCGTCACTGGTCAGGAGACCACCGCCAGAGTCAGCGCCCAGAGGGCAGAAGTATCGTCACTGGTCAGGAGACCACCGCCGGAGTCAGTGCCGAGAAGGGCAGAAGTATCGTCACTGGTCAGGAAACCCCCGCCGGAGTCAGTGCCCAGGAGGGCCCCGGCTGCCACAGCCCCGCTGGGCAATGAGGGACCATCTTGCCACACACCAATGCACAGGTCAGAGAACGACATGGCAAAGCACCGCTGAACAGGGCAAGCACCGCTGAACAGGCCAGAGACCGCCATGGCTAAGCACCGCTGAACAGGGCAAAGCACCGCTGAATAGGCCAGAGACCGCCATGGCAAAGCACCGCTGAACAGGGCAAAGCACCGCTGAACAGCCCAGAGACCGCCATGACAAAGCACCGCTGAACAGGGCAAAGCACCGCTGAACAACCCGGAGACCGCCATGGCAAAGCACCGCTGAACAGGGCAAGCACCGCTGAACAGCCCAGAGACCGCCATGGCAAAGCACCGCTGAACAGGGCAAGCACCCCTGAACAGGCCAGAGACTGCCATGGCAAAGCACCGCTGAACAGGGCAAGCACCGCTGAACAGGGCAGAGCACTGCTGCAGAAGGAAAAGACCGCCACATCAAGCATCGTTATCCCATGTACAGCTGGGACAGTGACAGGACATGAACTGTCACGGGGAGCCTAATCCAGTCTAGGCACCATTCCCCCTCCAGAACCAGTGAAGAGATCCATCCACTACCTCTGTCCTTCACAGGATGAAGCACTCTGGGCACCAGTCCCCCTCCAGAACCAGTGGAGGCTGTTATCCACTTGAGAGACTGTGGCTTTGCACTCCCCAGGATGGTACAGTGGGCAACCCACCCACTTGTGAGACTTGAGAGACTGTGGCTTTGCACTCCCCAGGATATGGCAGTGGGCAACCCACCCACTGTAGAGACTTGAGAGACTGTGGCTTTGCACTCCACAGGATATGGCAGTGGGCAACCCACCCACTGTAAAGACTTGAGAGACTGTGGCTTTGCACTCCCCAGGATATGGCAGTGGGCACCCCACCCACTGTAGAGACTTGAGAGATTGTGGCTTTACACTACCCAGGATATGGCAGTGGGCAACCCACCCACTGTAGAGACTTGAGAGACTGTGGCTTTGCACTCCCCAGGATACATCAATGGGCATGGAGCCCCGTCGTGGAACTGGCGTGGTGCTGTAATCCGGCTGAGGTGCCCCCCCTTCCCTTTCCCCTGAGGTGCCTGTTGTATTTCTCTCTGATGCCCCGGCAGTGTTCTCTCCGTTTGTGGACAGGTATCTTGTGTGGGCCTCGCCCATGCATTTTTGGCCCAGTGGTGCACGGACATTGAGATGTGCATATCTGCACTACTTCTCGTAATGTATATACTTCTGAATGAGTTTATATATATCTGTATATTTGAAACATGTATATTGATACATTACAATGTTTGAACTGATTTCGTTTTGTCTTTGCATTCTTTCGGGGTGGTTGTGGGTTGTTACAGTGATGTTTGGAAATGCATTGGTGTGTGTGTTGTAATGTGCGAGGGTGGGGGTGGGGGTGTTGCGTGTGTGTCCCCCTGACTTTTGCCTCCCCCCTCCCCTATGTCGTAGGTGCAGTACTCACCATTGTCTTCGCCTCCGCCGGCGCTGGTGTTCGTAGATGAGTAGGAAGACAAGGGCAGGGAGGATTTGTAATTCCGGCTCCATGGTGGCCTCCTTCCTCATGGGATGTGTTAAGGTGAGCGTTTTCCCATTACAAAAGCTGTTTACGCCGTGTTTTTATTCACGGTGAATCCGCCCCGGAAAAGGTGGCGGATTGGCGGGTTGTGATACTGTGGGCGGTACATTGTCTTCCGCCTGTCTGTTGGCGGTGACCGCCGGGCTGCTTGTCTGTACCGCCACGGCGGGCGGAGTGTTAAAGTGGCTGTCTTTGTCGGTGGTTTCCGCCACGGTCATAATTCCCTTTTTTTGTCCGCCGGCCTGTTTGCGGTATTAACGCACCTTTAACACCGTCCACCAGTGTTGTAATGACCCCCTTTGTCTCCTAAGTTAAGCCTTGTTGCTCATTGCCAAGCTACCAGGGGTTGAGCTGGGTTTAATTTATTGAGACCTAACTGGACCTAAGTGGAGGTTAGTGGCCTATTGCTAAGTGAAGTTACTTGCCCTCACCAATAATCCATTTTCCAACCGATATATTGAAAGAAATCTGAAATTAACATTATAATTCCATAAACGCACTAAGATGTGCCTATGAGTGTCATCCGGTGCTGGTGAAACCTTTCCCAGACACTGACCTAGCAGCTCAGCATTGCTAACTGAAAAATGTGCTCTTTCACACCCACTTTTAAAACAGAATTATTTCTTGTTGTCATGTGTTGAAAGTCTGATATTTACGATATCTAGTTACGTCAAAAATAAATCCTTCAACATAGAAGTCATAGATCTGTCTGTAGGCAAATATTGGCCAATTCCAGGTGCATCAAAATATATTTTGCAGCAGACAAGTCATATATCTTGGCAATGGAATAAACATGGAGAGTAAAGAGATTGACTTAAAGTCAAACCTGGGTTGATTACAGGTACATCAAAAATAAACTTGCAACAGACAGTCTTACATGTTGTCAATGAACTAAACATGGTGAGAAAAAACTCTCACACTCCTCAAAATTTAGCAGGCATTTACCATATTTTATAAAATTAAAATTATATTAAATATAAAAGGTTAATAAAGTGAAATGAAGAAATGTATACAATGTCCGTGTTCTCTGTTTAAGCGATGAATTCTCAAATAAGAGTGGTGTAAGTTGAAAAATAGCTATTCATCTATCTTAGTATATTAGTTAATCTAGTGTCTACAAATATTTCAAATTCCTGGGAACATTCTTCCACATAACATCAATACTGAATTTCAGGATCATAATCACTGAATGTGATTACAAACATGTAATTTGACAAAGTAATATGACCTAATGGCCACACATTGTGAGTGTCATTAGGTTGTTGAATGCAATCTGTAATGAAAAAATCCTAAGCATGAAAAAGGACCTTCTTACTCACAACACACCTAATTGTTCATAACAATGCACCCTGCCAGATAACTGAGTAAATCTTAAATGCTATATCACTCAAAATTAAAAAGGGTATTGAGACAAAGTGAATTATTAGTTGGGGTGGATTTTAGTCCTCTAGCGGAAATAATGGCACTATCCTTGTGGGGTCTGGTTTCGATAATTTAAACCTGAGCTCATCCCCTAGTAGCTATGGCACAGAGCAGACAGGCTTAACTTAAGGCTATGTGTAAAGCATTTAGAAGTACCAAAAAAGTTAAACATTGAAAATATAACACAATAATAATCCCTCTCCACTTTATGAAGGTATGTATTTTTTTATTGCACAAAATTTTGCCAAAATGACAAATTCCAGTAAGGGGAACCAACTATGTCTAACGTTTTAAATAAAAATTGCAACAAAGAAAACATTAAATGCCAACTACGTTATTTTGGTTGAACTTGACCAAGTCATGATTTACAGCTGACTGCATTGGAGCATGGGTTAGATACCAAACAAAGTACATCCTGTATGAAAATGTACCTTCTGACTTAGTTCGAAATGTAGACAGAGCTATAGCAAAGAGAGGACCACCAGCAATGTAACCTGGGCAGATCAGCTTGGCAAAGTGGTCCAAGTCTTCTATCACTTCGCCAGACAAAAAGTATTTAAAAAGTCCTAGATTTTAAGGTTAGGCTGGAGGAATACACTCTGACATCACGCCAGGGTTCCATGATCTCAGCAACAGCACTTGGAGGTCAGAACACTGAATTGGCTAAGGAAACTACAAACCCTTCCTCAGGTCACTCTAAATAAATTTTAGGGCACCTCCCCCTGGGTTTGTAGACAGCTTGACTGGGAGGACAAAAGGGAAGCAGGCCATAGTTACATCTGTAAGTGACAAGGTAGGCATCCCTTGAAGATATGCAGGGACAAGACACAGCCCCCTGAGAAGGGAACAACAACCTCTTTTCACACCCAAGACTCATTGTCCCTGCCTTGTGAGAAATTCACATCTCACTACAAGGGACACATCAACAGCCCGGTGACAACTGAACAGAAAGATCTTTAGAGGCTTTAGGCAGGAGAAAAGGTACCATTTTAAACGTACCCTTTCTGTAATAAATAGAATTCAACTTTACCATCAACTTTGCCATCAAATTGGATTTTGTTTAATTATTAAATGAGTCCTGGAAATACTTTATTAGCTGTTACCAAGCCAAAACTAGTTGTATTTAATGTAATAAAGACCTTCAGTACTTCCAAATGGAGCAGCTAACAATAGTTAGCTAGCAATAGTTAACATTAACCTCATCCATTTTATTGTATCTTCACTGTGAGAAAACTTCAACACTAAGACCCTGATTTATGTATTGGTGGTAAGTGCACTCCTTCACAATGGAAACTGGTTATCCTTCCTGCCAATGTAATAGTTCACTCATCAGCGGGCCATACTATGGCAACAGCAGAGACTACTCGATCTCAATGGTGGGCAAACGTCTCCATTGGCCAAGAAGAATAGGAGCCGTTGGAAAAATTGCTGTATGTCTGCTCGCCCAACTTACATAGATGCACATATAGCTGACTTTTACTGTGCATAGGTACAGTGAAAATTGAAAATGCCCCCCTCGTCATGGAAGGTAACTCCCATGACAAGGGGGAGGGGCTTTATTTTATTCTCTAAAATAAATTCTCATTTTTTCATATTCTTTTAGAAAGTAAACAAGTTTGACAGATGGCTCCATCATGTTAATGGTACCATGCGTCAAACTTAAAAAAGCATTGAGAGGAACAACTGTGACAGTGGTTGCTGTCAATGCTTCAGAACTGACCGCCAACATGGTGGTTATTTCTAAATTTAGCGAGTGGGGACTCTGACAGAGCGACAGAGTAATTCACACCTTGCTCTCGTAGACCTACCTTCACCCATCAAAATACAAATCAGGCTATACATTTTTAATGGCATACTTTTAAATACTCTGCACCCTGCCTTAGGGCTCCATAAGGCCTACTCATGGCTCACTTTTTAATATTTAAAAGGAATATTTATCCCTGTTAGAAGACTATTTCAAATGTCTGGTCATATTTAAATTACTGGCTCTGGGAATACTTTAGACCATAAACTATTGACTTATACGGAAGTTAAATATGCCAATCAGGGATTTGGCAATTCAACATGTTTTAAGGAGCCAGAGTACTAGCACTGGGGCCTGGTGAGCAGGACCCTAGTGCACAGAATAACAACAAAATGCAACATCAATCCAGGAAAATAGGGGTGAACATGCAAAAAGATGCATTGCCTACTCAGTTTATTGAGAGTTGGCTGAATCATCTTAGAGGTGATTGGCAGCACAGGGTAAACATATAAATAAGGCAGTCCAAGCACCAACATGCTGAATTTTATTTATATAGAGCTTACTACCCCTGATGCAGCATTGAAGTGATTTTCTGTGATAGCAAGCTACTCCGAAACTCAAGGTGGATTAGTGGTGGATTAGTGCAGGGAAAATGTGACTTGTTATTGAGAGTGGTGGACATGTGAGCCTATTAGTTAGATGAATAGGCTAAAGGAGTGTTAAGGGAGGTGAGAATTTTGTGCTATTTCAGAGTCAATAGTAGTATAAGAGGTTTAGCATGACTCAGGGTGTGTTTGTAGAAGGATGGTTTGAAAGAGATGTCTATATTTTACCTGGTTATCCTGAAGAGCAGACTGGTGGGATGGATAGCAGGTTTAAATAAAAGGGCCCCTTAGGGATACATACCCAATTCTGTCACTTCCATAGCAGTAGTAGGGGGAATCTTTGGAGAGTGACATCGACCCATGTGATTATAGTCATCATTTTGATTGTCTTGCCTTGAACGTTAAAAGTGACAAAAAAGGCAAGCCTAAGGATTTTCATTGTTCTGAAAGTATTGCAGGTTTTAGAATTCATATTCCTACTCCCATGGCTCAGAGTTCTGGTGTTTCAGCCTGGAATGATAAGCAAGCACAGCAGTCCAGAGCATTTCAAATAAAGAAACAAGAAGCTAATTCCACCTCAGTGCTGTGGAACCCACCTTAAGATTGTTTTTGTCTCTGCACCTGAGTTTTCATGAGGACCCTAGTGTTGTAGTGCCTGGTTCCTGATTAAGCAGAGACATTTAAGGCAGGGGCAAAGTCAGCTCTGGCCCAGAGCCCCAGCCTTTTATGCCTTCTGATAGAGACAGCTTTGTTCTTCAGAGAATCTTGCTCTTGTGGCCTTGAATAATTTTTAATTGGATTGTTTTAAATGCTGTTTACTTCAGTTTATTCTTAATGTTGTTGATGTGAAAGGGTCTATTACAGACATTTTACAGACATTTTGCAGAGAATTGTTTGTTTCATTCAACATCTATAAAAAAAAGTTTCTTTAAGATCAAAACAGGACCTTACGTAAAAATGGGGAGTGTCACACAGATTAGTTGAATTAATATTAGTGAGCTGCCACTGTGTTACAATCTTTAAAACACTTATTAGATGTAAACACATGTAAAACTTGGAGAGCTTGCCTGTTTACTCCCAGTGACCTGGATAAAGAGGCCATGTAAGAGCTGACATTGGATCGTAAACTCAAAACTGTTCGGGACAGGGGACCTCTAAATATCAATTTTTAGCTGACACTGGTGTTTTCTGACTCTGACTATGCCCTGGGCACTGCTAACCAGTCTCATGGGCCAGTGCTCTATTTAAAATGGTATATGGAAATTAGGACTAATTATAGTTGGCCTACATATAAGTCCCTAGAATATGGTAGGGCATGTAAGTTAAGGGACCCCAGTATAGTTAGAACACCCATAGGTGCACTGCTGTAGTGTCCAGTGTGATGGTAAAGGCAGGCCTGCCTTGCTGGCAGTTTTTAAGGTACAATAAACCCCAAATTCTACTTTGGCATTACAATAACTTCCAAAGTCTCAAACTACCATATTTCTGCATATAAGTCACCCCTAAGGTCTGCCCTAGGTGCCCGAGGGTTGGGTGCAGTGTAAGTATAAGCAGAGACTTTATAAAAGATGTATATAAGCCCTGGTTATTTTCACCATTTTAGTCAATAGGCTCTATAGGCTAACATTGGGAGACTTTATTTTATAATAATAAAGTCTCATTTCTGACAGAGAGTAGCTAAATATGTCAAATTTGGTATCAAATAAATGTTATAATAGATCCTACAACTTGCCAAGGTTGAATTTGTTATAAGTTACTAAATGAAACCCTGTAGTGCACTTTCCTGATTGGTCAGCCTCTGGCAGCCTGAGCCAAGCTACCTTAAGGAGGTGTGAAGTGGCCTGAGCTGAGACATGGAAACTTCTGGTGGTAGGAGAGCTGCTGCAGCAGATGGCATAGCAGGATGGGGGAATAGTAGCCAAACTGCTCTTCAAAGGAGGGGAAGCCATTTAGGACAGAAACTGAAACTCCCCCATTTCCTGCTCCCCCAGACAGATGGCAGCCACAATGATTAGATTATGAGTGGGGCTGAAAGGTGTTAGTTAGGGAGACTTAGCCACACCAGTGGGTGGACAGATTTAACCCCTAAGGAGGAATTTTCTCCATGTTGGATTTTTAGAACATGTTGTTTCCTGGGATTGATTTTTGCCACACTTCACAGGAAGTGGTCACCCCAGATGGTGGCGACCTGCACCCCACTGGACAAGAGCACCCCCTGCTTCCCAACCCAGGAGCAAGGATAAAGATGGGAGAGCTGCCCCACAATTCAGATCCCTGCTGAAAGAGCATACTGGAGAAGGACTGCCCTGCTGGACCTCTGGTCTGCACCTGAAGAACTACACTTGGAGAAGTTTGGAGCAACTGTTGTAAAAAGCTCCATAAGTTGAAGAGTTGAATTGTGAGATTTGTGGTCCTAGGCTCCAAGAGGCAAACCAGATCCTCTGAACCCGTGGCTGGTGCTGTGGACCACTTTCCTGAATCAAAAAACACATCTGAAAGTAAGTGTAACAGTTTTATATTGTGGGTGGCCTGAACTCTAGACTGTGTCACTGTCTAGTGCAACCTTTTTCAACCCTTTGAGCACTATTTGTGCCTGAGCACTAGTTTTACTTTTAGTCTTTAGATATTCATGTCTCCGGTTCCCTACATTGGATTTTTGTTGTTTTGGTGTCATTTGAAACATATACATATTTCCTATTTTCATAAATTGGTGTTGGATTTGTATTGTGTGTTGTGTTTTACTTATTTACTGTTTTGCTAATATTAAATGCTTAACACACCTGTCTCCTAAGTTAAGCCTAACTGCTCTTGGGCCAATCTACCACAGATTGAGCAAGGATTCATTTACTGAGACCTTTACTGGACCTAGTCAGGGTTCGTGGCCTATTGCTAAGTGTAGGTACCTATCACCTTGCCAATAACTCACTTTCCAACACAGGAATATGACCAATTCCATTTCTACAAGCGATCACCCATGTAAGAATATAAACCCGCACAAATTTTAGCATGAAAGAGACAAAATGTTAAATCATAAATGAATGGTACGAATATATGAACGTTTCGTTGCCAGAAGAATCTGCACCTAGGTCTGAAATAGGTGACTTGGTTTGCCTGAATGATCTGCTCGGGTGAAAAAAAAGTTACTTGAAATGTATGTTGACTGCCCACTTTAAAGATACTGCCATTTGAATTGATAAAATGCTGCTGTAATTTGTGCAGACTTGTTTCCCTACATGTTGCATCACAATTTCTCTAGGAACAGGAGTCTTGTTAGAAGACATGGCATAATATTGGTGATTACACATACATTTCATTATGTAAAATTACCAGAATTATGCCAATTATGGTGGCATAATATTTTTTTTAGCCCAGGTCTACTTTACAGAGGGAACCCAGGAACATCACCTCTCATTAGAAGTGGTAAAGTGCACAGAGTTTTGAATCTAGCAAAACAGATAGAACAAAAATCTGGGGGTACACCATGCAAAGGTTTCTTACACAGGCCCCCCTAGCAGAAGGCTGGGGAAGGGGAATTCTCATTGCTGAAACAGAAAAACCTGACAAATGTATCATGCTCAAACCTATGGTGGTATTCCACTGTGAAGTCCATACCCTGAGCCTGAAGTAAGTCTGACCCCAGAAATGAGTACTAAATGTGTATGTTCTCAATTTCCTCAAAGACCACACCATTGCATATGTTTCACTCTTAATTGCACTCCACTCTTGTTACCTGGGTAGTAGTCATCTGCTGATGAACGCTTCAGTTTTGTTAGGCTTTTATCATAAAGGTGTGAACACCTCAATGCAATGTTCTGAAGCATCTATTTGCACAATTAATTATTTACTGACGTAATGTGCCTTGAGAACAGGTGGTCAGTACATGGCCTCTTTCAATGTGTCAAATGCCTTTTGACATGCCTCTTCCCAGATCACATTTACAGATTCAGGATACCTCCTCTTTTATGATTATAATCCCCTTCTCCCTCACTTGATGGAGCAATTATCCCTTGGCCCTGCATGCCACACTGTGAGCTACCGGGCTTGCAGGATGTGTTGGTAGTTCTGACATTGAACTTAACACCCAATGCCCAGGTGATTTGAAGGCGCTATAGAAGCTAAGAAGGCTCTAGTCACCTTGCTTGCAGCACACTTGAATTTAGGTGGTGTTTGTGGGATATGGCTGCAGGCTCTGCACTACTGTGCCTCCTCTGATGAGGAGCTGGGGAGAACAGTTGTGTGTCAGGGCGTGCTGACCCAGGCAACAGAGGAAGCCAACACTGCTTGACAGGATTAGTGTGCTGAACTGGCAAGTAACAAATGGCGTAATATGTTGCATACCAACAGGAACAGGCTCATCTTAATGAAGCTAAGGGTAGAGATGACGGTAGCAGCTGACTCCAGAAAGAGGAAGTAAGTGGATTTTTACTCTTTTTCCAATGTTATTTTTGGTAAATGCAGCTGTTAGTGAGATCACTTTCATGGACTAACAAGGATAACTAAAACCTTTGAGATTTTACAGCTTTGGTTAAGTTAAAATGAAATGAAATCATTAGGCATTTGGACTCTTCTTACTTGCTGTTATTTCTGCCCTAGTCTCCAACTTTCTTTTAGGTTTGAAATCATTAAAACATATAGCACCTGCTTACTTACAATACCAGTGAGGGGAAGTAGACATTTACGCTGTGCATGCATCAGCACACTCTTCCTTTGGATTGCAGGACACTTGCTTATATCGGATCCATGCCTGGGTTCCTTTCAACATATGGAGTTCCCTGGACTTTGCCTTGGAGTTATATAATTGAGCCAAGAGATGAAGAGTAACAAAGAAAAATCAGTCCACATACTACATTTTCTCTGCATAAGAAATAAACAGCCTGACAATAATATTCCAGTTTTAAGTAAAAGAAAAAGGAGAGGACCTGGTAGAATAAATAGGCTCCTCACTGCTGAAAGAGCTTCTAATTCAGGGAGCAAACTACCAACCAAGAATGCTGTCAAAGTCAGTTAGAAATGTTATCTGTAAGATTTTAATTTAGGTTTAAATCCTACAACAGCAGATAAAGGGAAAAGTCCATTAGGGAATCTAGAAATTATGGGGCCTTGAGTTATTAAATTCCATAAGGTAATGTGGAAGAATATTCCGTAACAAATTTAGATAAATGATCCATTCTTCAGCCCTGTGTCTTTATCCTTCTCCCAACAGACATTTCCAATCACGATCAAAGACAAAATTCAATAATACAGGACTCAAGGTCCTTCCCTCCCGGTGCGCCCTTCATATACATTACTTGCCAGAGTTAACTGAATCCAATCTTCCTACATTGCCTTTCTCCTTAAATATCTATTCTACATCAAATGCAGCATTATTTTATGTAGATTTGTTAATTCAAAGGACTGCACAAGGGACATTGAAGTCATTGGTGACAGTAAATTCTAACCAGCAAAATCAAAATAGTTACTTAAAGGAATTTTCTGCTGAATAATTAAAAGTCAGCACATATTTGCCAACATTTATTAGACCTATTGAGGGTAACACATTGTTGACTAGAATCTAGAAAATATTAGATGATTTGCCCTCAAGTCTCTTTGCTAGACCAATGCATAAGCCAACATTAAAAATATCTCTTGTCACCCATTGTTACTTAAGATGAAATACAAGACCTATGGTTACTTGAAATTTGACTTGAGTTATATTTTGCCTCTTGCTAGTAGCCATATGATACATATACATATAATTTTAAAAAGAAGCTGCAAAGAAAAACTACCCTTCTGGTATGTAGGAAGCCTTCTGCTAATAGTTCAAAGAGAAAGGTTTTAATGCCTTTCATTAGCTCTACAGGGTTGTCCCTTCAATGCAGATCTAATAGTCCCAACCAGGCACAGTCTAAAGAATACAATAACATAACCTCTAAGCATCTATACAAAAATAATATTTGCTTCATTGTGTCAGCCAGGTTAATACAATGCTAATAGTAATTTGCCCCCGCCCCAAAGATAATGCAGGAAAAAAGCAAAGTAACTTTGTCCATTGGGCAGGCCTAAACTGCTGTCCCTTTTTAAACAAATTCTCTTACTCAATGATATATCGAAGGGTGATCTCACTCATGGATTTCCAGATGGGTCAGAGGGCAGAAAAATGACAGAAGTTCATTTTATATCTTCCTGTATTATAAATACTATATGTTAAGCAGAAAAAGTCATTGTGGTATCTGGTTTGGCCATGAATACTTCACGCGATCCAGAGGTAATATAGTTCAATACAAATAATGCTTTGAACCGTCATCAGGGTCTATTCTCCAAACAAAATGATCTAGTTTCTGTTTGCTTCTTAAGAAAAATATGAATCCAAGACATCATCATTTGCAAACTAATAGTAGTATTAATAATAATAATAATAATAATAATAATATTAGTGGGTCACCCTGACAGCTTCCCCCTGTGCATCGCTGCACTCTGCTTCTACCAGCTCACTCTTTTGCCGTTTCTTTTTGCTCTACCTCTTTCTTCTGCTTTAATCTCCAGTCTGTGCATCATTTTACCACGCTGTGCATTTCTTTATTTCACCAGTCTGTGCCTTGCTTTACTTCACTACTCTGTGCCTCTCTTAATTTCTTTTCTCTGTTCCTCTCTTTCGCTATATTTTAGCACTCTGTGCCTGTAGTTGCTGCTTCTTTGCCACCCTAGTTCTCCTGTCACCTGCTCCTACACCAGAGCCATGCTCTTAGCCTTGGAATCCAGCCATTGCCATGAGAACTGATGCGGTACATGTCCTCTCTCCACAGCAGGACCCTTCACTTTCCATTACTGCCACTTATCCTCAAGGCCAAAACACCAGCACAAGCAACCACCATCACCCCACCAACCACAACAATGCAAACATCTCCACTGCCTCCTGCTCAATTACTCTGCAAACACACACCTGGCATCTGGGACACCATAGCCTCCCTCAGTACTGATGTCATCTTCCTCACCAAGATCTCACACAACCCTGCTTCCGCACCTCACATTGCCACAGCCATGCCACCAACTACAAGGTAGTACATCAAGACCGCACCAGGAAGCATAGAGGTGGAATCGTCATCATCCACAAAGAGTCCATCCACTGGATGACACCACTTTGATCATGGAACTGCTCAACTTCCTACTCACAATAGATGGCAAAAACCACTATCAGAGGCACCCTCACCTACAGACCTCCAGGACCACATCCCAGCTTCTGTAACAACATCTCCAAATTCATCATCCCCCCAAGCCATCAACACAGATCACTACATCTTCCTCGAGGACGTCAGTTTTTACCTCAACAATCTCAACAACATCAACACCTTCTCGAAAGCATGAGAAACATCAGCCTAACTCAGCTAGTCACTGACACCACACACATCACACTCTAACCCATCTTCATGGCCATCAACAAAGTCAAGTAGAGCCACACCACTGGGCTCACCTGGATAGACCACACTATTGTCTACTTCACCATCACTTCAACCTCCTGCTCCACTATCAGGCAACACAGCACCTCCTACTGTAGCTGGAACAAAGTATCTGAAAGTGAATGTAGCAATGCCCTCAACACTTCCAGGCCCAAAACATCCACCAACCTTGAACTGACTGTCAAAAGCGCCACCACCTTGATCTTTGACTGGATTGACAGAGTCACCCTTATTGAACCCACCAAACTCAACATTCGCTCCAAAAAAGCCAGCTGGTACACCCTAGAACTGAAAACCCCCATACACAAGTGAAAACAACTGGCGAGGAAGTGGTCCACCGACTGGACCACCGACAAAGACTTCACTCAACCAGTACCATTAAAATAAACACAAAAGAATGCCTTAGCAACCACATCAAAGCCAGCTCCAACTACAGCAATGAGCTCTTCAGCATCGTTAAGAAGTTCTCCAACCCCTCAGTGGGAGAAAACATAATCTTCAACTCCCAAGAACTCTGTGATTCCCTGATGGACTTCAAACCGTAACCCACCAAAGCTGACACAGTCAGCCGCTTCAACCTCACAGACACCCCCTGATCACCATATCAATGCCTAGAACCAGCTCCTCATGCCGGGCGCCAGCAATATCATACACTTGGTTCATTCAGAAGCTCCCATGGACTATTGCCCACACCATATATTTAACCTTGACAACACCATCAGCAACATGCTCACAGCAATCTTCAACACATCCATCACCTCAGCCACTTTCTCAAATGAGTGGAAACATGCCTAAGTCAAACCCCACCTCAAGAATCTTTCCACTGACTCCAATGAGCTTAAAAAACTGCTGGCTTATATCGCTGCTCCTCTTTCTCCTTAAAGTAATTGAAACCATCAACACATGGAACACCTTGAGAAGAAGGATCTACTGAATACATCCCAATAGGGAGTCTACATGAACTACAGCAACCAAACCTCCCTAACATCAAAACCATCCTTGAGTCGAAAGAAGCGGAGGCCCTGATCCTCCTCGACCTTTTGGGGGCTTTTGATACTTTGTCCCACCACACCATGAGCAAGAGGCTTCATCAGGTTGGAATCCAAAAGGACGCCCTCAAATGGACCACTTTCTTCTTCATCAGTAGAACACAAAGAGTCCGTCTTCCACCTTCCACCCACGGTTCAACCCTCAGCCCCACTCTGTTCAATGCCTATGTGACCCCCTGGGCAGCATTGTCATAAACCGCAAACTTAACATTATCTTTTATGCACACGCTTCCACCATGAAAATAAACTTCCACCGTTGCATGGAAATCATCAACGGCTGGATGCAACTCAACTGCCTAAAGCTCAACATTGACAAAACATAGGTACTAATCTTCGGAAACAACTCATCACCTTTGAATGACCAGAGGAAGCCAAAGTGGGAACCACTCGCACCTCCACTGTCAATGCCTGAACCACAACTTCATCTTGGACAGCAAACTCACCATGAAGAACCAGGCAAAGTCTCCTCTGCCTTCTTCCACACACGGTGCAAGCTCCAAAAGATCTCCAAATGCCTCAGTCTCTCATCACCAGCCACCTGGACTACAGCAACACACTCTACAGAAAAATCACCTCCTTAAAAGGCTGCAGACCATCCAGAACTCAGCAGTCAGACTCATACTCTACCACCCAGATGCACCCACATCACCCCTCACTGAAGAAACTCCACTGACTCCCCAGCCACAAGAGATGCCAATTAAAATCCTAACTCATTCCTACAAAGCCCTGCATAACCAAGGACCATCTTGATCCAACCACCGCCTGAGCTTCCATCCGTGCTCCAGAATCCTGTGCTCTGCCTCCCTCTACCTTGCCCACACACTCCGAATCTGGCAATGCAACATCAGTCAACAGTTTTGTCTCACTGTGAAATCCTGGAACAGCCTCCCCCTCATCTATAAACTTCTAACTCTCTTTGAGAGTTCAGAAGGAGACTCAAGACCTAGTTTTTTTTACTGATGCCTCCAGACAAGAGTTGGAATCAGTGCCTGGATACCAATATGAGTGATTAATGCATGCTACATATTCTGATTGCTTGATTGAATAATTGGATGATAAATAGGCCTGTGCAAAAAATTATTTGCACCACCATCATTCTAATAATCTGGTAATTTCTTGTAACTCTTGTGATGTGTAGTTACTGATTTTACAACCATAACGCCACATCGCCTATTCAAGGAAAATAGCACTGCAAGGAGCAACAACACAGTACTACAAATTTCCGTGTTCAGCTTATTTTGGAAGATGCAATCAGGACATTCAGAGAGTGTTTTGAATGTGAGTAGCAATTGTTCAAAGTGGACAGTCACCTATTAGTATTTTAGGTAGATTTTTTTACTCAAGCAGCCAGAAAATCAACCTCGAAATCCATTTTCAAGTTGATATTTTACCCAAACAGACAATTTAGATATTTTTTCCAATAGAAAATTCACTTTTTATATTAGTTTTATTTTATTTATAAACAAGGTGAAAGTGCCATAGAGACTGAGCGGCTACTGTGCACACAGTAGCAACTTCCTCTTCCTGTAATGAAGAGTCTTCCTTCTGCTTTGCCCAGTCATTGGTCATTTTCGATTTAGATGTTGGAGAGAAAGAATCGCTCTCTATCTTTGTCTGGAATGTATGCTGTAGCCACACAATTGGAATCTTAACTGTCTGGGAAAAATCAAGTAAGTTTTATGCAGAACTATGGAAAATGGTTGTTGTTTGAGGGAGGGCATGCATCAGTATTTGTTGGCCCTTTCTGTTTGTTTTTATTTTGTCTCTTTGTTGGAGGGTGGCCAGTAGCTTAAATTGGGTTGGGGGGGAGGGAGGGATGTAGGATTGACATTATTTGAGAGAAAATGTTTGTATTTTTGTAGGCCTAAAGATAAATATACTTGTTTCTCAAAATTCTTTCTACTGTGGAACATGTTTCTGTGTTATTGTTTTACTGTCTGGTGCCTAATCTGCTTTGCACTAGGCCTTGGGAGTTGTTGTGATATATTTTTCAAATCATCACTGCTGCTGTGCTCTTAGTGCATATTTATACTCTGTTTGCGCCGAATGTGCGTCAAAAATTTTGACGCACAATCGGCGCAAACCCTGCCCCATATTTATACTTTGATGTTCGACCCCGCGGGTGTGAAAATTCCACCATGTGCGTAATTTTTTGGAAGGGGGAACCAGCCTTGCGTTAATCATATGCAAGGTAGGCGTTCCCTTCCAAAAAATGACTTAAAGGCCTGTGCCCCTTATTTATACTCTGGTGTCATTTTAACGCACAGGAGGGGGTGGGCCTTAAAAAACGACGCACAGCCTGATGGGCACCGTTTTTTAACGCCTGGGTCAGGGCAGGCGTTAAGGGACCTGTGGGCTCGGAAGGAGCCCAGAGGTGCCCTTCCCTGCCCCAGGAACACCCCCTGCCACCCTTGCCCACCCCAGGAGGACACCCAAGGATGGAGGGACCCATCCCAGGGAAGTAAAGGTAAGTTCGGGTAAGTATTTTTTTCAGATTGTTTTTGTGGCATAGGGGGGCCTGATTTGGGCCCCCCTACATGCCACTATGCCCAATGACCATGCCCAGGGGACATAAGTCCCCTGGGCATGGTCATTGGGCAAGGGGGCATGACTCCTGTCTTTGCTAAGACAGGAGTCATGTCAATGGAGGTTGGGCGTAAAATAAAATGGCGCAAATCCGGTTTGAGGCCTGAATTTTGCCTCAGACCTGACTTGCCCCATTTTTTGACACACAACCCCCATTTTCCCATACGCCGGCGCTACCTGGTGTGAGTCATTTTTTTTTACGCACACCAGTCCGCAGCGCCGGCTAACGTCATTCCATAAATAGAGCGCCCGCATGGTGCATTGGAATGGCGTTAGCCGGCGGTAAAATTTTTGAAGCACAACTGCGTTGGCGCAGTTGTGCGTCAAAAAGTATAAATATGGGCCTTAGTTTCTAAATAAAGTTTAGGGGGTTGTGGTGGATGGCCTTGGATTAAATGCCAAATATCTGTTATTCATTGTTTGTGCCTGTTAGTGGCTGGGTTGGCTCCTGGAGTCCAGACCCATATAACCAGACATTTTTCTTTGTCCCTAGCTACCTTCTTCTTGGCCACTTTTTTTGTGAGTTTGTCTATCGGTGACATGGTTGATACTGTGGTTTGGCAATTTTTAGAATTAAGGTTCGATTGAGATCTTGGTGGAGGGGATTTCTTTGTCACAAATATGGTGCATATCCCATCCCCCATATTATGATCCCATAATGGCCTGTGGAGTTTGTAACACGGCCGACGGGATATCCGTCCTGTTTGTGATGGAGTAATTCCTCCACCAGGATATAAATCAAGCCCTTAATTTAGTTTTCATTTATGGCATTGGCTGAATTAATATTGGTAAGGAAAGGGCAGTTGCCTTCATGGGCTCATTTGATAAATTATATCTTCTGAATCCTTTACCCACAATGCTACAAGATCTTCTGCCTGCCACGCGCTCTTTGTTCTCCATGTCTCCTTCTCTGCTAGCTTTGTGGCTGTTGCCATTTTGTGTAGCCTGTGTGTGTGTGTGTGTGTGTGTGTGTGTGTGTATGTGTGTTGGGTGTAGCAATTTCGTTTTTGTCCTCTACACCTCCTTCTTTGCTGGACATTTTGTCTTTATTTTCCATGCTTCCTCTTTTAGCAGTCATGAGGTAGATGAACTAGCTTATGTAAATTTAAGGAGCCAGTGTGTGCTTCAATCTTTTTTATTCCACTTGTTAATGTCATTTCCTAGGAACTTTGACAGGAAAGGCCTATGACTTTTTTGTCATTTTCTTCTCTTTTCCTGATATACTTATTTGTGCCTGTGGCTGATTACAGTACATAGTTGATGCTTTTTATTGATTATTTTGATTTTCCAACCTCCCATACAGTTCCCATGTGCTCTGCTGGGGCACCAGCAATGTTTTAATTTATGTTTTTTGGTTTTGGCCTGCATTCCATACATTTCCATAGGTCTTGGTGGATCCCAGCAGTTATTTTCTTTAAGTGTATTTCAATTTGATGGCATCCTATAGCGTCACCATGAGCTCTGGAGGGACACTAGTATTTATTTAATTTACTTATACAATTTTTACCTGCCTCCCATAGGGGTCAATCTCATAGGTCTGGATTGGCACCAGCAAATAATTAATTAACTTATTATATTTCTTTCCTGAATCCCTGGCACCCCGTGCCTCAGATAGCGGTTCCATGACCCTGGAGGGACACTAATGTTTTCTGTGAAATGTTTCATATGAAACATAGTTAATGCATGTTTTAGGTACACTATTGTTCAACAGTTGAGATGATGATGATAATTTTAAATGTATTACATTTGTTAGATTCTGATTCCCTTGTTTTACTTTCCCACTTTGTTGCTTTTCTTGCAAGTAAACAAGACATACCACAAGGTACAAATAATTCTGTGAACTAACTGACAGTGACTCCTGAGCCCTCCTCTGATATGTGCTTCTGCCTCTAGTGCTGTGTCAACTGCTAGCCCCAAAATGGAGGAACAGGGTGGAGGAGTAGAAGAAGCCAGTTGCCACCACAGGCATCAAGCCCTCATCCTTTTTCAGGAAATGTGATACACCTAATACATTCTCCTCTGGCAGAAAGAGGTTCAGAGAATAACTCCTGCATCAACGGCACTACCATCACCAAGACCTAAGGCCATGTCTCTCAGCACTGCAGTGACTACAATAAATGAGAACAGTGGATCTGAATTGTCTCAGCCGGAAACTGGATAATTGCAGGAATGTCCACAACAGGAAGAGCAGCCAGCAACAGGTCTTCCGGCAGAAGATGCTGAACTCAAGTTTGAGGTTCCTACTGAGCAAGATATTGTTGAGAAGACTGCTCTTCCCCCTTGGCTGCACAATCTCCAGCTTCTCTAAGCCCCCTTGTCCTGATCTGTATATTGATTAGCTGAGTCTGAGAGATAAGGGGAAAAGGGAGCCTACTGAAACCCTTGTAAGCAAGGAAGTTGGTGATGACGATGACAAACCAGTGGTGATCAGTGTCGAGAGTGGAGAGTGGCACAGATGAAGCAAGTCTCACCCCTATTCAACATATTCAGAGGCATGTGGTTACACCCATATTTGCAAGGCTCCAGAAATCTACAGCCATCACTACCCCACCACAGTTGCAGCACACCCTTTAGAAAAACAAACACAACCACCTAGCTTTAAATCCAGCTCCTCATGATTTGGCATAGTTAGAAAGCTCTCCTCGCCAGTTTGGGACTTCTTTATGCTAAGCCAGCATGAGGATGACATCTCAATATGCTCCTGTTGCCAAAAACAACTTATCTGTGGTAAGCCAGATGGGCAATCTGCTACCTGAGGCCAACCATTCTATTTGTGAAAACAACACTCAATCATATGGGAAGAGCACCTCCATACTGTGCAACCCCAACCAGCAGTGACCTCTGCATGGCACAAGACACAGTAGGATAAGCTACTACAAAGTGCCTAGGAAGCCTACCTGCTGCTGTTATCTTCATGTCATTTGTAGTACCACAAGAAAAACAGCCTACTATTATGGCTTTCTTTACCAAGGAGTTGTTGTACCATTGAAAACACAAAAAAAGGCAATTTCTACAATGGGAAGTCTGCTAAGTGCACTTGTAGAAGTAGTGGACTTCCTAGAATTTGTAGAGACTTTGCACAAAATGAAAGGGTCCCAGTTGGAACTATTTTGCTAGAGTGGGTGTGCCAGCCCTGAACCATGAAATGCTGCAACTGGTTGGCAATGATATAAAGTTCTGTTCAGTCTACCTCATGATGGACATGTGGATCAGTTGTCAAGCAACATATTACATTTGTATCACTGCAAACTGGGTCTCCTTCCAGTATGTTAGCCAAAGGCTAACAATTAGTTTCACTGCAAATGATGCTTTTCAGGGCATTTGTCAGCATGACCACTTGCAATGTTTGCTATGGAGATAGTGCATGGAGACGTCTACTAATGTCTTAAATCCAGAGGTCTCACAATTGTATTTGTTGCCACTAACAGTAGCAGTAATAAAGTGAAATACATTGCTGATGGTGGATATTTCAGAGTTCTGTGTTCGGCACATTGCATCAATCTAGTTGTTCAGGACTTTCTAAAAAAAAGCTGAGGTAAATAGCCACCTTCTGGTCACCTGCCAAAGAAAATGCACTCATTTCAGTCATTCATTCAAAGCTCAGAAGAAGCTGAAGATCATTCACTGTTCTAAAAACAATGCGTAAAAGCTCTTAAATCGGAGGTGCCAACACTTTAGAACTCAAGCTACTATATACTACCATTCCTGTTTGAGCAGTATAAGTCTATCAAAGATTTTGAAATTCGAAGGAGAGAAGATGCAACTGCCAAAGTCAAGACAATGGAGTTGGACATAAGAGGGCTAGTGGAGTGCCTGATACAAATGCTACTTCCTTTCAAGATTGCGACACAGTAATTCAACAAAGAGAACAATACAAGGATCAAAACAATAACATTGTTACATACAGGATCATTTGAAAAAGGCAAAACAAACATTCACCAGTGTCAAGGAAGAAGCAGCTTCTCCATATATGTCTAAAGCCTTCACTTGGACACAACTTAAAGTCTACAAAATGAAATTGTCTTCTCCAAAGGCTACATCTGTGTCACAATACTGGATTACAGATAAGAAAAAGTGCTGTCCACTTTCATTCCTTTTTTAAAAAAAAGGTTGTCTTTATTAACAAGATTTTAGTGATCAGTAAAGTAAGTGCTCAGGAACAACAACTGCAAATTCCTGGCCAGGGCAAGTCCTGAAGTGCAGCCTTCAACCTCCAACCAAGGCGGTACTGTCGACTACTCTGCAGCAGCAGCCACCACCATTGCCATCTACTCCAAAACATGCATCGACAACCTCTTTGAGTTCACTGCGACCCTATGCAGTGGGTTGGTATCATTCAGCAAGACTTAAGTCCTGCAGAGGCACAGGCAACACAGACACTGCGCTTTTCATTACCAATGTCAATCTCAATTCCGAAGATGGTTCAAGAATATATGGATGACCCAGAAGATGGGTATCTGTATCAAGACCCAATGGCCCTTTGATAGGGAAAGAGGGCACAGAGACTGAAGCTCAGCAGGATGGCAATAAATTATCTTGTGTGTCTGGCAGCCAATATTTCTTCAGAGCATGTTGTGGTTGAGCTGGTTCAGTTGTTACAGTCAGAAAGACTAGCCTCTCAGATCAAAATGTGGAGAGACTGGCAATGATTAAAATGAACACTTCCTTCCATGGATGAACTATACTTTCCAGGCTAATTCAACAGAAGTACTATACAGGAGGACTGGTAAAAATATATGTACATATATTTGTATGTGTGTATGTGTGTGTGTGTGTGTGTGTGTATCTGTACGTATAGATATATATTTATATATAATGGCATTTGTGTGTGTATATATATATATATATATATATATGTGTGTATATATAAATCTGTGTTTGTATGTGTGTGTTCATATAAATATATATATATATATATATGTATAAATTATATATGTATATATATAATTTATACATATATAAGGTAACTATAACTTGCACCACTGCCAGGCACAGCTTTTTCCTCAATAATTTTACTGCAAAAGTTACACTGATATTAGCAATTATGTTATCAAACATGTCATGAGTGCTGTCATTTGTGGGGTAATTAGCAGTGCATTGCTAGGGCGTGAGTTATAGTTACCTTAGGGCATACGTTATAGTTAGTTGAGATAATTCTAACTAAAACTTCTGAATTTCTATGGTTTTGTGCAAGTACATGCAGAACTATAATGTCCATGTAACCCTTGTTTTCTTCAGGTAATTTCTATGTTTTTTTTTAACAAACACTAATTTAAATTACTATGGGGGTCATCTTGACCCCAGCGGGAGGCATTAATGTGGCGATAGTACTGCCAACAGGCAGGCGGTTCTTACCGCCACATTTTGACCGTGGCGGTCCCGAGACGTTAATATCACCGATACCACCAGGCTGCTGCCAGCCTACAGCCTGGCGGTCCCGGCGGTTGTAATCTGCCAGGGTAGCGATGCAAGCAGCGCTGCCCTGGGTATTACAAGTCCCCATCTGCCAGCCTCTTTACCGCCATGGAAAGGCTGGCGGTATGGGTGACTCGGGGGCCCGAATTACGGCCAGTGAAAGGTGCGATGGGTGCTGCTGCACCCAACGCACCTCAACATTGCGGCCGGCTCCATTACGAGCCGGCTTCAATGTTGAGGTGACTTTTCCGCTGGGCCAGCAGGTGGAAATGCTGTTTCCGTCCGCTTGCCCAGCAGACATGTCATAATGTGGTGGCAAACTTACCGCCAGCACTGGTGGTATGTTGGTGCCTACGGCTTCGCAAGTCTTTTGAAGAGACCGCCAAAGTTGTAATGAGGGCCTATATGTTAATCAAAATGCAGCACACGTAGAAAGAGGAGAAACAGGAAGAAATAAAGGTATTTCTCCCAATTGCGTCACTTCTATGCCACCCCGGAGGTGGTGTAGGATTTTGACCCATTCCCAGACTTGCAAAACCTTGTAAATCTGGGAATGCATCAAAATCCATGGGTGTTGCATAGGAACATTCATGCAACACCGATGGAAACACCTCCCCATACAAAGTAAGGCAATGTAGCAACTTGCACTGAGGTGCCTTACTCCATAGCTACAAGGCCATGTAAAGCCATGAAAAGTGCCTTTGTGTGGCCTTGTAGATTTGGGTCAGCAGACTGCGCCACCAATTCATTAGCAAAAGTGGTGCATAGGCAGTGCAGGCCACTTGTAAATCTGGGCCTAAATGTTTTGTTCTACGGAGGTGGCGGTCCCTCAGGCTGCATGGGGGCCACGTAGGTCCCCTGGCATTATTTTTAGTGCGATTTGCCCTGGAAAGGAGGCGATCCCCTCCGCAGTGGGAGGAAGTACTTAATTATAGAGATTTGCCCTGAGGAGGTGGACCTCCCTGGGACTTTCAAAAGCCCAAGGAGGGGGGCCTCGTGTGACCTCATCCTATTTTTATTGTATGTCCCCAGGACCTGGCCCACATGGGGACAAAAAAGTAAAATCAAGCATGGGACAGTGCACTTCCTTTTCTTGTAGAAAAATATTCTTTTTAGGCTTAGGGGAGGGATCACTCGGGGACTCCTGCACCAAGGCTAGAGGGATAGGCTAATAGTACCCTACTTCCCGTCTAAAAACAGGCAAAACCAGAGGACAAATATGTAAAATAAACACAGTGGAGGAGTCTCCATGCCCACTGCTTGGTCATGGCGAGTGCAAAGCCACTGTCTCTCAAGTGGGTGGTTTTCCCACTGCTCGGTCCTGGGGAGTGCAAAGCCACAGTCTCTCGTGTGTTTGTTTGCCCACTGCTTGGTCCTGGGGAGTGCAAAGCCACAGTCTCTCTAGTGGGAGGCTCCTACACTGGTTCTGGGGGGGGGCTTTGTGCCCAGTGTGCTTCATCCTGCCAAGGATAGGGTGAGTGGATGCTTTCTTCCACTGGTTCTGGAGGGGGCTTACTGCCCAGTGTTCTTCATCCTGCCAAGGATAGGGTGAGTGGATTCCTTCTTCCACTGGTTCTGGAGGGGGCTTTGTGCCCAGTGTGCTTCATCCTGCCAAGGATAGGGTGAGTGGATGCCTTCTTCCACTGGTTCTGGAGGTGGCTCGTGCCCAGTGTGCTTCATCCTGCCAAGGATAGGGAGAGTGGATGCCTTCTTCCACTGGTTCTGGAGGTGGCTTTGTGCCCAGTGTGCGTCATCCTGCCAAGTATAAGGTGAGTGGAGGCCTTCTTCCACTGGTTCTGGAGAGGGCTTTGTGCCCAGTGTGCGTCATCCTGCCAAGGATAGGGTGAGTGGATGCCTTCTTCCACTGGTTCTGGAGGGGGCTTTTGTGCCCAGTGTGCTTCATCCTGACAAGGATAGGGTGAGTGGATGCCTTCTTCCACTGGTTATGGAGGGGGCTTGGTGCCCAGTGATGCAGCACTTGGGGGAGTGCCAGGTCACAGTCCCTCACCTGGGTGTCAGATCCACGAGATTTGCAGTGGCCAGGATGCATGATACTCCATGGAGGCAGGACTACAATCCATCCTTCGGCAGCTACAGCTGCACAGTGGTGGTAGTGCCGGTGCTGGTGGGGGTGCTGCCGGTGGTGGGGGGAGGCTCCAGCCCTTCCCCTGTAGCCTTGGACGGCTACCCACCGGGCTGCTGCTGCTGGCAGTGGTACCACTTTCAGCGGTGCAGGTGGCGGTGCTTGTGGGGGTGCTGGTGGTGGGGCTGGCCGCGGTGCAGGTGCCGGTGCTGCCAGTGGTGAGGGGAGGCTCCAGCCCTTCCCCTGCAGCCTCGGATGGCTGCTCACTCGGGCTGCTGCTGCTGACAGTAGTGGTGCTTGCGGTGGTGCAAGTGGCAGTGCTTGCGGCAGTGCAGGTGGCAGTGCTGGCCGCATGCAGGTGGCAGTGCTGGCAGTTGTGCTGGTAGCCACCAGGCCTTCACCTGCAGGCTCAAATGGCTGACGTGCCTTGGCTAGTGTTCTGTGCCCCTTCCTGCCCTTGGCAGATGGTGGTGTCACCTTGGGTCTGCCAGCTGGAGTCTTTGACGTGGCCTTGCTGGGTGGTTGTGGCTCCTTCTCCTTGCTGGATGCTGTCCCCTTCTTGACCTTGCCAGTGGCGGAATCTTCTTGGCCTTGTCAGGGGTTGGTGGCACACTGACAGGTACCTCCTTACAGCCTCTGACAGCTGCAGAAACCACTGCGGACGTGGGCTTGATGGCTGAGGTGCTGGGCTGGGTTCTGGCCACCCTAGCCTGAGGTGAAGGACGGGGGGAGGAGTAGGGAAGAGGTCAAGGGTGACTAGGAAAAGCTTCTTATGGACACTGGGGCGGGAAGATGGTGAAGGTTTGGGAGTGGAGGAAGAGGGAGTGGTTGTAGGAGGTGTCAGTCTGCTGTGTTTGGGTGCAGGTGCATGAGCTGGATGCTGTTGTGAGGTGTGAGCTTTGTGTCCAGAGTGCTTCATCCTGCCAAGGACTGGGGTAGTGGATGCCTTTCTCCACTGGTTCTGGAAGGGACTTTGTGCCTAGAGTGCTTCATCCTGCCAAGGACTGGGATAGTGGATGCCTTTCTCCACTGGTTCTGGGGGGGGGGCTTTGTGCCCAGAGTTCTCCACTGGTTCTGGAGGGGGCTTTGTGCCCACAGTGCTTCATCCTGCCAAGTCCTGGGGTAGTGGATGCCTTTCCCCATTGAAAGTGATGCATCAGGGAAGCTGCCCAGGCTCCTGGAACTCACCACCAGCCTCGGAAGACTGACCACTGGGGATGGCAGCCATGTCTGCGGTAGTGCCACTGGCTCAGGATGTCGCGGGCTGCTGGTGGTGGTGTCATTCACAGCGGTGCTGGCGGCAGCCTCTGTGGCAGCTGTGCTTGCGGCAGGCTCTGTGTTGGCTGTGCTGGTGGCGGGCTCAATGACAGCGGTGCTGGTGGCGGCCTCAATGACAGCGGTGCTGGTGGTGGCCTCTGTGGTGGTGTAGATGGCGGTGCAGGTGGCGTTCTTCTCCGCTGTACAGGTTGGCGTCGACGTGGACAGACACTGGTCCCTCTGTCGGTGCCACCATGCCCTCTCCTGACCTGCCCTTCATTTTCTGGCCCTTCCCCACCTTGGATGGTGGCGCAACAGGCTTGCCACTATCCCCTTTTGTTTTCCCTGAGCCCTTGGTGGCAGGTGTTTTCTGCTTCCCCCTCTGGGATGTGTGGAACTTTTTAATTTTTGCAGGTGGCAAAATGTCCTTGCCCTCGCTCCGTGGCACACTGGCAGCCCTGATGTTTGGCGCACTCCAATAGCCCACAGTTGCTGGCACCACAGTGCCTGGGGATGTGGTGGCTGAGGTGTTGGGTTGGGACTTGGAAAGCCTGGCCCTAACGGGGCCGGACAGGGAGAGGGGGGTGTAGGGAAGAGGTCAATATTAGCCAGGAAAAGTTTTTTTGACACACTGGGACGGGTAGATGGAGGGGGTTTGGGAGTGGAGGAAGAGGTAGTGGTTGCAGGAGGTGTACTTCTGCTGACTTTGGGTGAAGGTGCATGGGCTGGAGGCTGTTGTGAGGTGGATGGCTGTTGGGTGGGTGTGTGCCTGCATTTGTGTAGTTTGGGAGGAGGGCTCACAGACACACTGGGAGAGGACACAGGGGATGTGTGAATGGTAGTGGGGGTGGTGAGTGCACGTGAGCAGTGTGTGGTGATGGACGTGCTGGTGAATGGAGGTAGTGGCTGAGGATGTAGTGCATGCAGGTGTGAGTGGGGACGAGACTGGGAGGGAGGAGGGAGATGTGGAGGAGGGGGACACAGTGGAGGAAGTGGATGTTGGTATGTGTGCATGGGTATAGTGCTTGTGTGAGTGCCTGTTGGATGTGTGGTGCTTATGTTTGCCTGAGCCAGTTTTGTCTGTTGATGTGTGTGCATGCTGGTCTGATGGTGTGCTTGGGATAGGCTGAGGTACAGGGGATTGGGTATGGGTGGAGGAGGTTGGAGGGGGGAGGCTGGGCACAGGGACAATGGCTGCCATCAGTGCTGAGGCCAGAGCCTGAAATGCTCACTGTTGGGCTGCCTGGCCAGAATGAATGCCCTCCAGGTATGCATTTGTTTGTTGCAAATGCCTCTCAATACACTGGATGGCATTCACATTGGTAGACTGCCCAACAGTGAGGGATCTCAGGAGGTCAATAGCCTCCTCACAGAGGGCAGCAGGGCTGACTGGGGCAGGGCCTGAGGTGCCTGGGGCGAAGGAGATGCCCACCCTCCTGGGTGAGCAGGCATGGGACACACGCTGAGGGGCTGTTGGGAGGGTGGGGCTGGTAGGGGGGTGGCGGCTGTACCTGTTGATGCAGGGGGCACAGAGGGGCCCGCCACCGCAAGGGAGCTCCCATCAGAGAAGGAGTCGCTGTCACTGCTGTCACCTCCTGTCCCCGCCGTGGAGCTCCCCTCGCCCTCCGTCCCACTGGTGTCTTCAGACTCCGTTGTTTCGCCTTCCAGGGCCAAGTGGGATGCAGCTCCCTCCTGCTCCGGTCCCACTGCTCCTCTGCCTGATGATGCTATTGCACACAAGAACAGGGAGACCACAAAAAGAGTGGGGGAAAGACAGAAGAAAGACATGTTCAGTGCATGCAATACCACTACCGTTGGCGAACACTACAGACACAGCAGACCTCTACACTACACCATGCACTTATAGTTCCTAGATTATTCACAGGGCCATGGGGTACAAGGCCTATGCCCAATTGCTGAACACATGGAAGTAACAGGAGCCTGACTAGGTGTAGATGGCACTAACCACTAGTGGGGTTGGGGTGCAACTGAGCCTGCCTCACAAGGGACCTTGCCTACCAAGCTCACCCTGGCCTACGGTAACCCACTGCCCACCTCCCCCACCCATACACCTCGTAATGTGCGCAGAGTTAGAGGAATGTGACTGTACTCACCCCTTGTGGCTGCTGTGATGCCCTCAAGCGCCCATCCAACTCCGGATACGCCACCACCAGGATCTGGAACATCAAGGGGATCATGGTGAGACGGGCACCCCTCCCACGTTGGGAGGCCATCCCCAGCTGGGCCTCCGCTGTCTTCTTGCTTCAGTGGCAAATGTCCTCCCATCTTTTCTGGCAGTGGGTGCTCCCTCTGTGGTGGACCCCCAGGGTCCGGATGTCCTTGGCGATGGCACGCCAAATATCCTTCTTCTGGTGGGCGCTGACCTAGAGGAATAGTACAGGGGAAAAGGAAAATCTTTAACCGTCCGGACCATCATAGTCATTGGCCCACGTTCCCACCCTTACCCTGATGCACATACACTCACTGTCTGCTCATGCAGGGCTCAGACCCCCCCCATTGTATCTTCCATCCACACCACTCCAGACAGGCATTGCCCATGCAGCATGCTCACAGTGTACTCACCTGTTTGTCTGGAGGACCGTAGAGTAGCGTGTGCTGGGGAGGACCCCATCCACTAACTTCCCCAACTCCTCTGAAGTTAAGGCAGGGGCCCTTTCTTCCAGACTGAGGTCACAGCAGCACTTGCAGTGCATGTCCTCTCCTGTTGAAGGCAAAAACAACAAGTGATGGACGGAATGCTGAACATTGTCAAACATTCACCCCCAGTCACAGATCTGGGTTTAATCCATCGTTTTTTTGCTGCCCATGCCATTCCAGTTTGGACCCAGCCATATGCAAATCAGTCTTGACCCTGTTCCCCGTGGGAACAGTCCAGCCCAAACTGCTAGGCCAGGTCTTCCCTGGACTGGAAACAAGCATCCTGGGACCGGTTTCGGGGTTTCACCCCTCATCAGCCAGGCTAGCTTGAATCCAGTGGCATGGGAAGCAAGGGACCCACGTCTGGGCATACCCTTCCCACTTAGGGCGACAAATGCAAAAACAACAAGTGATGGACGGAATGCTGAACATTGTCAAACATTCACCCCCAGTCACAGATCTGGGTTTAATCCATCGTTTTTTTGCTGCCCATGCCATTCCAGTTTGGACCCAGCCATATGCAAATCAGTCTTGACCCTGTTCCCCGTGGGAACAGTCCAGCCCGAACTGCTAGGCCAGGTCTTCCCTGGACTGGAAACAAGCATCCTGGGACCGGTTTCGGGGTTTCACCCCTCATCAGCCAGGCTAGCTTGAATCCAGTGGCATGGGAAGCAAGGGACCCACGTCTGGGCATACCCTTCCCACTTAGGGCGACAAATGCAAAAACAACAAGTGATGGACGGAATGCTGAACATTGTCAAACATTCATCCCCAGTCACAGATCTGGGTTTAATCCATCGTTTTTTTGCTGCCCATGCCATTCCAGTTTGGACCCAGCCATATGCAAATCAGTCTTGACCCTGTTCCCCGTGGGAACAGTCCAGCCCGAACTGCTAGGCCAGGTCTTCCCTGGACTGGAAACAAGCATCCTGGGACCGGTTTCGGGGTTTCACCCCTCATCAGCCAGGCTAGCTTGAATCCAGTGGCATGGGAAGCAAGGGACCCACGTCTGGGCATACCCTTCCCACTTAGGGCGACAAATGCAAAAACAACAAGTGATGGACGGAATGCTGAACATTGTCAAACATTCACCCCCAGTCACAGATCTGGGTTTAATCCATCGTTTTTTTGCTGCCCATGCCATTCCAGTTTGGAGCCAGCCATATGCAAATCAGTCTTGACCCTGTTCCCCGTGGGAACAGTCCAGCCCAAACTGCTAGGCCAGGTCTTCCCTGGACTGGAAACAAGCATCCTGGGACCGGTTTCGGGGTTTCACCCCTCATCAGCCAGGCTAGCTTGAATCCAGTGGCATGGGAAGCAAGGGACCCACGTCTGGGCATACCCTTCCCACTTAGGGCGACAAATGCAAAAACAACAAGTGATGGACGGAATGCTGAACATTGTCAAACATTCACCCCCAGTCACAGATCTGGGTTTAATCCATCGTTTTTTTGCTGCCCATGCCATTCCAGTTTGGACCCAGCCATATGCAAATCAGTCTTGACCCTGTTCCCCGTGGGAACAGTCCAGCCCGAACTGCTAGGCCAGGTCTTCCCTGGACTGGAAACAAGCATCCTGGGACCGGTATCGGAGTTTCACCCCTCATCAGCCAGGCTAGCTTGAATCCAGTGGCATGGGAAGCAAGGGACCCACGTCTGGGCATACCCTTCCCACTTAGGGCGACAAATGCAAAAACAACAAGTGATGGACGGAATGCTGAACATTGTCAAACATTCACACCCAGTCACAGATCTGGGTTTAATCCATCGTTTTTTTGCTGCCCATGCCATTCCAGTTTGGACCCAGCCATATGCAAATCAGTCTTGACCCTGTTCCCCGTGGGAACAGTCCAGCCCGAACTGCTAGGCCATGGTCTTCCCTGGAGTGGAAACAAGCATCCTGGGACCGGTTTCGGGGTTTCACCCCTCATCAGCCAGGCTAGCTTGAATCCAGTGGCATGGGAAGCATTCCGTCCATCACTTGTTGTTTTTGCTTTGTCGCCCTAAGTGGGAAGGGTATGCCCAGACGTGGGTCCCGTGCTTCCCATGCCACTGGATTCAAGCTAACCTGGCTGATGAGGGGTGAAACCCCGAAACCTGTCCCAGGATGCTTGTTTCCGGTCCAGTGAGGACCTGGCTTGGCAGTTCGGTCTGGACTGTTCCCATGAGGAACAGGGTCAAGACTGATTTGTATATGGCTGGGTCCAAACTGGGGTGGCATGGTGAGCAAAAGAACGATGGATTAAACCCAGATCTATGACTGGGGGTGAGTGTTTGACAATGTTCAGCATTCCGTCCATCACTTGTTGTTTTTGCTTTGTCGCCCTAAGTGGGAAGGGTATGCCCAGACATGGGTCCCGTGCTTCCCATGCCACTGGATTCAAGCTAGCCTGGCTGATGAGGGGTGAAACCCCGAAACCGGTCCCAGGATGCTTGTTTCCGGTCCAGTGAGGACCTGGCTTGGCAGTTCGGTCTGGACTGTTCCCATGAGGAACAGGGTCAAGACTGATTTGCATATGGCTGGGTCCAAACTGGGGTGGCATGGTGAGCAAAAGAACGATGGATTAAACCCAGATCTATGACTGGGGGTGAGTGTTTGACAATGTTCAGCATTCCGTCCATCACTTGTTGTTTTTGCTTTGTCGCCCTAAGTGGGAAGGGTATGCCCAGACGTGGGTCCCGTGCTTCCCATGCCACTGGATTCAAGCTAGCCTGGCTGATGAGAGGTGAAACCCCGAAACCGGTCCCAGGATGCTTGTTTCCGGTCCAGTGAGGACCTGGCTTGGCAGTTCGGTCTGGACTGTTCCCATGAGAAACAGGGTCAAGACTGATTTGCATATGGCTGGGTCCAAACTGGGGTGGCATGGTGAGCAAAAGAACGATGGATTAAACCCAGATCTATGACTGGGGGTGAGTGTTTGACAATGTTCAGCATTCCGTCCATCACTTGTTGTTTTTGCTTTGTCGCCCTAAGTGGGAAGGGTATGCCCAGACGTGGGTCCCGTGCTTCCCATGCCACTGGATTCAAGCTAGCCTGGCTGATGAGGGGTGAAACCCCGAAACCGGTCCCAGGACGCTTGTTTCCGGTCCAGTGAGGACCTGGCTTGGCAGTTCGTTCTGGACTGTTCCCATGAGGAACAGGGTCAAGACTGATTTGCATATGGCTGGGTCCAAACTGGGGTGGCATGGTGAGCAAAAGAACGATGGATTAAACCCAGATCTATGACTGGGGGTGAGTGTTTGACAATGTTCAGCATTCCGTCCATCACTTGTTGTTTTTGCTTTGTCGCCCTAAGTGGGAAGGGTATGCCCAGACGTGGGTCCCGTGCTTCCCATGCCACTGGATTCAAGCTAGCCTGGCTGATGAGGGGTGAAACCCCGAAACCGGTCCCAGGATGCTTGTTTCCGGTCCAGTGAGGACCTGGCTTGGCAGTTCGGTCTGGACTGTTCCCATGAGGAACAGGGTCAAGACTGATTTGCATATGGCTGGGTCCAAACTGGGGTGGCATGGTGAGCAAAAGAACGATGGATTAAACCCAGATCTATGACTGGGGGTGAGTGTTTGACAATGTTCAGCATTCCGTCCATCACTTGTTGTTTTTGCTTTGTCGCCCTAAGTGGGAAGGGTATGCCCAGACGTGGGTCCCGTGCTTCCCATGCCACTGGATTCAAGCTAGCCTGGCTGATGAGGGGTGAAACCCCGAAACCGGTCCCAGGATGCTTGTTTCCGGTCCAGTGAGGACCTGGCTTGGCAGTTCGGTCTGGACTGTTCCCATGAGGAACAGGGTCAAGACTGATTTGCATATGGCTGGGTCCAAACTGGGGTGGCATGGTGAGCAAAAGAACGATGGATTAAACCCAGATCTATGACTGGGGGTGAGTGTTTGACAATGTTCAGCATTCCGTTGATCACTTGTTGTTTTTGCTTTGTTGACGTGGGTCCCGTGCTTCCCATGCCACTGGATTCAAGCTAGCCTGGCTGATGAGGGGTGAAACCCCGAAACCGGTCCCAGGATGCTTGTTTCCGGTCCAGTGAGGACCTGGCTTGGCAGTTCGGTCTGGACTGTTCCCATGAGGAACAGGGTCAAGACTGATTTGCATATGGCTGGGTCCAAACTGGGGTGGCATGGTGAGCAAAAGAACGATGGATTAAACCCAGATCTATGACTGGGGGTGAGTGTTTGACAATGTTCAGCATTCCGTCCATCACTTGTTGTTTTTGCTTTGTCGCCCTAAGTGGGAAGGGTATGCCCAGACGGGGGTCCCGTGCTTCCCATGCCACTGGATTCAAGCTAGCCTGGCTGATGAGGGGTGAAACCCCGAAACCGGTCCCAGGATGCTTGTTTCCGGTCCAGTGAGGACCTGGCTTGGCAGTTCGGTCTGGACTGTTCCCATGAGGAACAGGGTCAAGACTGATTTGCATATGGCTGGGTCCAAACTGGGGTGGCATGGTGAGCAAAAGAACGATGGATTAAACCCAGATCTATAACTGGGGGTGAGTGTTTGACAATGTTCAGCATTCCGTCCATCACTTGTTGTTTTTGCTTTGTCGCCCTAAGTGGGAAGGGTATGCCCAGACGTGGGTCCCGTGCTTCCCATGCCACTGGATTCAAGCTAGCCTGGCTGATGAGGGGTGAAACTCCGAAACCGGTGCCAGGATGCTTGTTTCCGGTCCAGTGCGGACCTGACTTGGCAGTTCGGTCTGGACTGTTCCCATGAGGAACAGGGTCAAGACTGATTTGCATATGGCTGGGTCCAAACTGGGGTGGCATGGTGAGCAAAAGAACGATGGATTAAACCCAGATCTATGACTGGGGGTGAGTGTTTGACAATGTTCAGCATTCCGTCCATCACTTGTTGTTTTTGCTTTGTTGCCCTAAGTGGGAAGGGTATGCCCAGACGTGGGTCCCGTGCTTCCCATGCCACTGGATTCAAGCTAGCCTGGCTGATGAGGGGTGAAACCCCGAAACCGGTCCCAGGATGCTTGTTTCCGGTCCAGTGAGGACCTGGCTTGGCAGTTCGGTCTGGACTGTTCCCATGAGGAACAGGGTCAAGACTGATTTGCATATGGCTGGGTCCAAACTGGGGTGGCATGGTGAGCAAAAGAACGATGGATTAAACACAGATCTATGACTGGGGGTGAGTGTTTGACAATGTTCAGCATTCCGTCCATCACTTGTTGTTTTTGCTCTCCTGTTGAAGGTCAGGTATCAAGTGAGTGAACAGACAGAAAATGGCGTTCAAGTCTGCGGCGGTGCGCACCACCACCACCGGCGTACATTGTCATTGGCTCCTGGGACCCATAGGGTCCGATGTTAACCAATGGAGGATTGTACCGCGGTCCTCGACCGCCTACCGCGACGGTGTAGAACGCCAGCACAGTTACCTCATATCACCTTGTCCCACCTTACAGGTCAGGCAGCCACCATTTCAGGGGGCCACATGGCAATAATAATAACTGCGTCATACCTATCGAGGCCTTGCATACACACAGTAACAGGCACATTGCGGAATAATGAATGTGTGCTAATGACATTTTGTGATGCCTCGGTGTTGGCTGACTTTCTGCTCGCTGTTCTCGTCCATAGGGCACGTCCGCTGGGGCAGGTGAGGAGGTGGCAGCATCCTCCGGTGTACAGATCGCAGGTGGAACTGTAAAAAATGGAAGAGAGACATGTAATAGTCACCTACAGACTTGATCTTGTAACAATCCATGAACTGTGTGCCCAGTTGGAGCCCGACCTGATGTCAGCTATCCGCCATCCCACAGGGATACCCCCTCTAGTGCAGGTCCTGTCAGTACTCCATTTCCTGGCAAGTGGGTCCTTTCAAACAACAGTGGCCATGGCATCAGGGATGTCCAAGCCAATGTTCTCTAACGTGTTGTCCAGAGTGTTGTCTGCCCTGCTGAAACACATGCACAGCTACATCGTGTTCCCTCAGGTGGAGGATTTGCCTACAGTGAAAGGTGACTTCTATGCCCTGGGACATATCCCCAACATCATAGGTGCCATTGATGGGACACATGTGGCCTTGGTACCCCCGCAGGAGTGAACAGGTATACAGAAACAGGAAGAGCTACCATTCCATGAATGTGTAGATGGTGTGTTTGGCCGAACAGTACATCTCCCATGTGAATGGCAAGTTTCCTGGCTCAGTGCTTGACGCTTACATTCTGAGGAATAGCAGCATCCCTTATGTGATGGGGCAACTCCAGAGGCACCATGTGTGGCTAATAGGTGAGGACAAGGGCCCTATTGTCCTGGTCTGGCGTTGTCCCTAACGGTTAGTGTGTATCTAACAGCTGTCCCTCGACATTTGCAGCTGACTCTGGGTACCCCAACCTGTCATGGCTACTGACCCCAGTGAGGAATCCCAGGACAAGGGCAGAGGAACGCTACAATGAGGCACATGGCTGAACTAGGAGGATTATAGAAAGGCCTGAAGGCCAGGTTCCGGTGCCTCCATATGACCGGTGGTTCTTTCTACTACTCACCAAAGAAGGTGTGCCAGAACATCGTGGCCTGCTGTATGCTGCACAACCTGGCTTTGCGACGCCAGGTACCTTTTCTGCATGAGGATAATCCAGCTGGAGGTCTTGTGGCAGCTGTGGAGCCTGTGGACAGTGAAGAAGAGGAGGTAGAAGAAGAGGATATCGACAACAGAAACAACGTTATTAAGCAATACTTCCACTGAGACACAGGTAAGAAGATATCACTACCTCACACATCTTATACTATTGTTTGAACTATCATAAGTCTGTCACTTTCAGCCAGTGTATAGACCCTGACTTGTCACTTTGCCCTTCCATTTAACAGATATGGGTCCACTGTCTGACCTCTGCTATATTTCCTCATGGACTAGAGCTGTGTTACATTGGTATGTTGACAATTAAATTGGAATTGCTATATTCCAAAGTTATTGCAAATACACATTTGTGAAAGCACAGACTGACTCAGATTGTTTTGTGATTTATATGTGTTTATTTTAGTGCTAATAAGTGGAGGGGGTTGTAAAATGGTCAGGGGTGATGGTGGGGGAATGTCCATGGCAGAGTCCATTCTATTTGTTTCACAGGTGCATTGTCCAAAGGGGCACAGGAAGTGGAGCTAGGGCAGTTTGAGGATGGACAGGGTGACAAAGTGGGACAGAAGGATGACATTTAGGGGGGTCTCATTTCCTGGCTGGGGTCTTGGCAATGTTCTCTGTCTTGTTCCTGGATCTCAGGGACCGTTTGCGGGGTGGCTCTCCATCTGCAGGGGGTGGGGTGCTGGTGTTGTGGTCCTGTGGCGGTGCCTCCTGTCCACTAGTGCTAGCTGAGGTGGTGGGCTGTACATCATCCAGGCTAGTGTCAGGGGCCCCTTGTTGTGCCACAGTGTCCCTCCTGGTGTTGACAAGGTCCTGCATCACCCCTACAATGGTGACCAGGGTAGTGTTGATGGACTTCAGTTCCTCCCTGATCCCCAGATAGTGTTACACCTGCATCCTCTGGGTCTCCTGAAACCTGGCCAGTACCGTTGCCATCATCTCCTGGGAATGATGGTACGCTCCCATGATGTTGGAGAGGGCCTCGTAGAGTGTGGGTTCCCTGGGCCTGTCCTCCCCCTGTCGCACAGCAGTCCTCCCAGTTTCCCTGTTGTTCTGTGCCTCTGTCCCCTGAACCGTGTGCCCACTGCCACTGACCCCAGGCCCCCGATTGTCTTGGGTTTATGGGTTTACCTGGGGTCCCTGTAGTGGTGGGGACAGAGGTATGGGCCCCCTGGTGTTTCCTGAGGGGGGAGGATCTTTGGTAGTTTAGGACTGTGGCAGGATAACCGACTGTCCAGAGGTCCCTGATGGGCCAGGTTGGTCATCGTGATCCAGGCGTGCAGAGCTGCTGTCATCACTGTGGGCCTCTTCTGGGGGGGACTGGATGCTGGTGGCACCTCCTCCCCGGTGACGTTGAGTGGTGGTCCTGTGGGGATGTAAATGCAGTGTTATTGTATCTGCATTTGCCATCTTGTGCATGGGTGTGTTTCCCTGCATGGTTGTGATTGCCCTGTCAGCTTTGCCTTGTGTGAGTTGTGATTTTGTGGGCTAGGTGATTCTCTCTAATGTGCATGCTTTAGTGATGGGTGTCCATGTAGGTCTGTGATGGATGTCCATGCATTGGTGTGGCATGCAGGGCTTGGTTTTGTGATGGGTGGATTGTGATAGTGCGGTATATGTGAGATGGTGGAGTGATGTGGGTGAGGGTAGGGGTAGGAGTTTGTGATGGCATGTAGGTAGGGTGGGGGATATAATAGTAAAGATTTGACTTACCAGAGTCCAGTCCTCCTGCTACTCCTGTGAGGCCCTCAGGATGCATGATCGCCAAGACTTGCTCCTCCCATGTTGTTAGTTGTGGGGGAAGAGGTGGGGGTCCACCGCCAGTCCTCTGTACAGCTACCTGGTGTCTTACAACCACAGATCACATCTTCCCCCATAGGTCATTCCACCTCTTCCTGATGTCATCCCTTGTTCTGGGGTGCTGTCCCATGGCGCTGACCCTGTCCACGACTTTCCGCCATAGCTCCATCTCCCTTGCAATGGACGTCTGCTGCACCTGTGATCCGAATAGCTGTGGCTCTACCTGGATGATTTCCTCCACCATGACCCTTAGCTCCTTCTCTGAAAACCTGGGGTGTCTTTGGGGTGCTATGAATGTGGTGTGAGTGGTATGTGTGAGGGTGTGTGGGGAGCTGTGTTGGGGTGTGTGCTGTGAGGTGCGCGGATGGTGTATGGGTGATGGTGTTCTGTGGCTCAGATTGAGTGGGTGCTCCTGGCTTGTCTTTCATTTGGCAATCTTTTTTTGTGGGTAATGTGGATGTGTGTTTTATAGTGGTGTGGGTGTGTGGGTGTGGTGTGTGTATGTGTCAGTTGTGTATAGTTTGAATTGTCCAATGTGGTTTAGTTTTGTTAGTGTGTGTGTATTTTGAGCACAGCTGTGTGTGCCGTCAATGGTTTACCGCAATTGAAAGACCGCCGCAGTGATTTGTGGGTCCTGATACTGTGGGCATATTTCTGTTTGCGTAACAGATTTGATTTTGGTACCACCAATTTATCACTGACCTTTGGTCTGGCGGACTTGTGTGTGTGTGTCTGTATAGTGGCAGATTTCTATGTGTGGGTCATAATACCCATAGCGGTATACCGCCGCGGTCACGGTATGTTGGCGGGTGTCAGCACGGCGGTCGGCGGCATTTACCCCCAATGTTGTAATGAGGGCCATAGCCATGTGTTTTATATGTCCTGACAGTGAAATATTGATAAATTCATTTTTTACTGTTGCAAGGCCTGTCCCTAACATCGGTTAACATGGGGGCTCCCTTTAAATCTGACTAAAGTGTAGATTCCCTTTGGGAGCGGATGGACATGTATAGTTTGGGTCTCTGAGCTCACAATTTAAAAATACATCTTTTAGTAAAGTTGATTTCAAGATTGTGTGTTTGAAAATGCCACTTTTAGAAAGTAAGCATTTTCTTGCTTATACCATTTCTGTGACTCTGCCTGTTTGTGGATTCCCCGCCTGGGTCAGTTTGACAGTTGGGCTGGTTGCACCTCACACCAGACAGTGACACAAAGGGAGCTGGGGTGTAACCTGCATATCCTGATGAGCCATCTGTGCTAGGAGGGAGGGGATGAGTGGTCCCTTACACCTGAAAGGGCTGTGTCTGCCCTCACACAATGCAGTCTCCAACCCCCTGGTGAGTGTCTGGGGCCTGGCCTGGGCAAGGCAGGATTTCACAGTACAGAGAGACTTTGCTTTAAAGTAGGCCTACTTCAAAGGAGAATTAGGTATAAGAAGGGCACCCAAAACCACAGACTTTAGAAACACTTCTGGAAACAAGAGGAACCTCTGCCTGGAGAAGAGCTGAAGAGCTGAGGAAGAAGAGCTGCCCTGCCTGTGACTGTGATTTGTGGAGCTATCCTGCAGTTGCTGCTTCTGCCAGAGTAAGATGGCAAAGACTGGACTTTGTGTGCCTTCATCTTGAGAAGAACTCCCCAAGGGCTTGATTTAGATCTTGCCTCCTGTTGTTTGAAGTCTCAGGGACAGCAAAGACTTCTCTCTGCCAGCACCTGGAGTCTCTGGAGAGACTCCTACTCTGCCCTGTGGTGCCCATCCAGTTCCTGGGACCCTGAAAGGAGAAGCTGGCAGCCTAGGAGGAGGAAATCCACGCACAGAGCACCGTGCGGGGAAAAGATCAGCCCGACTCCGATATGCGGCCGAAGAAACAACGTGCGCCGGCTCCGTGGCTGAAAATTGATGCTCGCCGGAAACGCGACCGAAGAATCGACGCACGGAGCAGGAGAAACAAAGCGCAGCTTTGCTGACGAAGGCTCAAGAAATACCAGGAGTTTAGAACCCAGTCCCAGATCAGTAGAAGTCAGACCTGTTCCTAGAATATCCCATAGTTCAGTATATAAACATTGCATGGGCCTAAGTGGGACTGGGGGCATTCCAGCCATGGCCATTCTGCGGCAAATATCATCCTATTGACAGCTTCACTAAATCTGGTGCTGATCCTTCAGTTTCCAAGCAACAGGTAGACTCATGCCAATGTTTACAAGTATGGCATTGTTGGGTTCCCTTCTTAGCTTGGGTGGGGTAAAAGGGTTACCACCACTATGCTCTCGAGTTTTAGACATAGGGTGTTGGTAAGGAATATATACACTTTTATAACCATACAAAATGGTGGGGTGTATTTTCTGGTTGTACTGCTGATAACAATATTATTCTTCTTCTGCCTAATAATTGCAGCCCACACATTTTAAACTATAATGCATTTGTTTCAATACATTTACTGAAATCCATTTTTGCATCTCCTGTCCTATCTTGGCATGTGTACCTTTTTTAGCAAAAGATGCATGACCTGTTTACCATGACTTCACCTGAGGAGTCATAGGGGGTCATTCCGACCCTGGCGGTCATGGACCGCCAGGGCCGGGGTTGGAGGATGCACAGCCAACAGGCTGGCGGTGCATCAAGGGCAATTCTACTGCCGCGGTCAGAAAAGGGAAACCGGCGGTTTCCCGCCGGTTTTCCCCTGCCCCTGTGAATCCTCCACGGCGGCGCTGCAAGCAGCGCCGCCATGGGGATTCCGACCCCCTTCCCGCCAGCCTGGTGCTGGCGGTTTTCACCGCCAGAACCAGGCTGGCGGGAACGGGTATCGTGGGGCCCCTGGGGGGCCTGCAGTGCCCATGCCAATGGCATGGGCACTGCAGGGTCCCCTTAACAGGGCCCCACATTGATTTTCAGTGTCTGCCTAGCAGACACTGAAAATCGCGATGGGTGCCACTGCACCCGTCGCACACCAGCAACTCCGCCGGCTCCATTCGGAGCCGGCTTCATCGTTGATGGGGCTTTCCTGCTGGGCGGGCGGGCGGCCTTTTGGCGGTCGCCCGCCCGCCCAGCGGGAAAGTCATAATGACCGCCGCGGTCTTTTGACCGCGGTACGGTCTTCTGGCGGTTCCCGCCAGGCGGGCGGCTTCCGCCGCCCGCGGGGGTCAGAATGACCCCCATAGTGTCACGTCTAGGTAGTCACAAAGCACATCTTCCTTTTCAGGGTGGGTGAGGCTCTGCAAGCCAGTCACGAATTATGCTGACAACTCTCAGACATTGTGGGACCAAGTCAGTCACCTAAACAAGCTGTTCTAATACCATAATAAAAACCATACCACAAGACTACCTACTTTAAGTAATTATCACAATGCATGTCAGAGTCAACCCTCAAAGTCTGTAAATTAAACGGAGCTCAATGCTTTGGCAAGCACACAGGCTTAACTTATGCCAGTGTGTAAACTCTCTTTGGAACACCAGCACATTAATAACAACGAAACACAACCCAATAATAACAATTTAGAACAAAAATGTACATGGAAATAAAAAAAGAAATGAAACAAAAATGACAAAAAAACAAGAAGCGAAACCATATATACATGTTTTTTTTAGTTTTTGGTAAAAATAGCTCCACAAAAGCAGTATGTAACAATGCAGGTTAACGGCTCGTCGTATACCCAGATCTAGGTTCCATTCGATGAAGACCACACTGGATCCAGAAACCACATGTGACTCATTCAAAGGTTTTAATTTGGGATGCAGTTTCAACAAATGGAATTCAAAAAATCTTCACTGGGTCAAGACAGTAGGCTGTAGAGGGTTCCTCTCCTAGAGGCAGTCCTGGTTCACTCATTGATCAAGAAGGGACAAGCTCTGAGCAGCAGAAATTTGAGTTTCACACCCAGGAAAGTCCTCTTACCAGTCTTGATACTTTTTGGCACCTTCAACCAGTAGAGATTTCTTCATTTGTACTTAGGGCCTGGTTACGAGTTACTAATAATATTCCAACCCATGCATAAACTCCTGTTCACACATGGGCCAGAATTATAAGTTGTTATGTATTTAACACAACCATTAGCTATGAGATGCATTAAATAATCTCACATTTGTTAGATTCTGTCATATTTAACAGGGGAAAACATATAGGCCCTCATTTCAATATTGGCGGTAAAAGCCGCTAACTGCCGTGCAGAAGACCGCCAACACACCACCGCGGCCGCGGAATTCCGCCACAGCTATTATGACCCACATTTCGAAATACGCCAAAATTCAGACACCCACACAAGTCCACCACACCAAAGGTCAGTGATAAACTGGTGAAAACAAATCCTCCACCGTCACGCCAACAGAAAAACCCACACTATCAGGACACACGAATCCACTCGGCGGTTCTCAACCGCGGTATTCCATTGGTGGTACACACCGCCGCGCTCAAAATACACACACACATACAAAACACAGCCACATTGGACAATTCGAAATACACACACCTGATACACGTACACACACCACTCCTACACACCCAATACAATATAAAACACACACCCACATCACCCACAAACCCCTACTACCAAAAAGTCCGAAAGAAGGCCAGAGAGAGATAGCACCAGCAAGAACAACAGCATCCACAGGCACACAACACCATCACCCACAGAACTTCCATGCACCTCACACAACACCCCACTACATATCAGCACACATATCACCACACACTCCACCGCACACATCACCTACACCACCCCATGGCACGGCAAAGACACCCCAGGTTCTCGGAGGAGGAGCCCAGGGTCATGGTGGAGGAAATCGTCCAGGTAGAGCCACAGCTATTCGTATCACAGGTGCAGCACACCTCAATAGCAAGGAAGATGGAGCTATGGCGAAGAATAGTGGACAGGGTCAACGCAGTGGGACAGCACCCAAGAAATCGGGAGGACATCAGGAAGAGGTGGAACGACCCACGGGGAAAGGTGCGTTCCGTGGTCTCAAGACACCACCAGGCGGTTCAGCGGACTGGCGGTGGACCCCGACCTCCTCCCCCACAACTAACAACATGGGAGGAGCAGGTCTTGGCGATTCTGCATCCTGAGGGCCTCGCAGGAGTAGGTGGAGGAATGGACTCTGGTAAGACAAATCTTAACTATTACATCCCCCACCCTACCTGCATGCCAGCACATACCCCCACCCTCACCTTCACCCCCAGCACCCCAGCTACTCACATATGTCCCAACATCACAAACCACCCATCCCAACACCAAGCCCTGCATGCAACAACAAAGCATGGACACCCATCACTAAAGCATGCCCACTGCACATACTCATACAACCCCCTAAACCATCATCACACAAGGTCCCACACAGGAATGCACGCACTGGGGTACACGGTCACCCACCCATTGCACACCATGCCACACACAGATGTAATAACCATCCTTTTATACCCCTGCAGGACCCCTACCCAATGTCACCGGACAGGAGGGTCCATACATGTCCACACCACCAACAGAAGAGGCCCACAGTGATGACAGCAGCTCTGTCCAACTGGATCTAGATGACCAGCCAGGTCCATCGGGGACCTTGGGACAGTCGGTTCCCCTCACCTAGTTTCAGGCCGCCACAGACCTTCCCCCCTCTGGAAACACCAGCACAGCACCCACCCAGCGGGCCCATACCTCCATCCCCAGGACACGTCAATCAGCTGTGTGTCCACCACTGCAGGGAACCCAGGCTAATCCTCCACCCCAACAACAACAGGGACCTGGGGGCAGTGGCAGTGGGCACACGGTCCAGGGGACGGAGGCCCAGGAACACAGGGGAAATGGGAGGGCTGCTGTGCGACAGGGGGCGGACAGGCCAAGGGAACCCACTCTCCACGAGGCCCTCTCCTCCATCATGGGAGCCTACCACCACTCCCAGGAGACGATGGCAACAGTACTGGCCAAGTTTCAGGAGACCCAGCGCCTGCAGGGGGAACAGTATATGGGCTTCAGGGAGGAACTCAGAACCATCAGCTCCACCCTGGGCACCATTGTAGGGGTGCTGAAGGAAGTACTCATTACCAGGAGGGACACTGTGGCACTACAAGGGGCCCCTGACACTAGCAGGGATGATGAACTGCCCACCACCTCCACCTGCGCTAGTGGACAGGACGCCCCGCCACAGGACCACCACACCAGCACCCCACCCCCTGCAGAGGGAGAACCACCCCGCAAACGGTCCCTAAGATCCAGGAACAAGACAGAGCACGATGCCAAGACCCCCGCCAAGAAATGAGACCACCCTGATTGTCATCCTACTGTCCCACTTTGTCACCCTGTCCATACTTAAACTGCCCCATCTCCACTTCCTATGCCCATATGGGCAATGCACCTGTGAGACTAATAGACTGGACTCTGCCATGGACATTCCTCCGCCATCACCCCTCACCATTTCACTACCCCCTCCAATATTGAGCACTTAAATAAACACACTTAAAGCACAAAATAATCTGGAGTCTGTCCGTGATTTCGAAATAGTGTATTAGCAATTACATTGACAAAATGCTCTTTCAATTGTAATTTCAACATACCTATGTCACACAGCTCTAGTCCATGAGGACCTAAGCAGATGTCACACAGTGGGACCCACATCTGTGAAATCGTAAGGGAAAGTGACAACTCAGTGACCATACACTGGGTGACAACGACAGACAGTAGAGAGGTAGTAGTGTTAAAGTACATGCAGTAGGCAGGTCTGTACTCTTGTCTGTGTCTCACTGAAATATTGCTGGATCACTGAGTCCCTGTTGTTCATGTCTTCTTCCTCTGCCTCCTTGTCTTCACTGTCCACAGGCTCCACAGCTGCCACAACACCGCCATCTGGACCATCCTCCTGCAGAAAAGGCACCTGTCGTCGCAAAGCCAAGTTGTGAAGCTTACAGCAGGCCACTATGATCTTGTGAGTGGACCTTCTTGGTGAGTAGAATAGGGATCCACCTGTCATATGGAGGCACTGGAACCTGGCCTTCAGGAGGCCGAAGGTCCGCTCGATTATCCACTGTATTGCCCATGGGCCTCATTGTAGCGTTCCTCTGCCCTTGTCCTGGGATTCCTCACTGGGGTCAGTAGCCATGACAGGTTGGGGTAACCAGAGTCACCTGCAAATGGCGAGGGACAACTGTTAGACACACACTAACCTGTAGGGATAGCCCCAGACCCAGACAACCATTCCCACTGACTTGCTTCCAGGTGCTCACCTAATAGCCACACACAGTGCCTCTGGAGCTGACCCATCACATAAGGGATGCTGCTATTCCGCAGAATGTAGGCGTCATGCACTGAGCCAGGAAACATGGCATTCACATGGGAGATGTACTGGTCTGCCAAACATACCATCTGTACATTCATGGAATGATAACTCTACCGGTTTCTGTACACCTGTTCACTCCTGTGGGGGGGACCAGAGTCGCATGGGTCCCATCAATGGTACCTATGATGTTGGGGATGTGTCCCAGCGCATTGAAATCACCTTTCACTGTAGGCAAACCCTCCACCTGAGGAAAAACGATGTAGCTCCGCATGTGTTTCAGAAGGGCAGACAACACTCTGGACAATACTTTGGAAAATATAGGCTGGGACATCCCTGATGCTATGGCCACTGTTATTTGAAAAGACCCACTTGCAAGGAAATGGAGCACTGACAGCACCTGCACTTGAGGGGGGATTCCTGTGGGATGGCGGATTGCTGACATCAGATCTGGCTCTAACTGTGTACACAGTTCCTGGATTGTGGCACGGTCAAGCCTGTATGTGATAATCACATGTCGCTCCTCCATTGCCGACAGGTCCACCAACGGTCGGTACATCGGAGGATGCCGCCATCTCCTCAGATGTCCCAGCGGACGGTGCCTATAAAGGACAACAGCAAGCACAGAGTCAAACAACTTAGAGGTACGTACCCACAGTTTACACAGAACACCATTCATACACAAAAGATGGCCTGTATGTGTGTAGAGTGTAGGCCTAGGTATGTGTGACGAAGTTGAAAATGAAGCCATGTGGGCCCCTGAAATGTCAGCTGCCTGGCCTGTAAAGTGGGACAATGGGATGTGAGGTAACTGCGCTGGCGTTGTACACCGTCCTGGTAGGTTGGAGAGGGACCGCGGCGCAATGCTGCATTGGATAACATTGGACCCTATGGGTCCCAGGAGCCAATGACGATGTACGCCGGCGGTGACGTACGCACAGCCATGGACAGGACCGCCATTTTCTATCTGCTCAATCACTCGATACCTGATCTTCAACAGGAGAGAACCTACACTGCAAGTGCTGCTGTGACCTCGGTCTGGAAGAAACAATGGCTCGAGTGTCTGGGGAAAGGGCCCCTGCCTTCACATCGGAGGAGTTGGAGAAGCTCGTGGATGGGGTCCTCCCCCAGCACACGCTACTTTACGGTCCTCCAGACAAACAGGTAAGTACACAGGGAGCATCTTGTATGGGCTATGCCTGTGTGGCGAGGGCTGGATGTAAGAAGGAAGGGGGGAGAGTGTTGCGTGCATGAAAGACGGTGAATGCATGTGCCACATGGCAAGGGTAGGGATGGGGGCCAATCACTTTCTGTACATTTCATGTAGGTCAGCGCCCACCAGAAAAAAGAAATTTGGCGTGCCATCGCCAAGGACATCCCCACCCTGGGGGTCTACCACAGACGGAGCACCCACTGCTGGAAAAGATGGGATGACATTCGCCGCTGGAGCAAGAAGACGGCGGAGGCTCAGCTGAGGATGGCCTCCCAACGTGGGAGGGGTGCCCGTCGCACCATGACCCCACTGATGTTCAGGATCCTGGCGGTTGCCTACACGGAGTTGGATGGGCGCTTGAGGGCATCACAGCAGCCACAAGAGGGTGAGTACAGTCTCATTCTGCTGAATTTGCGCGCAGTGGAGGTGTCTGGGTGGGGGAAGTGGGCTGTGGGTTTCCTTAGGCCAGGGCGAGTTCCGTAGGCAAGGCCCCTCCGTAAGGCAGGCCATGTGGCACCCCACCTCTGTAGAGTGCCAAGTACACCTAGTCATGCCCCTGTGTCATCTATGTGTGCAGATGTAGTCCTTAGCCTTGTAGGCCATTTCCCAGGAATTGAACAGTGGAGCCCAAAAGCGTGGCGTAGTGCAGGTGGCCTCTGTGTCTGTCATGTCCGCCAACGGTAGCGGTAATGCATGCACTCAACATGTCTTTCTTCTGTCGTCCCCCCCCTTTTTTTGGTCTCCCTGTTCTTGTGTGCATTAGCATCATCAGGTGGAGGAGCAGTGGCACCGGAGCAGGAGGGAGCTGCATCCCACATGCCCTGGAGGGATAGACTACGGACTCAGAGTTCACCAGTGGGACGGAGGGCGAGGGGAGCTCCACAGCGGGGACAGGAGCTGACACCAGCGACACGGACTCGTCCTCTGATGGGAGCTCCCTTGTGGTGGTGGCAACATCTGTGCCCCCACATCTCCAGGTACAGCTGCCACCTCCCCTACCAGCACTGCCCTCCAAGCAGCCCCTCAGCCTTTGCCCCGTGCACGCTCACCCAGGAGGGTGGGCATCAATTTCACCCCAGACACCTCAGGCCCTGCCCCTGTCACCCCTGCTGCCCTCAGTGAAGAGGCCATTGACCTCCTCAGGTCCCTCACTGTTGGGCAGTCTACCATTTTGAATGCCATCCAGGGTGTAGAGAGGCAGTTGCAACAAACAAATGAATTCCTGGAGGGCATTCATTCTGGTCAGGCGGCCCTTCAGCGAGCTTTTCAGACTCTGGCCTCAGCACTGATGGCAGCCATTGTCCCCGTCTCTAGCCTCCCTCCTCCAACTTCCTCCACCCAGACCCAATCCCCTGTACCTCAGCCTATCCCAAGCACACCTACAGACCAGCATGCACACACGTCAACACACAAGGGAAGCTCTGGCAAACATAAGCACCACACATCCCACAGGCACTCATGCAAGCATCACACACATGCAGACACACCAACATCCACTGCCTCCACTGTGTCCTCCTCCTCCTCATCTCCCTCCTCCCTCCCAGTCTCGTCTACACTCAGTCCTGCATGCACTACCTCTACAACCACTACGTCCCTCTCCAGCACACGCACCATCACACCGCGCTCATGTGCAGTCACCACCCCCACTACCATTCACACGCCCCCTGTGTCCTCTCCCACTGTGTTTCTGACTCCCCCTCCCAAGATACACAAACGCAGGCACACACCAACCCAACAGTCATCCACCTCACGACAGCCTCCAGCGCATGCACCTTCACCCAAAGTCACCAAACATACACCTCCTACAACCACCACCTCTTCCTCCACTCCAAAACCCCCTCCAGCTACCCGTCCCAGTGTGTCCAAAATACTTTTCCTGTCCACCTTTGACCTCTTTCCCACACCTCCCCCACCCCATCAGTCTCCTAGATCCCGAACTAGCACCTCAGCCACAACATCTCTGGGACCAGTGGTGCCTGTAGTCACCAGAATCTGGAGTGCACCGGCCACCAGGGCAGCCAGTATGGCACGGAGCCACAGCACAGATAGTCCCCCACCTGTGAAGCATCCGAAGTTGGCCAGTGCCCGGCGGGAGAGGGGGAAGACTCCAGCCACCAAAGCCACTCCCAGGGGTCCCGGTGGGAGTGTGAAGTCAGCTGTGACACCTTCCAAGGTGCGGAAGGGCCACAAGAAACCCGGCAAGTCTGGAAAGAGCACCATGGCAGAGAAGACCACCATCATCCCCGCTGCCCAGGAGGCCACCACCACCACCAGCCCAGCTGCCCAGGAGACCACCGCCAGCACCAGCCCAGCTGCCCTGGAGGCCACCTCCAGCACCAGCCAAACTGCCCAGGAGGCCACCGCCAGCACCAGCCCAGCTGCCCAGGAGGCCACCGCCACCACCAGCCCAGCTGCCCAGGAGGCCAGCACCAGCCCACCTGCCCAGGAGGCCAGCACCAGCCCACCTGCCCAGGAGGCCACCTCCAGCACCAGCCTACCTGCCCAGGAGGCCACCACCAGCACCAGCCCACCTGCCCAGGAGGCCACCGCCAGCACTAGCCCAGCTGCCCAGGAGGCCACCGCCACCACCAGCCCAGCTGCCCAGGAGGCCACCGCCAGCACCAGCCCCTCTGGGCCATGAAGGACCGCCAGCAAAGGCCTTGCTGGGCCATTAAGGACCATCAGCAAAGGCCCCGCTGGGTCATAAAGGACCGCCAGCAGCTGAGACCCTGCAATGGAGACCGCCATCTCAAGCACCGCTGAACAGGGCACCGCCATCTCAAGCACCGCTGGCCCATGAGCGGCAAGGGCACTGACGCAGCTGAGTCCGTCAACAGGTGAATGATGCACTCTGGGCACCATGCCCCCTCCAGAACCAGTGGAGACTGTCATCCACTACCTCTGCCCTTAGCAAGATGAAGAACTCTGGGCACCATGCTCCCTCCAGAACCAGTGGAGACTGTCATCCACTACCTCTGTCCTTAGCAGGATGAAGCACTCTGGGCACCATGCCCCCTCCAGAACCAGTGGAGACTGTTATCCACTTGTGAGACTGTGGCTTTGCACTCCCCAGGATTGAACAGTGGGCAAACCACCCACTGTAGGGACTTGAGAGACTATGGCTTTGCACTCCCAGGATTGAACAGTGGGCAAACCACCCACTGTAGAGACTTGAGAGACTGTGGCTTTGCACTCCCCAGGATTGAACTGTGGGCAAACCACCCACTGAAGAGACTTGAGAGACTGTGGCTTAGCACTCCCCAGGATGGAACAGTGGGCATGTGGCCCCCTCGTGGATTTGGCGTTGTGCACTCAAGCGGCTGAGGTCCCCCCTTTCCCTCCCCCTGACGTGCCTGTTTAGTTGCTCTATGATGCCCCTGCAGTGTTCTCTCCATCATGTTCGGGGATCTTGTGTGAGCCTCGCCCATACCGTGTGGTCCCAGTGTTCCACTGACTTTCTTAGAGCACTACCTGGACTACTATGCTTGGTATATATTATGTACATGGTGTATATAAATATTTCTACCTACTTGCTTTTAATATATTACAATGGTTACACTCATTTTCTATTGTCTTTGCATTCTTCCGTGGGGGTTGGGGGGTGGAATTGTGATGTATTGATATGCATTAGTGTGTGTGTGTTGTAGTGGGTGAGGGTGGGGGTGTTGCGTGTGTGCCTCCCTGTTTTTTGCCTCCCCCCTCCACTGTGTCGTAGGTGCAATACTCACCGTGGTCTTCGCCACCGGTGTTCGTGCTCCTGGTAGAGGAGCAGGAAGACAATTGCAGGAGGAATTTGGAGTTCCAGGTCCATGGCGTCCTCATTCCTCGTGGGGTGTGTAGAGGTGAGCGTTTTTCCTTCGGGATTCCTGTTTTCACTGTGTTTTTATCCGCGGTGAATCCGCCCCGGAAAAGGTGGCAGATTGGCCTGTCATAATAGTGTGGGTGGTACATTGTCTCCTGCCTGTCTGTTGGTGGTGACCGCCGTACCGTTTGTTTGTACCGCCGTGGTCGGAGAGTTAAAGTGGCTGTCTTTGTTGTCAATTTCCGCCACGGTCCCAATTGCAATTTTTTTACCGCCAGCCTGTTGGCGGTCTTACCGCCGCTTTAACACCGACCGCCAGGGTTGTAATGACCACCATAGTGTTTACCATATCATGAAGATTTTGGTGCTATCCCATAAACTCCTAATGTGTTTTTTATTACCAATAAACAACATATGCTTTGGTATCATTATTTATCAGGGGCAATAAATAACACCTTAACACATAATCCGGCCCCTAACCTGCTTTTTCCGAGCTCTAAATCCACCAGAGGGGTAAGGTTGCGGGCTTTATTTGACAAAGACTCCATGAGGCAGACTACTGTTTGTATGAGATCCCGCTGAATTGGATTTTTGCTACTGAGGAGCTCCAAGCATGAGGCACCTGTTTCTTCAGCCCAGCGGCACTGCGCCTCTGATAGACTGGATTGGCAGCTCTCTTCCTGGTCCTCCGGAGGTCATTATGTTGAAAAAGACTCAGGTTTTCAGGGGTGATAGGAAAAGTCTAGACTCAGGTTTTCAGGGGTGATAAGAGAAGTCTAGCCAGACACAGCTAAGGTTTCACTCATTCCAGCAGAGGATATCAGCAGAGTCAAGGTCAGGTCCTGTCGGGACTGGTCAGCTGGAATTACCGATAAAAGAACTCATATAGTTTTTGTGTCCCTGAGGCTTGGACAGGATGTTAGGCTTCTGACCCTTGAAGTCCACTCCTTTGTCATGGGTACAAGAGGCGGCACGCCCAGTACTCGAGGGCTCCTCTCAGGTCAAATGCAGCACTCTAGTCCTCTTCACTTCTTCCTCGGTTCCAGTATAGTTCTGAGGAGGTTATTTGGGATGCCACATTTATGACCAGCATCAGATAATGGGTGTAGGTGACAAACAGCTACTCCCTAACCAATGGGGTAAAAGATCCCCGGGGTAACCCTGCTCACTTTTGTGACACTTCCTGTTTGCCCTACCATGAGCAACCCACCTCCTCTTGTGCATGCTCACCAGAGGTATGAGTGGGGAAATGAGCAGACCCTCCTCTATGGTCACTCTATACCAGTTGTAGGGGCAACCTTCCTCCCACTGGATTTGGTGACTGCCTGTTTTGGGGAACAAAGGAGGAAGGGCTGTGCAGGTGTCAGATAAAAGCTGCATGTGACACTTGTGACAGGAGAGGCCTCTTTGAAGTAAATTAAGTTTCTTGGTCCACCCCAACTATCCAACCTGTCAGAGGAAACACACCTCCCTACATCAAGGGCTTTGTCGCCTGCTCTGGGAACAATTTGCACCATTAATCACAGTTTGACTCCTTAGGGGCTGCAGCTGGTGGTTAATGCAAAATAATCTCTAAGAGTTTTTGGCAGGGAAAAGGGACATTTCTAAAAGTTACATTAAGGTAATATTTATTAAAAATTCACCATTAAGTTGGACTTTTAAAAATGATGATTTCGGGCCAGATGTGTCGAAAAAAACGATTTGCATTTCTTAAATAGCAAATTTTAAGAAATCGCTATTTAAGAAATGCAAAATGGTATGTATGATTTTTGCGATTCGGTAATAGCGATTTCTTAAAATTTGCAAATGCTATTACCGAATCGCAAATAGAGAATCCAACCCCATTTGCACCTATGGGCCTGTTGCGAATGGTTTTGCATTTCCTAAATTGAGAATTCCAGTTAGGAATTCGTAATTTAGGAAATGCAAATCCCAGGGTGCCGTCTGCTGCACCCCAAAAATATTTTTACGGACATCTGAAGCACACACATGCCTTAGGGACATGTGTGCGCTACATGTCAATTTTAAAAATGCATTTAAAATGCATTTTTTAAATTTGCACATGGTTACCACCAAACTTTTGTTTGTGGTAATTGCATTTCCTAAATGCCCAATTTGCATTTAGGAAATGCTTGATACATGTACTTAAGAAATCGCAAATAAGGATTCCTTATTTGCGTTTCCTATTTAGAGAATCGCAATTTGCGATTCTCCAAATGGGGTCGCAATTTTAAGGAATCGCTATTTTAGCGATTCCTTAAAATTGCACTGCGAATACCTTTCATACATTCTGAAAGGCATTTTTGCATTCGCAAATGGCCGAATTTTGCGATTCGCACCGTTTGCGAATGCAAAATCGCTGGATACATCTGGCCCCTAATCATTTCTTTAGCTGGTCCCTACCCAGAGATAGCCATATTATTATTTAATATTGCTTCCTAGTGTTCCTTGTATGGGCCAGCCAACATTCTTACCATGAGAATAGCTTTTGGGTGTTGGTTATTGTAAGGATATGTTAATATTAAATGTCTACTTGTTGTACTTTCACCCTGCCTTGCAGGATAGAAGGCCTATATAGAGGTGGCTCACACATATTTAAAATTAGGTTTTCAACCTGTCAATTTATCATGTTTATCATGTTTACTGGTCAGGATGGTTATGTTTTCCCTGGCAGTACAGGCAAATGTCTGCAGACTATAAAAAACAGACTATTCACACCCACAGAGATTGGTGGAGAAATCTTTAAAGGATGCAAACTGCACTAGTTGACTTTTGTAGTTCACATTTAAATTAAGTATTCCCAGGAAATAAATTATTACTCTTAGCCATACTTTTATTCCCCTTTCTAACATATGCATTTTGTTTTTAGTCATATATTATTCTATGTGTTTGAGGAAATGTAGTATCTTATCAAATTATCATTGCTAATGCTGTAAATGTTACTTAACAGCTTCTGAAATGCATTTGAATAGGCATTTTAATTTATGAATACTTGTAATGACATCCCCTATCAATTTACAGTTGGGCATTTGGCCTGATGCCGTTCTGACCAATCTGATGACAATATAGGGCCCCGTGGAGAGAGGGACGCAGTCCAGTCTCTCCATGGGAACATTTGGGCCGCAAGGAGACGGACATAGAGGGAATAGGCTGGGTGGGAGAGAAGGGGAGGGTCTAAGGGAAAGTTAATAGGGGGGTGTTGGGGTGGGGATTGGCCTCTTCTGTGCAGCCTGTCGCGTTGTACTGAGGTTGCCGATCCCGATAGAGGAAAAGGTAGGGAAGGTTAGAATGGCCGTGGCACAGAAGGCGCCGGCCGTACGGGCCGCCCTTCGCATATTAGGCAAAGCCAGCCGTAGCGACCTCCTCAGGCCTGGTGTGCTTGACCAGGCCTGGGTGGTAATGCAGAGCACAACGCGCGCTGCTGCACACGGCGTAGAGGTGGGGGTTGCTGCCTGCTGCTCGACATCCGGGGGGAGAAGGCGATCGAGGGGGCGCGGGCCACATCGTGTCCACCCCTCTGAAAATAACTGGTGGGGTGCTGGGGGTGCCTGAGGAGGAGCAAGGAAAGGTGGGGGCAGAGTCAGCAGCAAACAGAGCTGGGGAGCTGGAATGGCCCTGTGCCCAGGGCCTACCTGCAGGGCAGGTCACTCAGGATGAGAGTCAGAGGCCCAATGGACCTGGCGGCTTGGAGCAGCCCCTAGACTTCTCTGTAGCTGGCCAGCCTGCCAAGGCTGGAAGGAAAGGCATAGCTGGGGGGCAGGGTGGGAGCAAGGGAAGCGGTAAAGGCAAGAGGGCACAGACACAAGAGGAGGGGACTAAAGGGGGCCACTTGAAGGCAGTGGGAGGGAGGCAGCGCTGGGGTATGTTGGGGAACAGCTGGAGGCAGGTGTTTTTGGACAGGGTGGGTGTCAGAAATCCCCAAGGTGCCTCCTTCATTATCTGTCAGCATCCCCGGGGATTAGGGTTAAATCATATCTCTGTTAAACATGTTTCTAAGTAAACATAATATATTGTGTTTCACAATTGTTTTTATCAATGCTTGTTTTTCCAATGCTTGTTTGCTAATGTGAGCAGGTGTAGACATGTGCTTCTAATTGGGTGTGGTGTAGACATGAGCTTCTAATTGGGTGTGGTGACTCATCCACATGTGGAAACTCAACTGCTTTCCTGATTGGTTATAAATAGCAGAGTGAAGCATGCCTCTCTGCTTGATTTGTTTTGCTTCCTGATCTCAGCATCTGATTTGGCAGTCCAGCCCCTGCTGCCATCCTTGTGTTCAGGACTTTTGAGGCAATTCTTTTCTTCGTTCCTGTGCCGGCTGGCACCAGGCGTTCCTCCATCACTCCGGAAAAGACTGCAGCTGAGTGGCGTTCTCCAGGGAGTTTGCTCTTTGAGCGCCGCGCTTTCCTAGAGCAACTGGTGTATTTCAGACCTCGTGTTTTAGTGGAGTGCTTGTCTTGAGGAGACGGATGCATTTCTGAACATTCTGCATTATTGTTGTGGTTGCTTGCCTAGATGTGCTTTGGGAGATCTGCTTGAGCTCGAGTGCTACAGGAGGTGACAGTGCAATTTTGAAGGAGCATTTGCGTGACTTTTCTTTCTCTAGTGGCATAACTCTTGTATTTGGATTGTGTCATTCATGCCTGTGTTTCAGGTTTGAGGAATTTGCTTTTGAAGGGTTTTTCGCACACACAGTGAAACCAAACCAAAATGTGCCACCCTAACTGTTTAAACCCGGAGTGGACATTTGTATTTCTTGGATTGTTTTAGTTCCTTTTAGTTTAATCCTATGCATGCAATAAAGTTATATGTGATATAATTAATGCCCCTGTTTGTCTTTCTTGTGCATGATAAGTGCAACCACAGTTCTAATTGTAGTGTGCAACACTGAATCTCTGTGAAGCCAGCCCTAGTGTCACAGTACTTATTGGTACTCAGTTTGGGTTTTTAGTAATGTATTGTTAGTAATTGTGGCAACAGTTATTATTATCCAAGAAAAGTGCTGGAGCATCCCAGTGTTCTTCTACCGCTCCTGTGCCCATATCAGAAAGAGAGATTCAGTTTCAAGGAAGTTGAGTGCACTAACTCTACTATCACTCTGTCAACAACGACCTGCCCCCCCCAAAAGATACAGAGTGGCAGTGTTTTGTCTCTTTCTCTTCCACTCCTCATTCCTTTTGGGACACCTGCCCAGGGTTTCTGTGTCCACCAGGAAGTGCCGAGAGGTGTTCCAGGAGGTCAGGGGTCATACCATTACCCCTGCAGACATCCTGCTTTTCATGTGAGTGGCCCCGTTTCAACAGTGGGGAGGTGAGCCAGCAGCAGCCATCCACTGACTGGTCTGCAGTGGATGTTGAAGCCAGGATCCAGGAACAGAGGAAGCTAGTGGCTGAGACAGAGGAGCGGTGGGCTCTGTTATGCAGGGAGAGGGGTGAGGAGGCTGGTGCGGCTGGTGGGGCAGGCAGTGCGATGGGCACACAGGGCACAAATCGCCAGGTGCAGTGTGGGGGGTCAACGCCAGCGGCGGAGGTTGGCAGAAATGTGGCAAAGCCAACGGGGCACATAAGGGCCCCTGGACGTTGGTCAGTAGCAATGGAGGGGTCCTCAGCAGCCTTCTCTACACCACAGGAGCGCACAAAGCACACGTATGGCATACGCCATGGGGGTCATTGGGTGGAGGTTGAGTTTGACGCAGTGGATGCAGATGGTGAGGATGATGAGTGGGGGATGGACGAGGAGGATTTTGTTGAGCCGGATTATGACGAAGACTTGAAGGAATGGGAAGAAGGGGAGATTCACAAAAAAGAGGTGAGCGGGGAACTTGGGAGGGGAACGGGGCGCAGGAGCGCTGCAACCCCCTATTCTCTTCCTGTTTTGCAGGCATCAAATACTGGCACATGAGTCTAGGAGGTTTCGCGCATGGAAGGAGGTGGGCACAAGTCTTTGTTAGAAGCTATGCACTCGAGCCCATGGAGTACAAGACAAGGGAGACTGTCGGTCATCGTGGGGAGAGCGGAGAGGCAAGGCTGGTGCGGCCTAATATAGGTCTATCGAGGTGGGGACAACTCACTGCATGGCATGCCTAGTGCAGGTGCGGTAAATGCAGGCGGCAAGAACCAGGTGGAGGACAAAGGGTTGACACCCCAGGGAGAGGATGTGGAGACTGTTGTGAGTGGGGACAAGAAAAGTGAAGCCAAGGAGGGGATGTGGAGACTGTTGTGAGTGGGGACAAGGAAAGTGAAGCCAAGGAGGGGGACAGCCATGAGAAGCGGCACCCCTATATGGGACTAGAAATGCCACTGGAGTCTCACGTAGCAGACAAGATGATAGCACGGATATAGAAGCCTGAGTATGTTGACATATTTAGGCTCCTTCATAGAGATATTCAGGCCAAAGAAGGCTCTAAAGAGGTGGAATGGGAACTGACGCGTAAGCCTAGGGTCCCCATTACTATGGATAATTGAACCTCTGCATTTTTTATATATACTAGTATCTACTGCAAAAAACATGCGGATAGAGCCATTGCCATGTTTAACTACATGGACGTTATTTACAAGGCCCAAATGCATTTTGGGGGTTTTGCATGGCTGAGCTATGACAAAGAGTTCAGGGCCAGAGTGAGTATTAATCCTGAAAAGCCACGGGGGACTCAGAGTTGTGGATGCAGTGGATGGCCTCTTCGCAGTCTGCTGCATCCACCCATACAGCTAGTGCCATTCCAGTGGTATATAAGCCTTTTCAGCAACGCCCCGCCCCAGGAGGGTGGGTCAGGCACAAAGGGGCCCAGTGTTTAACTCAGTAGCATGCTGGAACTTCAACAAGGCACCCCTGCAAATTTAAGCATGAATGTTCCAGATGTGGGGGGAGACACCCAGCCAAGCAATGTTTTTCCCTGGCCAGTCCGGTGGAGCAGTGGAGATCTTCCAGGGGCAGAGAAGGGCAGGGCGCTCATGGTCCGAAAGGTGCCCACTCCAATTAGGCTAGGTAGGTTACTTCCCTGGTTGCGCAAGTACCCAGATACGGACAGGGCGCAAAAATTGGAATGGGGTTTCGGACAAGGATTTCGGGTAGGGTACCAAGGGCAGCGATTGAGGAGATGGGCGGACAATTTGCAGTCCGCATCGGCCATGCCTGGAGTGGTAGCAACAAAATTGAACAAGGAAGTGGCAGAGGCCAGAGTTGTGGGCCCCTTTTACGGGGGGCCTATGGATGATCTGATGATTTCACCTTTGGGTATGGTCCCCAAGAAGACAAAGGGGGATTTCCGATTGATACACCATTTGTCATGGCCAGAAGGGGCATCGTCAATGATTTTATTGCACCGGAGGATACTCGGGTAGTGTATGCCTCGATAGATGATGCCATTCGGCTGATATAGGGATGTGGCAGGGGTGCTGAGTTGGCTAAGTGCAACATCAAGGCAGCTTTTCGGCTGCTCCCTATTCACCCTGATGATTTCTCTTTGCTGCGGATGCAGTTGGGAGGGGCCAACTACGTAGACAGAGTGCTGCCCATGGGGTGCGCAATTTCTTGTGCATTGTTTGAGATTTTCAGTTCCTTCTTGCAGTGGGTTTTTGTGCAGATGAGAGGACATCGGACGGTGTCACACAATTTGGATGATTTCCTTTTTGTGGGTTCGCTGTGGTGCATGTGGGAAGGCTTTGTAGTGCTTTAAGAGTTTGGCAGGAGTTTGGGATATCCCTGACCCCAGAAAAGACAGAGGGCCCTAGCTGCGTGCTTACTTTTTTGGGCATTGAACTGGACACGGTGGCCTTCATGGCGCATTTGCCTGCTGCAAAGGTTGAAGAAATGTTGTACTTTTTACAGCAGATCCGGTTCAGACAGAAAATAGAATTGCGCGTGGGACAACAACTCCTGGTTTTCCTCAACTTTGCATGCACAGTGGTTTGGGGAGGAAGGACTTTTTTCAGATGCATGGGGCTGGCTATGTTTAGTGCATCCCTTCCTCATCACAGGATTCGGCTGTGGTAGGTTTGAGGGAGGATATCAGGGTGTGGGAGCTTTTCCTGACACAGTTTAATGGGGTTTCCATGTCTTTTCGGGATGAGAACACTGTATGGAAGGTGCAGATTTTTTGGGATGTGGCGAGAGCCTCTGGTTTTGGCCTTTTTTGGGATGGACGTTGGTGTGCAATACCCTGGCCAACACAATGACTGAATCAGGGCAGGAGCATTGCGTTCCTGGAATTCTTCCCACTGTTGATGGCTCTGGCCGTGTGGGGTGACAAACTGGCCAAAAGGATAATAATGTTTTGTGTGGACAATTTGACAGTGGTTGATCTGGTGAACAAACAGAGAGACAGGTATCTCAGGGTGCTGCGCCTTTTGCGGAGGTTCATGCTTCGTTGTTTGACTTTGAATATGATGTTTAAGGCTGAGCACATTCCTGGGGTCAACACTTCTATTGCAGATTCCCTGTCTCGTTTGCAGTGGCAGCGTTTCCGCCCATTGGCACCAGGCACAGAAGAGCACAGGACAGCAGTCCCGGCAGACATTTGGGAGTGGGGGGTGTGATGGTCATGAGACTGGTGGAGATGTCGCTGGTGAAATCCACCCTCAGGACGTATCGCCTAGCATGGTTGGAATTTCAGGACTTTGAAGTTTTTGAAGGGCATTTCTGGTGGCAGGGGGTGCTTGATGCTCGAGTGTTGCGTTTTGTGATATTTCTGATTCAGAAGGGTTTGTCGTCTGCCACGATTGGGGCCAAGTTGGCAGGTGTGTCTTTTTATGGGAAGTTGTTTTTTGGCACAGACCTTGCAAACGATGACATTTTGGGGAGAATGCTGAAAGGTTGGGGTGCGTGAGGATATTACAGTTCACCTGCTCGTACAACTTTTGCATGTATTGCCAGTTTGTTGTGTGGATGTGTACGAGGTGGCACTTTTTTGTTTGTGTATGATATGGATGTTTTTTGGGGCTTTCCGAGTGTTGGGTGTGGGAAAAGATTGTGGAATACGGAAGGGGGGGTGGCTGAAGGCACGGTGCATGCCACTGTGTATCTGGTTGAGGCAGTCTCAAACTGATCAGTTGGGTTGAGGTAAGTGGATTTGGTTGGACAGAGTAGGGGAGGGGGAAGCATGTCCAGTACTGGAATGGGACTATTTCAGGGAGCACAGAGCAGGACAGGGAGTGGGTGATTTCTGTCACGAGAATGGTAATAAGCTTAAGGCTTTCCAGTTGTTGGCTGTTTTGAGGGTGGCTTTGCGGCGTATAAGGAGGAGGGCGCATAACTTTGGTACAGATTCTTTCAGGATTGATGCGGCCACTGAGACGTCTCACTTAGGTTGGGACTGGGACCAAATCAGGCGCATCGGAAGATGGCGGTCAAAATGTTGTGAGAGATATGTGAGGGCCTGAGGTGGACTCCTTTCCGTAGACAGGACAGTTTGTGCCATGGGGTGGGGGGGGTGAGTTTCTTTTTAGGTGTGGAGTTTTTTGGGGGGGCGGTTATTGACCCACACTGACATCTGTTTATACTTCCAGGTTGTGTGCACAGCCCGGAGAAAGATAAAGCGGTAACATGGCTGGTTGGACATTGGGTGGCAAAATATGCAGCAAAGCAAGTCTATGGACGATCTCTGGGACTTCTGAGTAGCAGGCACAAGGTGTTGTAGTGGGGGAAGAGCGGGATGAGGTGGGGCAATTTGCTTCCTTTTATAACCTAAATATTGCCGACATGGGGTTGTCCCAATGTATTACTATTGCACTTGGGGGAAAATGATCTAGTACGATTATCGGTGCTCACCCTACTGCAACACATGCAGCAGGAGTTGGCATTACTGAGGCACAGTATGCATGGGACTTGTTTGGTATGGATGGAGTTTGTGCCCAGGAGAAAATGGAGAGGAGCCCTGAAGCACGGGCCATCTAACGGGCCAGGAGGAACCTTAATCGGGCTATGCAATTTTTCTGTGGGACACAGGACATCAAGGTGCTGACGCACGAAGGGATTAAGGAGAACAAACAGGTGTTCTTCAGGGATGACAGGGTGCATCTGTTGGAAATGTGAAATGCGCATTACATGTTAGAACTGAGTTTTTTGCTGACTAATTTGTGGCTGGAGAAGCTGTGGCAGAGTGAGCCTGTTTAAAGTTATTGTGGTGTTGCAGTGTGTTCTCTGGTGGGGCAGCAAAATACGGGAGGGTGGAGGGTCAGGTGCAGGCCTGGCCTGGCCAGCCTTCCAGTGGGGAAAAAGAAGCTGGTGAAGGATGACAGAGTGGGAGATGCCCGATTCAGACAGGAGATGAAAGCAAAGGGGTGACGTGTGGGAGAATGGAAGTGGATGCTGGGTGAACGGAGGAAAAAGTGGGAAATGAACTGAGAATGGAAGACGGGGGAGTTCAAAAGGTAAAGATGAAAAGTGTTCATTTAAAGTTCCAGCTACGTTAATGTTATGTTATCATGAGCAAGCCTGTCCTAATAAATGGCCTTTTACACTAGTATAATGGGTGTCGATGTCTATGTCCCGATTGCTGAAGCACAAGTCACCTGATATTCACGCAGAAGTGCCGAGATGATTGATTTGTATAAATCCAGCATGAATAAAACATCTACAGATAGCACATAGATGCTAGTCAAAGCACCCAACCATTACATATCAAGACTTCCGCTGATGGTCTTCAGACAGCATGATAACAGGACCGCAATGGAATGAAAGAACAAAACAGAACTTTTGCGAGTCCTTGAAAAAAATCTCAAAATGTACAATAAAAAAGCAATCTTAGATTTAAATATTTTTTGTATCTGTGATATGTTGACTAACCAATTTATTGTCACTGATATAGTATTAATGTATGATAACATGTAAGAATCACTGCATAAAATATCAATTATTTTTTGGTGCAAATAAACCTAGACTGCTTTTATACCCATATGCTAATTGTGTATACTATTGCTGAATACCACTAAATGTGAACACTGTCAAGAATTGTGATTCATGTAGTCTACACCAAATGATTAGTGATGTCAAGAGTAGTCTTGTATTTCTTTCCTGATTAAATTCATCATCAGTCCAGTAGTGTGGGTATTGCAATGTAATTTTACATGTGTTTGAGTTCACATTTCTATACTGAAGGATGTATTCGGCTTAACCACACAAAAGATAAAACAATTCATGGTTGAATGGCAAGATATTATCAGTCTCTGCTAAAATCATTGGTATTAAGCATGTGCAATCTTTCTGTATTTGCTTTCACATAATTGTATGAAATGCAAATTTGTCATTTAGCTCCACAGATTGGGACAACATGAGAACTTACGTGAATTTTTGAAGGGAAGACAGGTTTCTTGATTAAAAAAAATGAAAAACAGAGGGTTTCTGTTGCTGCAATGCACCAGCGCATTTGCATTAATTTGTTTACAGCAAATTGAGTATTTCTGGTTCATTTTTACCTCAAGTGGTGTGTAATTACCAACGTGGCATAGTGGCCTAATTTCAGGAATGCAAATGCAGACCAACTGGTACATGGAAGAACTCAGGGGCATATTTATGTTTTGGTTTGCTTTGCATATGTGTATGCACCACGTAAAGTGGTACATGTGTGACACAAACCTTAAGTGACATTTATGAAGCCACGCAAAGCTACTTTGAACTGCTCCATAAGTCTGAATTTACTCCATGGAGGTTGTGTGGTTGTTCCCATGCAACTCCCAATGGCTTTCGACACATTCCCAGATTTACCAGAACTAGTAGACCTGCAAATGTGCCAAAATAAGACTACTTCTTAGAGCGGGCATAAAAAGGAGAAATATCTCTATTTCTACTGTCTGCTTTCTCTTTCTTTGTGTGCTGCACACTGCAGCATGCATATAAATGGGAATATGCCTGTCAGGATTGTCATCATGTCTGTGCTTAGAGCATTTCACAACTTCTAACACAAACAGTTTTATTGCATTCAGTGCATGAGACATTTTCAAATGGGGAACACTTTTTGAAAATGCCTCATGCACCGAATTTAGAGCACTTACTGTACAGGCCCTAAGCACTTGTAGTGAACTTTAATTGGGACTTACACGTGAAGTAAGTATGCCGATTGTGGATGCAACCATCAAACCATGTTTTAAGAGAGAGAGAGCATGCACATTAGCACTCAGCAGCAGGGAGTCCTAAGGCACCTAAACCAAATCTGCAAAATATGAGGCAAGCAGACAAAACGTTTGGGGGACAATCCCGCTAAGGCTGACAGGTCTAACAAATGGAAACAAGTAGACAGTTTTGTTTTTGGTCTCAAATGAACTGTAATTTAAAATCCTCTTTAATGGTAAAGTTACAATTTAGAAAATTGTTGAAAGTTGGGATTTTTGTTTCCTAACCATTTGGTGTATGATGCCAGTGTCTGGGTCTCATGACCCTGCTGTTAGGCTTTGTGTTTTCATCTAAGATATGTGGTACCCCTCCAGCCCTTGGCAGTAGTGTTGAAGGTGCTGCTCCTGACTAGCCCAAAAAGTTGGGACTTGGAATCTCTTTCACCAAAAAATGCCTAAGAACAGTGGTGGCCGGTAGTTTTAGGAGGGAGGGGGGTGGTCGGGAAGCGCACTCACACGCATTCATTCACACATGCATGCACATCCATACATCACAACACTCATCAACATTCAAACATACACGAACACACCAAACATTAATTTAAAAACAAACACACACACACTTACCTTCAGCTCGGAGGTCCCAGGAGGGTTGGGACTTTTGCCCTCCTTCACTGGCTGACCTTAGGTCAGCCAATGAGGGGAGGCAGCAGTCCCAACTTCGTCACAGAGTGGGATGTGGTCAGTGAGACTGCTGCCCCACTCTGTGATGAAGTGTCACTGATTGACGATCACCCTGGACGCTTCAGGGCTTAAACCTGAAGCACCCAGCTCGGCGTCACCGAGGGGAAGGGCCTCAAGGCACCTTTGCTGAGCTGAGGAGGTCACGCCCATAGGAGCTGTGACCTGTTCAGCCCAGCAAAGTTGAGCTCAGGCAGCCAGGAGCATGCGCAAATCGCGCATGTCTCGCTCCTGGCTGCCTGAGCTGAACATGAAGAGTGTCTGTCAGGCTGACCTTTGCTTAGCCTAACAGGCACTCTTCATGAGGGACAAAAGGTGGGGGGGCGTGGCCCCTCTGCCCTGAAGGATGGGCCTCTGCTTCCTGAGAAGCAACAGAATACTGGGACATACCTGCTCGCTGATTGGACCAAGTTGCACCTCCAGTCAGCCTGACTTAGCTGTAGCTTCCTCTATATTCTTCTCCACAGCAGCAAATCCCGTTCAGCCAGTATACAGACTCGAGCAGCCCTCATTGGCTGCAGAGTATGGCGTCATCCTGATAGAGAGTTTGGTCTTTCAAAAAAAAGTGCCAAAGTCCAAAGGTAGAAATCTTCCCTGCGACTCCATCCAGCAGGTCCCCAATGAAAACACATCCTCCTCCTTGGACACCACCAGCCACCCTGCCCCACTGAACTTAACCAGGTCAGGAACTTTTCTTTAAAAATTCAAACATTATTCCAAGTTTGAAGGTAAGCTGTGACCAGGTCCAATCCACCTTGTGGAGCCGAAGCCTGCTCCATCACCCCTGGTTATAGCTTTTGACTTTGCCCCATTCTTCCACAACCAGATTCCTGCATTGGACGCTTTGATTTCTTAGGCACTATTTTTTTTAATTAGAACTCTATAAATTCATAATTCCCATTCTACACTTTGAATTTAATTAATTTTGGTGACAGTTCATTTAATAAAATGTTCTAAATTTTTCTAAATTGGTTTTGTTTTTTCCTTGTGCTGTGTTTTCACTTTATTTTTCACTTTACTACTGTTTGTATGCTTCATAACTACTTAACACATTACCTCTATGTTATGTCTCAGGGATTTTGTGCCAAGCTACCTTAGGGTTAAGCACCAGTTAATTTAGACATTTTTATGGTCATCATAATAGTTCACCTTGACGAGGATTGTGGTTGTTGCTTCGGAAGGATTTCACCTCCTCTCATCCAATAACTCACAATTAAGTTGTAGTGTGTTGTGTTATGTACATTTGTAGAGTGCACTGTCACACGGGAGGATAACTGAGCAGGTGTGAGTCTAGCTAAACATAGGACCTACTGAGACCGCTCAAAAAGTGGAATTCAAGAAGTGAGGAGGAGACTCTTGTGTGTAGTGGCAGGACCTTCCATGCTCTAGGGGTGATGTAGGACGTAGTAAATGCCTTATCTGGTTTTTCTTATGTATGGGATTTGTGCATGTAGGTGTTGGTGTCAAAATGTGTACCAAGAGTGTTGTGTAAACTATGATATCTTGGGTAGAATTAAGGATGAGTAGAGTTAAGATTTTGTGAAAGAAATATTTTTGTATCACATCTCTTAAAAAAAATGTAGTAAACTGATAAAACATTGCAAAAATACATTTCTCATCATCTTTGCAATGAAAACAAAATTACACACAACTACAAAGTAGGTAAATGAGTAATGTTGTATAAATGGAGAATTCGTTAATGTCGAGACATTTAACAGCAGAATATGAGCTAAATAGAAATATCACTCATGATTACATTAAACATAATACCGAGAGCTGCATAGGTTGTTACTTTAGTTTTATAACAAATATGTTGGAAATTGGCAGAATAATCATAGGACTTTGTGTCCTTTGGGACCTTTTATAAATACTATTTGAATCTGTATCTGCATGCTTACATTATTAGCCATTTCGATGTACTGTTAGAAATGGCCTTTCTGCAGGGTCACCCCCAAACGTTTTGTCTTCCTCCTTCTCTTTTTCTGACCTCATTTCTGCTGGCTTTAGGACTCTGCGCACTTTACAACTGCTAATCAGTGCTCTCTCCTTAAAACATGGTGGCATTGGCTCATATCCAATTGGCTTATTTAATTTACTTGTAAGTCCGTAGTCAACTGCACTACATGTGCCCAGGGCCTGTAAATTAAATGCTACTAGTGGGCTGCAGCACTGGTTGTGCCACCCACATAGGTAGACCCCTAACCATGTCTCAGACCTGCATTGCAGTGCCTGTGTGTGCAGTTTCACTGCCACTTCAAGTTGGCATTTAAAAGTTTAAAAGTACTTGCCAAGCCTTAAATTCCACTTTTTATACATATAAGTCACCTCTAAGGTAGGCCCTAGGTAGCCCATAGGGCAGGGTGCTATGTGGGTAAAAGGCAGGACATGAACATGTGTGTTCTATATGTCCTAGTAGTGTAAAACTCCTAAATTCGTTTTACACTGCTGCGAATCCTGCTCCTTTCATAGAATAGCATTAGGGCAACCCTCATATACTATTTGAGTGGTAGATCCTGATCTGAAAGGAGTAGCCAGGTCAAATTTAGTGTGGCCAGAATAGCGATACAAACTCCTGCTTAATGGTGAAGTTGGATTTTATATTCATATTTTAGAAATGCTACTTTTAGAAAGTGAGCATTTCTCTACACTTAAATCCTTCTGTGCCTTCAAATCCACATCTGGCTAGGTTTAGTTGACAGCTCCCTTGTGCATTCACTCAGACAACCCCAAACACAGGATACTCAGTCCCACTTGCATACATCTCCATATAGAATGGGTCTTCCTGGGCTGGGAGGGTGGAGGGCCTGACACTTAAATGTCAAAGGACAGTAGCCTGCCCTCACACAAAGGACTGCCACAGCCCCTACTGGGACCCTGGCAGACAGGATGGAACTGAAAAGGGACCTTGTGCACTTATAAGCCACTCTTTGAAGTCTACCCCACTTCAAAGGCACATTTGGGTATTTAACCTCAGACCCAACCAACTTAGACACTCCTGAGGTAGACCCCTCTACTTCACAGACACTTCTTGGGAAAGAAACTTTGCACCAGAACCTGAAACCTTCCAAGAGAAGCTGCCTGGCTTCCAAAAGGACTCACCTGACTACTTTGCTGAGAAGGACTGATGCCTTGCGGTTGCCCTGCTGCTTTGCTGCTCTCTGGTTCCGCTAAAGAAGTGTTCTCTGAGGGCTTGGATAGAGCTTGTCTCCTGTTCCTTGAAGTCTCAGGACCAAAAGGACTTAATCCTGCAAAGAACTCCTTGTGCGGCGAAAATTTGATGCACAACCTGCAAGAAACTATGCATAGTCTGCATCGCAGTGAAAAATTCATCACACGCAGACACAGAATGATGCAGCCCGGCTCCCTGAGAGGAGATCAACACAGCAACAGCGTTGCGACAGGAAATTCGAGACACGCCCCACTGGATCAACGCAAGGCTGAGCCAGAACGACGCAGCCCGACTTCTAGAGAAGAAGAATCGATGCAGCGCCTGCCCTGCAACAGGTTTTTCCACACAATGCCAACCGGATCGACACAGCGCCTGTGACTTCGCTCTGCCCACCCAGGATTTCAAGGCATCATCCCCGGGGCATCCGGAAACCCCGCAACCCGAAGAGGATCCAAGTCTGCGCACCGGAAATTGATGCAAAGCCTTCCCTGCATGAAAAATAATGATGCATCGTCTCTGTGCGTACCGAGAAATCAACACACACTTATCTGTTTTCCACGCATCTTCTCCTCCTCTGTGGTCCCTTGCGGCGATTCTGAACGCAAACCAGGTACTTCGTGCTTGCAAGAGACACTTGTTGCTTTTTAAAGACTAAAGACTCTTTATATCATTTTCTAAGTGATATTTCAACGTGTACTTATTGAATCTTGATTGTTTTGACCTGCATTTATCCAGATAAATATTCTATATTTTTCTAAACACTGTGTAGTGTATTTTTGTGGTGCTATACTGTGTTATTGCATGATCTATTGCACAAATACTTCACACATTGCCTTCTAAGTTAAACCTGACTGCTCAGTGCCAAGCTACCAGAGAGTGGGCACAGTATAATTTGGATTGTGTGTGACTTACCCTGACTAAAGTGAGGGTCCTTGCTTGGACAGGGGGTGACTTGACTGCTGAACAAAGATCCTATTTCTAATATGTACCATTAAAATAATATAGTAATCAAAGCATTTTTGCGATGAACAAGAGGTTCCATTAAATTTGTCACAGATAATATCAGTGACCTTTTTGCAAAGAGACTGCCAGTCACACCTGATAAAATGTAAAATATTTGATTTGGCAATACATAAAATTAGCTCATGGGATGCCCAGTTTCACCTCACTGACAACAATAAAATCTTTTTTCATGACATACTGCATAACTGCTCTAGTACAATGGTGAATTTTGTTTTCTGTTTCAGCTCAGTATGTCCTCCTCACATGTGTTCATTAATGCAACCCAGTATCATCACACTGATTTGTCCACCGTGTGCCTACTCCCAAAAGCAGTGCTTGGTCAATGGCAATACTTTGAATTTGGTAGTGTTACTGACTGCTTCGCCAATTAATAGCTCTAATTACTAGCCTTCTCTAGATTTATTGGCCCTGTTGCTGCAAAGGAGGAAAAACACCAGGAAAAGAAAATAGCCAGTTTTTTTTAACACACTCCAAGACTATTTATTCTCCTAATATGTGATGTGGCCCAGAGGAGCTGCTACCAGTTCTTGGTTCAAAGGCACTATCACTCTTGTGAGCCATTTCCACAATACTCTAATTTATACAGAGGTCATTACAGCCTGACACGTCACACATGCCCTCCTCAGGGCCACCTCATTGGTAAGACATACAACGGCAGTGGTACTGCTTAGTAAAGGATTGGATTGGATTACTGCTCCTCATATCTTAGAATATTTTCTAAGCAGTGGTACATGCCAAACACCTATATCTGACATAGGCCCTCATTACAACCCTGGCAGTTGGTGTTAAAGCAGTGTTAACACCGCCAACAGGCCGGTGGTAAAAAAAAAATGGGATCACGACCATGGCGGAAACCGCCAACATACACAGCCACTTTAACTCTCCGACCGCCACGGCAGTAGCAACAAACACTGCGGCGGTGACCGCCAATAGACAGGAGGAAGACAGCGTACCGCCCACACTATTACAAGGCATCAATCCGCCAGCTTTTCCAGGGCGGTACCAACGACATCAAAAGCATGGCAGAAACAGAACACAGAAGAGAAACCACTCACCTCTCAACACTCCACAAAGAACCAGTACGCCATGGAGCCCGAACTGCAGATCCTCCCCATGTTGGTATATCTACTAATACACCACGAAGTAGAAAGAAGGAGGCGGCGGCGACAACAGTGAGTACTGCACCTAGCACACAGGGGAGGGGAGGAGGGAAAAGAGAGTGACACACACACACGCAGAACGCAACACCCCCACCCTCACCCACAACACCATACACACAAACATATCCAACAACAATACAGATACACCCCGTCACCCCCTGGAAGAACGCAAGGGCAAAAGGAAATTAGTCTAACCAGTGTTATATTGGAATATTCAGATATATCAAGAGAAAAGCAAATAATCAGTATATACAAATTTACAGATTGGGTGAGTGGATGTATCTCTCCACTGGTTCTGGAGGGGGCTTTGTGTCCAGGGTGATTCATCCTGCCAAGGATTGTGTGAGTGGATGTATCTCTCCACTGGTTCTGGAGAGGGCTTAATGCGCCCAGTGATGCTGCACTTGGGGTGTGGCAGTTAACATCCTCTCACCTGGGTGTCTGAACCACGCGATGTACCTGGAACAGGTAGCATGATACTCCATGGAGGCATAGCCACACTCTATCCTGCTTCGACTTAGGCTGCCAACTGCTTGTAGTGCCAGTGCTGGAGGTGGTGCATCAAGTGGTGTGTCCAGGGTCCAGGATGTTGCCTGTAGCCTCAGACGGCTGCCCACTGGTGATGCTGCTGATGTCCGACAGAGTGGTACCGGCTGGGCACATGGCGGTGGAGGTGGCTGCGGCAGAGATGCTACCGGTGCTGGCCGTGGTGCAAGTGTCTGTTGTGGTGGAGGGAGACACCATACTGTCTCCGGCAGCCTCGGATGGTTGATCCTTGGAGAGGATGCTGCAGTCTGACGTTGTGTCAGCGGCGGTGCAGGTGGTGGCGCAGGTGGCGGTGCATGTGGCAGTCGTTGCAGCAGTGGTTACTGTGGAAAGGGTTTCTGGCATCCCTGACAAAATGGTGGTTACCAGCCCCTCACAAGGAGGCATCATGCCCTGAGGTGACTTGCCCTTTGCCTTGTGGGCCTTCCCCACCTTGGCATTCGCTGCTGGGACCTTAGCACTGTCCTCTCTAGGTTTGGGCGAGGCCTTGCTGGGGGGGTGGTGCGACTTTTCCCTGCTGGAAGCCGGCCCCTTTTTGACCTTTGAAGGTGGTGGAATAGGGTGGTCCTTCCCATCTGTAGGTGGCACACTGGCAGCTCTGACGGGTGTCCCCTTCGATCCACCCTGACTTTCACGGATCACAGCAGATGCAGGTGTGGTGGCTGAGGTGCTGGGCTGGGATCTAGACATCTTGGCCCTAGGGGACAGACAGGGGGGAGGTGTAGGGAAGAGGTTCAAGTTAGCTAGGAAACTTTTTTTTGATACACTGGGATGGGAAGATGGGGGGGTGTGGGAATGGAGGAAGAGGTAGTGGTTGTAGGAGGTGTACGTCTGCTGCGTTTGGGTGAAGGTGCATGGGCTGGAGGCTTTTTGGGAGGAGGGCTCACAGACACACTGGGAGAGGACACAGGGGATGTGTGAATGGTAGTGGGGGTGGTGATTGCACGTGAGCGGTGTGTAGTGATGGGCGTGATGGTGATGGAGGCAGTGGCTGATGATGTAGTGCATTCAGGTGTGAGTGGAGACAAAGCTGGGGAGGGAGGTGGAGGAGGGGAACACAGTGGAGGAAGTGGATGTTGGTATGTGTGCATGGGTATGGTGCCTGTGTGAGTGCCTGTGGGGTGTGTGGTGCTTATGTTTTCCTGAGCCGCTTTTGTCTGTTGATATGTGTGCATGTTGGTCTGATGGTGTGCTTGGGATAGGCTGAGGTAGAGGGGATTGTGTCTGGGTAGTGGAAGTTGGAGGGGGAGGCTGGACACAGGGACAATGGCTGCCATCAGTGCTGAGGCCAGAGCCTGAAATGCTCTCTGTTGGCTGCCACGCCAGAATGAATGCCCTCCAGGTATGCATTTGTTTGCTGCAAATGCCTCTCGACACACTGGGTGGCATTCAGAATGGTTGACTGCCCAACAGTGAGGGATCTCAGTAGGTCAATAGCCTCCTCACTGAGGGTAGCAGGGCTGACTGGGGCAGGGCCTGAGGTGCCTGGGGCGAAGGAGATGCCACCCCTCCTGGGTGAGCGGGCACAGGAAACACGCTGAGGGGCTGTTGGGAGGGTGGTGCTGGTAGGGGGTGTGGCAGCTGTACCCATTGATGGGGTGAGCACAGAGGTGTCCGCCACCGCCAGGGAGCTTCCATCAGAGGAGGAGTCGCTGTAGCTGGTATTGCCTCCTGTCCCCGTCATGGAGCTCCCCTTGCCCTCCGTCCAATTGTACCATTGGGGTAGGGGTGCTTCTGAGCCTGCATGACTCCGTGGCCTAGGGGCACCCACAGACCCCACCCCCCACCCAGATCCCTCCTAAACCGCGCAGTCAGCTTCATGACACTGTCCTCACCCCCTTGTGGCTGCTGTGATGCCTTCAAGCGCCCATCCAACTCCGGATGGGCCACCGCTAGGATGCAGAACATCAGGGGGGTCATAGTGCGATGGGCCCACCTTCTACGTTGGGAGGCCAGGGCCAGCTGAGCCTCCGCTGTCTTCTTGCTCCAGCGGCGCAGGTCCTCTCATCTCTTGCAGCAGTGGGTGCTCCATCTCTGATAGAACCCTAGGGTCCGCACTTCCATGGCGGTGGCATGCCAAATACCCTTCTTCTGATGGGCGCTGACCTAGAGGAAAAGTACAGGAGAAAAGGAAATTACTCTCCTGTCCAGACCGTCATACTCATTGCCCACCAGTTCCCACCCATGCCCTGTCGCACATACACTGACCATCCTCACATGCAGCCCTCACCCCCCCCCCAACATGTGGCTTCCATCCACACCACTCCAACCAGGCATTGCCCACGCATCATGCTCACAGTGTACTCACCTGTTTGTCTGGAGGACTGTAGAGTAGCGTGTACTGGGGAAGGACCCCATCAACCAGTTTGTCCAACTCCTCCGCAGTGAAGGCAGGGGCCTTTTCCCAGACACATGAGCCATTGTCGCTTCCAGACTCAGGTCACAGCAGCACTTGCAGTGTAGGTCCTCTCCTGTTGATGGTCAGGTCTCAAGTGAGTGAACAGATAGAAAATGGCGGTCACGTCCGCGGCGGTGCGTACCGTCACTGCCGGCATACATGGCAATTAGCTCCTGAAACCCATAGGACCCAATTCTAACCAATGCTGAGTTGCGCGGCGGTCTTTGACCGCCTACCGCGACGCTGCACAATACCAGCGCAGTTACCTAATTTCCCCTTGTCCCTCCTCACAAGACAGGCAGCCGCCATTTTAGGGGTGCACATGGCATGGCACCTAATTGTGTCACAGCACATTTTGACACATATACGGACTAACGTTTTCACACATGGAATTACTAACATTACAGCAGACACAGTTGTGCTACCTATGTGGTAAATGAACCTCTGCTCACCGTTCTCTTCCATAGGCTCCAACCGCTGGGGCAGATGATGAGATGGCGGCATCTTCCGGTGTACAGACCCCTGGTGGACCTGTCCACAATGGAAGACAGACACATCATAATCACCTACAGACTTGATTGTGCCACAATCCAAGAACTGTGTGCCCAATTGTAGCCAAACCTGATGTCATCTATCCGCCAGCCCACAGGTATCCCCCCTCTAGTGCAGGTCCTGTCAGTGCTCCATTTCCTGGCAAGTGGCTCCTTTCAAACTACAGTGGCCATGGCATCTGGGATGTCTCAGACAATATTTTCTAACATGTTGACCAGAGTTTTGTCTGCTCTGCTGAAACACATGCGCAGCTACATCGTGTTCCCCCAGGTGGATTATTTACCCACAGTGAAAGCTGACTTCTATGCCCTGGGACATATCCCCAACATCATTGGTGCCATTGACGCTACACATGTGGCATTTGTCCCCCACACAGAAATGAACAAGTGTACAGAAATAGAAAAAGCTACCATTCGATGAATGTGCAAATGGTGTGTTTGGCAGACCAGTACATCTCCCATGTGAATGGCAAGTATCCTGGCTCTGCGCATGACGCCTATATCTTGCGGAATAGCAGTATCCCTTATGTGATGCACCAACTCCAGAGGCACTGGGCATGGCTAATAGGTGAGCCCAAGGTCCCCACACAGTATGAGTAGGTGTCTGGGTATGGGGTTGTCCCTAAGGGTTAGTGTGTGTCTAACAGGTATTCATCTGAATTTGTAGGTGACTCTGGTTACCCCAACCTCTCATGGCTATTGACCCCAGTGAGGAACGCCAGGACAAGGGCAGAGGACCACTACAATGAGGCACATGGCCGTACTAAGCGTATTATTGGCCGAACTAAGCGTATTATTGAGAGGACGTTCGGCCTCCTGAAGGCCAGATTCCGCCTCCATCTAACAGGTGGCTCCCTATACTACTCACCGAAGAAGGTGTGCCAGATAATCGTGGCATGCTGCATGTTGCACAACCTGGCATTGAGACGCCAGGTGCCTTTTCTGCAGGAGGATGAGCCTGGTGATGGTCTTGTGGCAGCGGTGGAGCCTGTAGACAGTGAGAAAGAGGAGGCAGAGGAAGAAGATATTGACAACAGAACGAACATCATCATGCAGTACTTCTAGTGACACACAGGTAAGAGACTGTAACTACTCCTCACATTTCAGAATACTGTAGGACATTGTACATGTCAGCCTCTTAACCTCTGTCTATGGACACTGACTGTTCCCTTTGGATTTACTTTTTTCAGATCTAGGTACCACATTCTGCCTTCTGCTATATGTACTGCTGGCCAACAACTGTCATACATTCGTATGAGTAAATGAACATTTACATTGCTATTTGTTGCCAATGTTTTCATAATACATTTGTATAAGATCAGACTGACTCCAGATTGGTTTGTGATTAAAGGGTGTTTATTTAGGGGCTAATGAGCATAGGGTTATGTGCAAGGTGCTGGGGTGATGTTGGAGGAGGGTCCATAGTAGAGTCCAGTCTCTTGGTATCACAAGTGCATTGTCCAATGGGGCATAGGGAGGGGAGTAATGCAGTTCAAGTTGGACAGGGTGACATAGTGGGACAGAAGGGTGACAATCAGGAGAGTCTTATTTCTTGGCAATTTTTTCTGTATTCTGCCTGAATTGCAGGGACCGTTTGCGGGGTGGTTCTCCTTCTGCAGGGGGTGGGTTGCTGGAGGCTTGTTGTTCCTGTGGCGGTGCCTCCTGTCCACTAGCACCGGCGGAGCTGGAAGGCTGTTCCTCGATTTGGCTAGTGTCAGGGGCCCTTTGTTGTGCCACTGCCTCCCTCATGGTCTTGCCTATGTCAGCCAACACCCCTCCTATGGTGACCAGGATGGTGTAGATTTTGGTGAGGTCCTCCCTGATCCCCATGTAGTGTCCCTCCTGCAGCTGCTGGGTCTCCTGAAACTTGGCCAGTACCGTGCCCATGGTCTCATGGGAATGGTGGTATGCTCCCATGATGTTGGAGAGTGCCTCGTGGAGAGTGGGTTCCCTGGACCTGTTCTTCCCCTGTTGCACAGCAGCCCTCCCAGCTTCCTTGTTGTCCTGTGCCTCTGTCCCCTGAACCGTGTGCCCAGTGGCACTGACCCCAGGCCCCTGATCGTCCTGTGTTAGTGGGTTTGCCTGGGGTCCCTGTAGTGGTGGACACATTGTTGATTGACGTGTCCTGGGGACAGTGGCTTTGCCCCCCTGGGTGAGTGCTGTGCTGGTGTTTCCTGAGGGGGGGGTGTTCTGTGGTGGTTTGGGACTGTGGCAGGGGTTCCGACTGTCCAGAGGTCCCAGATGGGCCAGGCTGGTCATCCTGATCCAGGAGTGCAGAGCTGCTGTCATCACTGTGGGCCTCTTCTGTGGGGGGACTAAATATAGCTGGCACCTCCTGTCTGGTGACGTTGGGTAGGGGTCCTGTTGGGATGTAAATGCATTGTTATTTCATCTGTGTGTGCCATCTTGTGCAATGGGGGTGTTTCCCTGTATTAATGTGCTTGCACTGTCGCCTTGGCCTTGTGTGATTGGTGATTATGTGGGTTTGGTGAGTCTCTCTACTGGGCATGCTGTGGTGAGGGGTGTCCATGCAGGTCTGTGAGAGGTGCCCATGCATTGTTGTTGCATGCATGGCTTTGTATTGTGATGGGTGGGTTGTGATAGTGGGTTATGTGTGAGGTGGGGGAGTGATGGGTGTGAGGGTAGGGGTGGGAGTTTGTGATGGCATGCAGGTAGGGTGGGGGATAATGTAGTAAAGATTTGACTTACCAGAGTCCAGTCCTCCTGCTACTCCAGCAAGGCCCTCAGGATGCATGATCGCCAAGACTTGCTCCTCCCATGTTGTTAGTTCTGGGGGAGGATGTGGAGGTCCACCGCCAGTCCTCTGTACAGCAATCTGGTGTCTTGAAACCACGGAACATACCCTCCCCGGTAGGTTGTTCTTCCTGATGTCATCTCTGGTTCTGGGATGCTGTCCCACTGTGTTGACACTGTTGACGATTCTCCGGAATAGCTCCATCTTCCTTGCAATGGATGTCTGCTGCACCTGTGATCTGAATAGCTGTAGCTCTACCCAGATGATTTCTCCACCATGGCCTTGAGCTCCTCCTTAGAAATCCTGGGGTGTCTTTGAGGTGGCATGATGTGGTGTGAGTCATATGTGAGGTTATGTGTGGGGTGATGTGTTGGGGTGTGTGCTGTGAGTTGCGTAGATAGTGTATGTGTGATGGTGTTCTGTGCCTCTGGATGATGGTGTGGTCTTTGCTTTTCTCTCTCTCTGCTTGTTCAAATGTTTTCACTGTAATGTGGGTGTGTGTTTTATAGTGGTGTATAGTGGTGTGAGTGTGTGAGTGTGGTGTGTGTATGTGTCAGGTGTGTGTAGTTTGATAGGTCCAATATGGTTGTGTTTTGTAAGTGTGTGTATTTTGAGCACGGCGGTGTGTACTGCCAATGGTTTTCCTCGGTTGAAAGACCGCCGCTTTGATTTGTGGGTTGTGATACTGTGGGTGTATTCTTGGTGGCGTGATGGTGTGGGTTTTGCTATCGCCGGTTTATCACTGACTTTTGGTCTGGTAGACTTGCGTGGGTGTCTGCATAATGGCGGTTGTCTCAGTGTGGGTCATAATACCCGTAGCGGAATACCGCTGCGGTCACGGTATGTTGGTGGCCGTCAGCATGGCGTTAAGCGGGATTTTCCTGCCAGGGTTGTAATCAGAGCCATAGTGCGAAATTCATTGGAAGAGTGAACATAGAAGTTCCAACAAGTATGTGATGTAGAGGTATTTTCTATTTTGTTTAATGAACTTAAATATGGCCTGATTCACAAAACATTAGGCATGAAAGTTACAGATTTTCACGAATACAAACTTACACAAAAGGCAAGTTTGTAGAACTACCACCAGTTGGATTAATGTAATAAAGTGTCACAAAAGCACATATGCACTTTTAATTTATTTTTTTTTTCCCCATGGGAAAAATATTCTCATTCTTGGAGAAAACAATTTCTATCTCCCTCATTAAATACTGGGGTGTTCTTCATGGGTTCTCACCTTTGGAACGTGTACTACTGCCCCTCAGGGTTGTACATTGAAATGTGTTTCCAGAGGAGGCAACTATCTACCAGAAATGTTTACATACCAACAAACGTACAAGTTTGTGGTACCTCACCAATATTCAGAGATGCATCTTACAATCCTATGAATATATAATTTACCAACCCAAATGGGTTTTGGAACTCAGGGTATGAGAAATGATCCTTGAACTTGGAAGTAACTTCTAATTTGGTTCCAATATGGGTACACACTATTTAGGTCAATTTCATAAATTCCACAAAGGCATGTTAAAGATGTGTCATGCAGACGGTCTTCCTTTATTATGTCTAATTCGTTATGTCCTGACTGTGAGTTCAATGTGTACAATCAAAGGACTTTGAAGGACATCATTAGTCTAGAGATCAAAAACAACAGTTTTTCTTCACAAATTGGTATATATGCAGGGAGCTGCGCATGAATGTCTTGGCACTTATTTCAAGCTGTTAGAAATATGCAGGAGGTAAAATCCTCAATAGGGTTTTTCCCAGGTGGTTTCCCTTCCCTGTTTACCAAGTTTCCTCAAAGGATTTTCATGGACATCAATTTACCAAAATGCCAGGGGTAGATGAAGTAAAATCACATGACATTCCATCTTTACTTGCACTCACACAAACATGCTTACACACACATTCACTCATACACACTCTCTCTCACACATTATAAACACACTTACAACATACAAGTGTTTTTTTCTGACCTCAGCTACCAAGGAGGTTCATATTCCAGCTAACTGTACTTCTTTTTTATTACATTAATAGTGAGTAATATATTATTCACTATTACTGTAATAAAACACTGATTGAAAGCAATGAACTGGGGAACAAGTAAAATGTGGTAGCATGTATAATGACAAGCTGTCCTTGTGTTCCTGGCACTGATTTTGCAACCTCTGAGGCCAGGGTTTACAGAGGAAGTGCCAGGGGTCCGAAGTGTCAAGCTGAGGGTAGCAGCTGCGAACCCTGGTGACCCCCATGTCAGAGTTCTTTTTCTTATTTCCATGCTCAGCATGAGGGACAACATCGATTTAGGTTGCATATTTTAGCCTTTTCCAACCAGCAAAACTCAGCATCAAGATTTGTTTTCCATGTGTCGAAACTTGTACATGAAAAATATGTTTGTGTAAGTTTGATGTTCTCTCTACTCAGTGTCAAATTGGGTGCAAAGAACGTTTTCACCCCCACTGACATTTTTCTTGGTGCTCGTAGGGTAGCCCTTTGGGTTTTGATTGAATTTAGGAAGGTTACTCCTGAGTTTCAGAGTATTTCCATTAGATTTGTTAGAAGGCAGGTCATTAGTTGTGTGGCCTGCACAAGTAATAGGTTCACACCCGACTACCACTGGGAATCAAGTACCTTATGTAGGGCTTCAATCTCATAGGGCAGCTTTTCAGAGCAGTCCAAGGCTTACTCAAGGGAAGTGGTGTGGGCAGGTAATCCCCTTTCACAAGCATGACACTCAATAATTGATGTCCAGGCTGTGCTTTTCTTTTGCTGTGCAACTGTGCCTTTATTCTTTTCATACACTTTACACTGTACATTGGTGTGACTCTGGTCTCTGTGAACCCTAGGGGACCTGAGTAGCTCCTTAGGGTAGCCTTTCCCATTTACATTTAATGAAGTGCCCCCACTGTGAAAAGACAGTAAGCACACTGACTTTGACAAATGTAGTGTCCCTACAGTGAAAAGATAGTAAGCACACTGATTATCCCTCACATGTGTACACCCATCTCATGAGGCCTACTCCAGGTCACTACACATTCTGCATAGTTCCTTCTGAGCCAGGCTACCTAAACGCAGTTTGTGGGCTGCGCATGCCAGGAATCGCCCCAGTGCAGCCCTCACACGTGTAACCAGCCCAGGGCCCCCGACTCTTGCTGCGCCACAGCAGCCTTCCCTTAGCAAGGCGCACCAGCGGTAAACATGAGCAGTCCATTTTATCACAAGTTTACTGTGGGTGAGTCCCAGACTATGTGGCTCCCTCACAGTAAAAGGTAAAAAACAGGTGATCAAAGAGCAAAAAATCATGGTGGACCAGATAGTTAGAACTGTCTTGTCACAAGCTTATGTGGGATCTGTGGTTGTGAGCACAGTGGATAGCTTACTGGAACGTTTCAAGTTCAGCTTTATTTATTTACTACACCAGTTTTTATAGCATGGTCACCAAATGTATGCATGTACTGTACAGTGATGACACACAGGGTCTCACATAACCACAGAGCAAAAGGTTATACCATAGATAAAGTCATATTAGCGACGCCGGCTTCGGGAGGAGGGTCTGGGAAAGATGGAGGCGAAGAGAGATGAGAGATGAAATAGACAGCTTGTGGAGCCAGAGGCCGAATAAGCAATACAAACATTAGTTAACAACGAATAAACACATCACATTACCCTATTTAAATACATAATTTTTATCTCCTTTATTGCAATATTAAAATATGTACCCAACATATTACATAGGACAAGGTGTTCACAATTCTTGATAGTTAAAAGCAATTCGTTAACTTGGTTTCTCCATAAACTTTTAAAACCTGAAAGCAATTTCTTATGGATCGTCAAGAAGTATGTGCAAAATAAATCAAATGCTCTTGTGACACACTAGCTGAATTACAAAACGGGTATTTTAGCTAGACGTCCATTCTATTGTTTTAATATAATTTTTCTTTATTTTTTCATCTACTCATATTGTAGCCTTTCACCGTTTTAATCTTAACAGCCACCTATTTCCCTTGAGTAAATGTGCTGTAGATGAAATTACTACTGGACCATCTGTGTAATGCGAGGAAAGTTCGAGTTGCAATGCTGCTACAATCAGTTACAACATGTTATATTTTGCCTTCTGGATCCAATCAGGTCCTTTACCAGTTTTCCAGCTTGCGAACTAAAAGAAATAGCCTTCCAGAGCAGCGTCCACCTTTGCTGACTTATTTTAATACCTCCCCTTAGGAAGGGCAGCAGGGATAAGAAAAGATAAAAGAAGCAATGGGATTATCAATATTGGATTCCCGTGTGAGTCTTTCATTTGTAATTGTTACAGAAGCTCAACATAATTAGCCGGGAACATCCCAAATGTCTCATTGCACATTCCGTACCACCAGCCTTCGTCGAGTACCGTAATCTGTGTAATAATATCACCCTCATATATAGATAATTCATCCTCATCATCTGTAAGGGAAACAAACAATATATTATTCTAATGCTTTGATGCAGCGTCCTTCAAAGAACACAAAAATGTGTAAAAATGGTTAACTTGTACACCACAATAACATACAATGTCTCCCCTTCCCTACGTTAATTACTGTGTAGCCAGTCAACGGTGCGATTTTTAAACTAAGCTAGGTGGAGATGATGGGACGTTTTGTAAGAGATTGCGACACTGTTTTTTTTTAGCTGTGTTTACAAGTCTCAATGCTGATAGGTTATTCAGCCATTCAGAAAACAAGCATTTTTTGTTTCAATGAAAACGGCTAGTCAAGAATATTCGTTAAATGAAAATGCAAAGTAAGTACTGGGAAAGCTTATTGCTTATTTGAACAAAACCTTCAATTTAGATGGGGCCATCCACATTGTGGGGTGAGGGACCACCCTCCTTTCTCTCCACTTCACGCTCTACTTCTTTCTAGCCCACCCCCTTCATATCACCCTACTCTTTTTTTTAGTTTGTGTTTATTAAAATAAATATGACACTGAAATAGTAATAGCGTTTTTTACAGAACATCGATCATAATATAGAGTAAATTGAGGAGGGGGATGGGGTAAGGAGATAAGGGAAGGTATATATATATGAGTTAACTAGTTATTCGTATACTGTCATTACTAATGAAACTGTATATTTGTCACAAGAAAATTAATAATGAAGCAATATATACAAGAAAAAAACAGTAAAGGGTTATTAATAATAGTTTTAAGGCAGGTTGCAAGTTTCATCAGAAGTTAAAATAATCTTATTAGCTAGTAGGCTAGTATTAGATAAAAAAAATGGTGACCCCAAAAAATCCCTTTGCATTGCTAAAGATATTGGTGAAACATATCAAGTCTGTGATTAAAGCAAACAGCTGGCTACCATGTTTCAAGTGTTACAGCTTGTGCATTTTTCCAATTAGATGTAATTAGATGGAACACAACTGCGAGTAGAAGGTCAATAATTTTGTGATTTTGAGATTGTTCAGTCCATGCAGGAGCAAAGCTACCTAAGGAAATACTGGAAAGGAAGAAAGGAATATTAGCATTAAAAACCCTATTAATTTAATTCCAGACCTTACTCCCGAAAGGAAAAATATTTGGACATTCAAAGATCATACTTTTTAAATCCGCAATTAATGCTTTAGATGACTAACAATATGTGTTTGAATCAGGGTAGATGCATTGTATATTGTTAAGGGGATAGAGTGATCAATGATAAATAAAAAATTTAGGGCCAGATGTATCAAAAAAGCCTTTTGCAAATCAGTAATAGCGAATTGTAAGAAATCGCTATTTCTGATTCGCAAAATGCTACGTACCATATTTGCCATTCGGTAATATTTGCAATTTTCTGCATTTCCCAAATAGCAAATTCCTAACTGAAATTCGCAATTTTGGAAATTCAGAACCCCAGAGTCCCTGGGGCCTAAGGTCCCCTTCTGCTGCACCCCCAAAACGTTTTTTGGACATGTAAGGCACACACATACCAAAAGGGCATGTGTGCATTACATGTCAATTTTAAAAATGCATTTTTAATGCATTTTAAAAATTTGCACATGGTTACCACCAAGTTTTACTTGGTGGTAATTGTGATTCCTTAATGCCAAATTCGCACTAAGGAATTGCTTGAGACATGTGGTTTAGAAATCACAAATAAGGATTCCTTATTTGCGATTTCTTATTTAGAGAATCGCAATTTGCGATTCTCTAAACGGGCTCTCAAATTTAAGGAATCGCAAATTTAGCGATTCCTTAAATTTGCGTTGCGAATGCCTTTCATAAACACTGAAAGGCATTTTTGCATTTGCAAACGGGCATTCGCACCGTTTGCGAAAGCAAAAAGGCTTGATACATCTGGCCCTTAGATTGTAAAGTGTTGGCTGCTCTAGAAGATTTATTACGTTTAGCCCAAATTTGAATCCATACATCAGTGGGCCAACAAACCGATAAATCTGCCTCCCATTCACGTTAGACTTTTGATTTTGATATTACTGTACTAGGAATTAATAATTTATAGATTGTGGAGGGTCTGGGGAAAAGGATAGCAAAGAGAGTAAAGAGGTTGTGTCTGTGGATGAAGAGTTTATATGGGAGGTTGTAGATTAAAGATGTGTTAGTGATTTGTGTAAAGTCTCATATTGTTACTTAGATGTTGGAGGTATAGAAAATGTAGATTTAGGTACGGAAAAGATAAGATTTGTTGATTATTGACTAATTGGTGTACCCAGAATATACCTTTGTTCCTCCAGGATTTCCAGTAAATAGGATGAATGTTGATTTGAATGTCATTGTTATGGAATAGGGATTGTTGAAGAAGATTGGAAAGGGATAATCGATTAAAGGAATGGAGCAATGCTTGAATACAATGAGAGTGTGTAATAACAGATGAGCGTATTTAAGAAATGCGAGAGGTAAATGATAATATTTCTTCAAAGGAGCAATAATGGATTTTTCTAGTGAGAGCCAGAGTAGGGGCATGAGAGGGGTGTGGTGGGTGAATCCAGAGAGTTATTTGTTCTAATGACAGTGTAGAATTGTATTGTTTATGTTAGAAATTGGGTCTCTGGTTGGCAGTCAGTTTACACTCTGTCCAAGCAGGGACCCTCATTCTAGTCAGGGCACTAGAGATACACACTTAAGATAACCCCTGCTCATCCCCTTGGCACAAACAGTGAGGCTTATCTCAAAGGCAATGTGTAAAGTATTTGTAACAACACACAATACAGTAATACAGTGAAAACACTGCAAAATGGAAACCACACCAGCTTAGAAAAATAGCGAATATTTCCCTAAATCAAACAAGACCAAAACCTCAAAAATCCAGCAAACACACATCAAGTTATGAATTTTTAAAGTAAAAAGAGTCTTACTCCATAGAAAAGAATAGAAACGTTGCTGTTACACAAAGTACCTGGTTTGCATAAAAAATTAAAGCTGCATGGGCGAGCGTGCAGTGAAAAAGTAAGCGATGCGTCAATTCCTGACTCACAAGTAAGACTGTGCGTCGTTTCTTCTTCGGTCGGGTAGGCGATGCATCATTTTTCTCTCCTGCAAGAGAGCGATGTATCAATTTAGAGATAGGGCACCTCGAATCCACGGAGGTTTACAATGATTTTGACGCACAGCAACGCTGCATGAGAAATGCAGCCGCGCAGTGTTGGAAAACTGCGCTGCGTGGGGTTTGCGTCATTTTCAGCAGCCACAAGTGGGAGTTGCCTTGTTTCTCCAGCTGTGATGCAGGTGATGCATCTATTTTAGCCACAAGGCGGGTGGTGCATTGTTTTTACAGCAGCGATGCAGGTGGTCTGCCAACATTTTCCCCACCCGGCTTCCTGTGTGTGGATTTCAGTCCTTGTTCTACCAGCTTCACCTTTCAAGGGCCCAGGGACTGGATAGGGCACCACTTGGCAGGGCAAGAGTCTCAGCAGAGAGTCCAAATACTGGCAGATGAAGTCTTTGATGGTCCTGAGACTTCAAAACAGGAGGAAAGCTCAGTCCAAGCCCTCAGAGACACTTCACAAGCAGGAATATACCACAAAGTCCAGTCTTTGTTCTCTTTCAGGCAGAAGCAGCAACTGCAGAGCACAGTCACAGGCAAAGGGGCAGTACTCGTCTTCCAGCTCTTCTCCTTGGCAGAGGTTCCTCTTCGTTCCAGAAGTGATCTAAAAATCTGGGGGGTTGGGTCCACTACTTATACCCATTTCTGCCTTTGAAGTAGGCAAACTTCAAAGAGAAGTCTCTGTTGTTCACAAGATCCTGCCTTGCCCAAGCCTGGACCCAGACACAGACCAGGGGGTTGGAGACTGCATTTTGTGAGGGCAGGCACAGCCCATTCAGATGTAAGTGACCATTCCTCCCTCCACTCTAGCCCAGACGGCCAATCAGGATATGCAGGCTACATCCCAGCTCCCTTTGTGTCACTGTCTAGAAGGGATTCACAAACTGTCAGTCTGACCCAGAGAGGGAATATAGAAGCAGGCACAGTCACAGAACGGTTTAAGCATGAAAATGCCCACTTTCTAAAAGTGCCATTTTCAAACAGACAATTTAAAAACCAACTTTACCAAAAGATGTATTTTTAATTTGTGAGTTCAGAGACCCCAAACTCCACATCTCCATCTGCTCTCAAAGGCAAACTCAACTTAAAAGGTATTTATGGGCAGCCCTCATGTTAAACTACAAGAGAGATAGGCCTTGCAACAGTGATTTTTTTTTTTTAGCAGCCTTTCACTGTTAAGACATGTAAGACACATCAATACGTGTCCCACCTTTAACATACGCTGCATCCTGCCCATGGTGCTACCTAGGGCCTACCTTAGGGGTGCCTTACATCTATAAAAAGGGAAGGCTTGAGCCTGGCAAGTGGATACAATTTCCAGGTCGAATTGGCAGTTTAAAACTGCACACACAGACACTGCAATGGCAGGTCCATGTTTACAGGGCTACTCATGTGGGTGGCACAATCAGTGCATCAGGCCCACTAGTAGCCTTTGATTTGCCTGCCCTGGGCATCTCTAGTGCACTTTACTAGGGACTTACTTGTAAATCAAATATGTAAATCGTGGATAAGCCAATCACCAATACAATTTACACAGAGAGCATATGCACTTTAGCACTGGTTAGCATTGATTAAGTACCCAAAGTCCTAAAGCCAGCAAAAACTGGTCAGAAAAAATAGGAGGAAGGAGGCATAAGGTTTGAGGATAACACTGCAAAAAGGGCCAGGTCCAACAGTTTAAAATCAGGAAAGTTGAGATCTTCTTCGGATTTAGGTTTCTTTAAACTTGCGAGTGCTTGCCTACAATTTCCTCCTTTCCATAAGAATTTAGATAATAAAGAATCCCATTTGGGATGTGAGTGGGAATCATAGAGATGGCATATAAAATTATGGGGGATAGCATAAGCTTTATTGACTCTTTTCTTCCCCACCAGGATAGACATGGTGGGTTCCATCTGTTGATAGAATCAGTTAGAATTAACATGTTCAAAGTTAAGGTTTATATTATCTTTAATATTATTAACAAGCCATAATCCCAGATATTTTATTTTGGAGGATTGCCATTTAAAGTTAATTGAAGCAAACTGATGTTTAGTACAATGGTTGTTAAGTGGAAACATTTCACATTTGTTTATGTTTAATTTGTATCCTGATAAATGAGAAAAAAGTGAGACTTGTTTCATAAAAGAGTGAATAGATAAGGGTGGGTTAGAGCACTATAAAAGAATATCATAAGCATATACAGAAAGTTTGATATGTATTGGACCCAATTGGAAGCCTGAAATATTAGGATCAAGTCGGATTTTAGTTAGGAAGGGTTTCAATGCAATAATAAACAGAAGAAGAGATAAATGGCACCCTTGTCATTCTCTAGCCAAGGAGAAATAGTCACAAAACATTCCATTGACAACAATGGAAGCTTTGGGTCCAATATATAGTAAAGAGATAAGGTTGCAAAATTGTGAGGGAAAACCAATCCATTTCAGTGGGGCAAACTTGAAATCCCACCCTATGCTATCAAATGCCCTTTCAGCATCCAATGTGATAGCAGCTAATGAATGATCTATTGAAGGAGCTTGAGCAAGTACATTAAAAAGAACACAAGAGTTGTCAGATTTAAATCCACCTTTAATGAAGCCAGATTGTTCAGGTCCAATGAGGTGTGGAAGAATGGGATCAATCTGCATGGCTAAGGTTTTTGCAAACATCTTATTATCTGTATTGACCAGTTCAATGGGGAAATAATTTTTACAATGGTTGAGATCTTTATTATCTTTTGAAATCAAACACATAATAGCTGCTTGGAAGATACCTTGGGAAGCATTATGCAAAATGAAAGAATTACAAAGACGTAAAAAGTAATGAAGAAGATATATCGAAAAATGGACATAGAATTTGACATTAAAGCCATCGGGCCCAGGTGCTTTCCCTCTTTTAAGAAGAGTTACTGAATTAATAATATCAGCTAATGTAATATCAGCGTTGAAAGATGTGAAATCAACATTTGGAATATTTGGAGTTTCCAAGTTTTGGAAAAACTTAAATCCATCTGAAGGAGAGGGATTTGAGTCTGGAGTATATAAGTGTTTATAAAATTGGACAAATTAATTCAAAATGTCTTTATCTTTGTTAAGTACATTGCCTTTTATGTTCAGAAGAGAGTCAAATCTCTTGCGGTCATTTTTAATTTTTAAGTAGGGACCAAGCATTTTACCCAACTTGTTTCAACCTCCATAGTGTTTTTGCACTACTTTTTAGTAGATAATTTGAAGCAGCGTTGGTAGTATTGCAATTAAATGGCATCTTAACGTCCATCAATTCTGCTAGTGAAACTTCATTTTTGGAGTGGTAAAATTTATTTTCGAGTTTTTTTATAGCATTTAAAAGGTGGTTAAATAGAGTCTCCGTAACTTTCTTTTTATGTGATACAAAATCGATAATGAAGCTGCGAGCAGTTGCTTTAAATGCATCCCAAACTGTGGAAAATGAAGTGTGGTCATTGTCATTGGAGATGAAATCTGTTATTAAAAGGAGGGAATTGTTGAAAAGCCATCTACCTGAGTGTGGTGAAAAGAGAATGAGATCAAGATCTGCGTATACTGGAGCATGGTCAGAAATTAGGATATATTCTATTCCTGGATTATAGACAAGCTGTGTAAGGGATTTACTTAAAAATAAATAATGCATGGTTGTGAATGATGTGGTGGTGAATAAAAGGAGAATTCACGAAGATCAGAGCAACATAGTCTCCAAATATCAACAAGAGATCTCTTATGGACAGATGATGTGAATTGTGTGAACCTTTTTTTGTGGGACATTTTGTCTAGAATTAGATCCATGTCCTGATTGTAGTCACCTCGAAGAATTAAATAATCATCCTCATACGTAATTCACTAAAAAAACACTAAGCCAAAAAGTTTTATCAACAAATACTGGACCATATAGATTGACTATAGTCACTGGAATATTGTCAATAAGCAATTTAACAACAAGCCATCTACCTTCTAAATCATTTTCTTGATGTACAATTGAGATATGTAATCGTTTATGACAGAGGATCACTGCACCATTTTTTTCCCATATCATCCACGCTATCTCTACCTTATCCACTTGTCTCAGTGTTGTGCTCCTCCCTTTCTCCATTTCACCCTCATTTTTCTCTCACCTCACCATTCTCTATTTCTGCCTTATCCTCCTTTCTTTCTCCTGATCACGCCATCCTCTTACTGTACTCTTGCTCCATTTGACCCTTTTTTCTCCACCACATCCTTTTTCTCCACCTCACCTTTGTCTCTCTTCCTCTCCCTTCTCTCTCTTACTCCCTCTCTTCCCTGTCCCTCACCCTGCTCTCTCTTTCTGACTCGCTCTCCTTCTCTCCCTCTCACCATCTTCCTTTTTTCTAACTACTCTCTCTCCTCCCTCAGCATCCTTCCCATTACCCTTCCATCCCTCTGCTTCATCTTTCTCTCTCTCTCTCTACCTCACCTATTTCTCTCTTATCAGTTTATGACCCAAAATGTAATAGCAGCACTATCATAAGGGCCACTGGAATTATGCAACACGGAAGGACCAAGTCAAGCAACAGAGCTGACAAAATTTTGCAGCTTAACGCAAGGTAGCAATATTTTATTATTTTGCCATTTTTATAATGTTAAAACTGTCTGGAAAAAACTTCTACCTGATTAGTAAGTGTTCAAAACACAATTGCAGCTGTAAGCAACTGAAAGATGACAAACTTTACCAAAGGGCCTTCCACTGTGCAGCAATAACTGACCACTTTTTTTAGACAACTTATGCAGAAGATGATGGTTTATGTGGCAAATGTGACTAATCCATAATCCATAACAAAGTGTAAGATGCTGTGGCTGCAAAATGGCACAAATACAATGGCCTTGACTATAATACATTTCTGTCAAAATGAGTCACTCGGCTGCATCAGACTCGACCTGCTGGGGTGGGACTACCTCCCCCAGCAGGCCTCACTGACCCAGGTGCTTGGATGAGGGGTCTGAACCTGTTTGGGCACTAAAAAGTGCATCTCAGGCCCGGTGGGGCTAGACGCTCTGCTGCAGTGGCCTTGACCTGCAAGGGTGGGACTAAGTCCGCCAGCAGGCCTCTCTGACCCAGGTGCCTGGAGGAGGGGGTGCAACCTGTTTGGGCACTATAAAAATACATCTCTAGCCCCACAGTGAGGAATGCTCGGCTGCCATTTGTACCTGCTAGGGTAGGACTACATCCCCCAGCAGGCCTCACTGACCCAGGTTCCTGGAGGAGGGGCTGCAACCTGTTTGGGTGCTATTGAAGTTTAACTCCATCTCCGCAGCACAAGATGTGTCTGGCGTTGCACCCGGGTTAAGATCGAGCCCATCTCTGCACATCTCTGCGGCTGGATGAGGCTGGGCTTGGCCTGAGATCTGCAACTTAGTAAAGAGCCACCATCAAAATAATTTGGGAAGGAGTTCCATCATACCTGGCAAGGTGGGTTGCCACTCTTTTCTTCCTGTGACTACTGACTGCGTGTGCTAATTATAGGGTGTGGCTGGTCCTCTTTTTCCTTCTTTTGTGGCAATCTAAGAGGAGTAATGCTTGTCAATGGGCAAGACAGGTGTTTCCAGGTCTGGGGGGATGAGACACGCTCAACCCCCTAAGGCACCTCATATGTTACTACGACCAGGAAAGCAATCGCCACTGAACTAAACTTTGTAGAGTATTGTATTGAGGCAGTGCAAAAGTTGATCACTGACCCCTCACCTATGCGTCAGATTCAACAGACGCCTCCTGATACAGCCTCCAATTCAACCCTAACTTCCACTATTGAGAAACACTGCCCATTGTGCCCCCTTGAACTCAGAAAGGCATGAGACAGAAAAAGAATGTCTAACCCATGTGTAGCCCATTAGGAGACAAACAAGATAACCATGGGATCACCAATCCCTAGGTTGGCAACAATAAACAAATCACCACCACTTAAAAGGAAGCAATGCAATGGGAGTAGAGTGGGTCCACCCTTAGCAGCTAGACGCCCCTTGGATGCTACTGGTGTAGTTTGATTTAAAGCTTTGCCCTCACCAGGTATCACTCAGGTTGCAGCTATGCAACACTTCTCAACCGTGGAAAATATCTCTGACGTTGTTAAAAAGAGTTGTCAAAGGATTGGTGGTCTAGTAGAGACAATGATGTCCTCCTTTAGTGAAGAAATGAGGAGGGAAATTAAAGTATTGACGAACAAACTCCAAATTGAGATGGAGGTTCTTCAGAGTGGTGCATTTGGGTGGAGTTTATCCTACAACTTCACAGACCCATACGGAATCCTGCCTTGTCCCCAAGGATTCTGCTTTCCAACTGAATGCTCGGGTCCAAGGCACCAAAGACTAATTTACTCAGAGCAGGGAGCCTTTAAGCTCTTTCATGTCTAGAAATCAGGAATATTTCATACATTGTCAGAAACTCCCACTTTCGGCACCAAAGAAGCGATTAGACTGCTCACACTCACCCTCTGAAAGTAGCCCATATACTTTGATCATGGACGGGATCTCACCCCTGAAGGAAGGAGCACCAGAGGACTGTTACAGCATAATTAATAAAACAGCTCACTGGGACAGGAAAAACACAGGGTGTCAATTTGAAGTAGTGGAAAAAATCCTCATGGCTCATAGGGTGAAATGGGTGGGCACAATACCTACATACTCAATGGGTGATTGTGTAGTGTTAACTTTTTAAGACCTCGCTTGTGTTCTCTTATTGTTGTCACACTTGTCAAGGAAACCAGATCCTCTGGGCCTGCGTACGCTCCCAGCATGTCCACCACTAGACAGCTCCAAAACTCTGATAGAAATATCACAGAGCGCACAATGAGTATCAAGAGTTAAATGCGAGGAATTACATTTCTATTACAACTTTTTTCAATGCAACCAGTAGGCATTATTGAAGAGTTGGGGTTTATAACTTTATGAAAAGCACCCATATTGGGAACCGTGTATGTGAGGTCACTGATATTTTAGGGACTGATTTTGTCCATCTTAATCCTTCGGCTTATGGGAAAGCATTAAATCAGATATCTGTCCTTTTTATAGGATATTCACATTGGATACACCACCTCTCTTCCAACATTTGTAGGAGGAGGAAAGGGAAGCACCATACAGTTTATACTATTATCAGATAACCTTACTCAAAAAGTGGCGAGTTATGAGGTGCACCCCCTGCCCTTTAGTGACCATTATCCAATTTTTGTAAGTCTTTCCTTTTCTCTGCATTCCAGTATAAATAGTTCAACTAGGCTCCCCACCAGTGGCGGCTCCTTCGTGGAGGAGCCACCAGCAGCAGAAGCTGCAAAACTTTTAACAAATGAAGCAATAATAAACCATGTTTATTATCGTTTTGTTTGTTAAAGGGACGGGGCCACGGGGCCACGTGCAGTGAGGGGAGTGCACAGTGTGCATATATGTTTGGCCAGCCTCCTCAGGCCGGCCAAACACACATGCGCAGTAGGCTGTCTCCAGCCCAGCAGCCCAGCAGCACAGTTGAGAGAGCATGCACAGGCTCCCAGTCTCCCTCCCAGCCGATCCTAACACTGCTCTGAACAGCTTCAGGATTGGCCTGAGGGCAGGCTGGGAGCCTGTGCCTGACTGCAGTGACAGGAGAAAGAGGAGGGTGCAGCGGATCAGGTAAGTTTTTATTTTTTATTTTTTTTTATTACATTTTTCCCCCTCTTACCCCTGCGCGCTGCACCCGCACCACCCCTTATGAGCAAAGCGACTCGGGACTGCTCCCTACGCATTAATCTGTCAACATGGGAACCCGTTTGAAATGGGAAAACATTGACCCAAGAAATTTATTTCAAAATGTTATCACCAATGCCGCCAAGGATATTGCCTGTTTTCTCTTAGTGCAAATGCCAGTGAGATTCAAGAACGTTTTCTTGCAGTCTGTGGTGTGGCATATCATAGGTTATTCAGAAACAGACCACCCAAAGATTGCCCCCCTCACTTGTGGTTTAGCCCAGACTGCACTCTAGCAGTCAAAGCTTTAAAAAAGGCCACAAATTAAATTCCTCACGATGTTGAGGCTATCAGAGCTGCCAGAAAGGATTATAAAAGGGTTTTAGAGAACAGGAAACAAGAAATTAGACTAAAAGCCTGGGAAGATTTGGAGAAAGCAGCCCAGTTAAAAGTCAGCAAAGCATTTTGGGAAGTAGTAAATCACCCTCTTTTCTCAGATTCTACGGCATCTGGGATAGAGTGTCACATACCTGCATGTGATTGGATTACCCATTTTTCCATTATCTTTGGAATGCACCTTATCTATGAGATACAGTGCATTCCTGTCATTTACCCCCTGCGTTGGTGCACAATTAGCTGCTATGCGCCAACGCAGACATTCTTGCACCATGGTACAAGGGTGTCTGCATTGTAGGGATGGTTGTTTTTGTGGCATAGGTTTTTGATGCATTCCCAGGTAACCCCCTGTCAAGACAATGTTAAAATAGACACATGCAAAAATAATAAACTAATATTATCAACAAAATGTACTGCAATACGCTGAATAATATGTCTTTTCTTTCACATAATTTAGGTAATTCTGTAGTATAATTCAATGTTTCCCAGCTGCATAATTCCGGTGGCATGTTAGGAATACCATCAGAAATAAAATAAAATAAATCACTACTGATATATATTGTGCTTGTATGCACATTTTAACTCACTGTTCTTGAAATGTTAAAAGCCTTCACACTGTTTCTGCCAGAAAACAGTTTGTATCTCTTAATTACTGTCAGCTTACGGTCTCAATACAGCCGGGGTGTTTTAGGGACTCCAATTTACTGTTACCTCCCCTCTGTCCCTAAGCACTTAAGGTAGCCCAAGGCATTAGGTTTTGATAGCGAGGCTGATGTCTAGTGTTATATTTTTACTTTAAGTAAAAAACAAAGCCTTCTTTCCTACATGTGAATGGGCTTTGGGTGGGCCACCAAGCTATTTTGGGAGGTCCTGGTCAACCTGGACAACCCTCTAGAACTGGCTCTGGACTAAAGAGATGTGGTTTTGATAAACAAGGATTTTCTGGCACGGGGGCATTGTGGTTTGGAGGAAAAACTGCACAAGACAGGCTCACCGCCTTAAGGAAGCAAACTTTTCACAGGCTACAGTGCTCTTGGAGCTCCATGCCCAAGAGCGGCTGAGAGTCCAACCTGAAGGAAACAGCTTGATCTTCCAGAGCGCTGCGGGATGGACTGGGAGTATTCCTAGTCAGGTAAGGGTAAGGCTAGCTGGTTGAACAGACTTGGGCGTATGTGAAAACAGTTTCTAGAAATGCAAACTTTGCTGGGCTTCATAGTAGCTCCGTTTGTAAATTTCCATTGAGCAGTCAGGCGAAAGGTCATTGCTTCACCATGAAAGGTAAAATCTCAAGGCAAATCTTGGGGGAAAAGGAAATCTTTGCACCTCTACCAAAAATAAAGCATTCTTTCTGTCTCAATAATTTAGGATGGAGATAGAGGCAAATAAAGAGTAGGAAGAACTTCAACACCAACCTGCAAAGGTAGCATGAAAGTACAAGTGCAGCGACAAGTCTTTGCAGTTATAGTCAATCATTTATGGCATTATTCTTCATATAAAATCGATTTGATTGTAGCCAATGTGTTTTGTTATCTACTAACTTCGAAAGCGCTTATCATTCTATGTCTTTGATGTAATCTCACAAAGGTAGTCTTGTTCCTGCAGACATCCCAATTAACAGGTTTTAGCAATTCTATGTATTGTAGGTTTATGCCATTATCAGTCAGTTTACATAGGTATTTTCTTTTGTTTATAAGTTTATCCATACTGGGCCACCAGTATTCGGAACAAATCTTGCTTCTGATTAGACTATGGCCTAGATGCCCCTGATGAGCTAATTTTACAATGTCATCTCTTAAGTCTGAAGTAATCTGATGTGATGAGGATTTCCTTTAATGTAACAGAGAAGGTGTGCCGCAGTAATCTTTTGATTTATTTTCTATGAGGGAATAGAACGCCTCCTGCTGGGAAATGGTCATTACTTTCTCATTACACTTACACTATCATTTGTATCCCAAGGATATGTAACTCCTGATTACTATTGGTAACACCTATGCTGACTACAAAGCTGCCTCTATACAATTGAGGCTTTAATGCCCTCTCTTTCCTTGTTCACACAATTATTAATTCTAACTAAAAGATATAGGTGCTCTGATCAGTAAGGATCAGGATAGCCACAACGTCTAAACAATCTGAGGCCTGATTTAAGATTGCATCCCTCAGGGTGGTGGAGAACACTACCTCCTACATCTTGATGAACTAGCATCTGCAAACGTTTTAGATGGCTGGCGGCACTGTGGTCCTTTTCAACATACAAAAGGTTTGATGGATGGCTACAGTCAGTTTTGATGGCTGTAAACAAAAGGTTTTGGTTTTCAGAAACAAACTCCCAAGTATTGGAATTACTAGGGCTGTTTTTTGCATTATGTAAAGTAACACTGGAACAAAAAATTATTTTTTATTAGAATATATTGATAATTTTTAACTATTGAACAAAATATATATTTCAACCCTTATGTAATCAGGTGAGCCTTTGGACAACTTCTTCTAAAAATTCAGACTAAATTTTCATGTATTCTTTGCATAATAATTTTGCCAATTCAGTTCCTCAAAAACACACTCAGTTTTATATGCACTACTCAGTCTCCTTGAACTATAACAGCCCGTATAGTATCATTTCCTAATATAATGTCAGAAAGTAGGGAAGGAACGAATGGCAGTCTCCACAGACAGTAACACTGACTTGTGTAAGGCTTCACATGTGGCTATATTTTTCTCATGTCTCACAGTGTCATTGCTATGGAATGATACATGCTGCTGCAGTCTGGAGCTGCTATGTAGATTAATTTTTTGATGCAGAGCAACTGTTTGCTTTTCTTGGAGGTTGTCGGGAAAAGTATTCTGAAACTCGACATATGTTGAAAATTGACATTGAACTATATTTTTTTGGACATTGGGATTTGATAAAGACTAAGGTGGTCATTATGACCTTGTCGGTCCTGCCCCGCCATGCCTGCGTTTGCGGTCAGACCGCTGACAGTGTGGCAGTGCAGGACCGCCAAAATATGACAGTGCTAGTGAACTGGCTGCATCGCAGCCAGTTCACCAACTGTACCGCCAGTGTGGTGGGACCGCCTGGCCGAAGGTTGACCACCTTTGACCCGGCGGTCCACCTAACACCGCCCGCAGTATTTTGAGTAGCCTTACCGCCAGGGATTCCGTGGCGTCAGCCCTGCCACGAAATCCCTGGCGGTAAGATTACTGGTGACAGTTATACTCATTCCTGTCACCACAACAGAACTCCCCAACCCCCTCCTCCATGTATGATCCTCCCCAACACCTGGCCCTATTAGAAGCCCCCAAACCCTCAAGCAGCGATGCCCTTCTCCCCGATCTCCATTCTGACCTCCCTGATCCCTGTTCTGACCCCATCCACGTTCTGCCCCCTGCCCCCCATACATACATGCATACATCCATGTTCACTCATTCACACACACATGCACACACGTCCACGACAACCCCCGGCCCACCCCCCAGCATACAGGCATTCACACAAGTACACAGATACTTGCACACACACAAACAACCATAACACTCCCCCTATCCCCCTCCATTCACATACGCACACCCCCATTCACGCACACAACAATCAACACCCCCCCTCCCCTGTCAGATGATCACCTTACCTGGTGGTCGCGGTGGTCGTCCAGATGGAACGGGGTCCATGGAGCTTGCTCCGCCGCCTGCACCCCGCCAACACAACACCGCAATGCCATTTACAATGTTGTAATATGGCGGGAGGTGTTGTGGTGACGTGGCGGTGGCATCGAAGCAAGCTCCACTAGGCCGCCGACTGCCAGTATGGCTGCTGGCTGCTTCCCCACCAAATAGTGTCAGAGAGCAGCCATAATAGGGTGGTCTGAAGGGGGGCGTGGCTAACCGCCCAAGATGGCAGTCGCTTAATCGAGGAGCTCCCAACCAGGCTCGTCACAAGACTACAATCCGGTACAATTAGGGGCGAAGACATTGCCACGGAATCGATCACAGGACTGGGGACGCAGCAGAGAATTGAGGAAGCGGATTCCGGACTCCTGGCGAAGTCTTGACGCTGCAGAAAGAAACAGAGGAAAATTGGGCCCGTGGCGCATGGAGGAGAACGGGTTGTGACGCGGCCAGGATCGCGGCCGTGGGACGGTAAGAGGGGGGCGATGCGGCGACACGACCAGAAGCTGGAGGCTGGGGCCGAGTTCAGCTGCGTCGAGAGTAGGAGCCCCAGCTCCCTGCCCCCCCATCCCTTCCAGCAGTACGGCGCCGCGGGCGCAAAGCGCAAGAGACATGTGATGCACAAGTAGCCCCGAGATAGTGGCTGAGACAGAGAGTGGAAAATATAGTGGCCGGACAGACAAGGAAGCCAGCGAACAATACACAATGGCGAGAAACTAGAGATCCACGTGGAGAGAAATATACTGCAGCATAAGAACTGAAGGACATACCGCGCTACATGGTGGTATAGGCCGCAATACACAGCTTATCGAAAGGCCTCGCACCACCATCTTGCTGCACGGCAGAGACTTAGGGCCAGATGTAGCAAACTTCCAAATTGCGACTTACAATTTGCGAGTCCCAGCGACTCGCAAATTGCAACTCGCAATTTGGAATGCAGAAAGGTGTCTCAAACACCTTCTGCGAGTCGCTATGGGGTCGCAAAGACCCACCTCATTATTATTAATGAGGTGGGTTGCAATTTGCAGCCCCATAGCGATTCAGGGCTCTCACGGGGATGGTGGCCTGCTGGGAACAGCAGACCACCATGTCCGTGACTACTTTTAAATAAAGCAGTTTTTTTTTCAAAGTGCAAAGGAAAACGAGCTACACTTTAAAAAAAAAAAAACGCAACCTTTAGTTTCGGTATTTTTCAGGGCAGGTAGTGGTCCATTGGACCACTGCCTTCTCTGAAAAATTATTTTTGATGCCAGACACAAAGGGGAAGGGGTCCCATGGGGACCCCTTCCCGTTTGCGACTGGGTTACCATCCACTTCAAGTGGATGGTAACTGCGATTCCATTTGCGACCGCTTTCGCAAATGGAATTGCATCGCATTGCGAGTCGCAAATAGGAAGGGAACACCCCTTCTTATTTGCGAGTCGGAAATGCATTTTGCGAGTCGGTTTCGACTCGCAAAATGCATTTCAACATAGCAAAGTGGCTTTAGCGACTCGCAAACGGCGATTTTCACTGTTTGCGAGTCGCAAAAGCTTTGCTACATCTGGCCATAAATACTCAGGAAATTGCGTTTTAAAAGATATAGAGCGCCGATAGGTCGTGTAAACTGGAGACATTTTTTAATGGATTTGGCACTAAAATGAGCATAGTGCAATACTGCGAACAGTGAGCGTTAAAAAGTATAATCTACACAAAGGCACAGTTCTGACCCTGAGGAAACCCCAGATCCACTACTAAATACCACTGGCACAGCTCAATTCTGACAGCCTTGCAATGTACTAAACCATACTTTAAAGACTCTAGAGCACGCACCACTTATAATCAGTAAACTCATCTGGTTCAAACGTCTTCCTGTACTTTGCTGCCTGTTTAAAAGCTTTGTGTTGCGGGGACGATCACCCGGCAGAAAAACTAAAGTTATGGGTCATACAAAAGGCAAGCAAATGGAAGGTGGAGAAATTCCGACCCCCTGAAGACCAAATCTTGATATTATCAGCAAAAGAAAATGAGGACAAGCTCAACACCATTTTGCAAGAAATCAAAGCCTCTCGACAAGCTATAGAGAACAGAGTGGGCTCTTTCACAGTGGAACTGAATATCCTGAAGGATGATCAAACTAAGCTATCGGATAGAATAAAAAAGACGGAGTCAAGCGTTCTCCCACCCCACAAGGAGAATAAAACCACCATTGAAAGACTTCATCAACAAGTGGAAGTTCTACAAGAAAGAATCAAAGATGCAGGAGGGCGCTCAAGGCGCAATAATGTCCGCATAATTGGGCTTCCGGAGGGCAAAGAAGGAAAAGATCTGACGCAATATATAGAGAAATGGCTGCAGTCCATAGCCATGGATAGACTGTCGGTACACTTTACAGTGGAAAGAGCACATTGTATACCAGGCAGAAAACCCATACCGGGAGCTCCGTCACGCCCCTTGATAGCACGGATACTGAACTATAGAGATAGGGATGTTGTCTTACAGGAGGAGAGAAAGATGGACCCCATTATGGTAGACAACGCTGGAATCTCATTATATCCGGACTACACTCTAGCGGTCCAGAAGCGAAGAGCATCCTTTCAGTCAGTAAAAGAGAGACTGAGCACAGAGGGAATAACATACGCTCTACTATTCCCGGCCAGACTCCAAATTACACATCACCAAAAAACTCATTTGTTTGACACGCCCGACCTGGTATGTGCTTGGCTTTATTAAACTTTTCTGCATTCACAGGCTGGAGAACAAAGTAACGCCTTTTATACAAGACAACACCCTCAGCCCTGTAGAGACAAGCGTAATAAAGCTCAAATAGTACGGAAAAAAACAGACCCGACGCTGCAGCAGGCCTTGGAAGGCCAAAATGATGCAATACAGTCTGCATACTCTATGCAAGCGATTAACTCCTCCCCACGTGATGCTATCTCTTCCATGGACAGCACCGCTGCGTCAGAGTCGGAAGGGAGCTTAGGGCCAGATGTATCAAAGGGTTTTACCCATTCTGTGTCGATGGGAAAACGCTTTGGTACATATGGCCCTTAGCTCTATTTCCTGCTATCACTCCACAACTAGCACAAGACTTTTAACAGATATCTCCCCACATTACCATTGACAATGCACCTGCCTTTTGTTTTGTGGGGGCCTTTGCTCCCTCCTTGATATGACGGGCTCGGTCGATGGAGCCAACGGCATTAGTGGCCATTTTGTTAAAGTTTGCAGGAGGAAAAAAGAGCTGGCGATAAACCTATTAGAGAGTGCAACGGACTCAGCTTCTTCCTCGGACAGTTAAGACAGGAACATGTGGGTGCTCAATGTAAAGGATCATGAATCTTCAACACTGGATTTCCAGCGGAAAAAAACGAAATGCGACATATCTATTGGGGGTGTCACCATCACTTTTACTGCTGACTCTGGTTCACCTTACACTATTGTAAATGAACTGGTTTGGTTGAAGAAGTTTGAACATGTTATTGGTGGGGTTCTAGACAGTCCTGATATCTCTCCGAAAAGTTTTACTGGGGAGCCAATCCAGTTGATAGGTTACAAGAAAATGTTATTTTCTTTCAAAGATCGTAGGGCAGAATGTAAATTGTATGTATCTAAGACTGGGCCGTCAGTTTTAGGTTGGTGGGATCAGGGAGCACTGGGAATGGTTCTAGACCCAAACATCTCTGAACCTGTGTCTGTAATACATGGTGGCGAGATGAGTGATGCAACTATAAGGGATTTGTTTCCACAAGTACTTCAGGGAACCATATGCAAGTAAAAAAAATTCCAACACAAAATCATACTTAAGGATAACGCGATACCTGTTATCCACAAGGCCAGAAATATCCCCATAAGCATTAGAGACAAAGTGTCTGGAGAGTTAGACAAGTTATTGCAAGCAGGTATTATTGAGCAGGTTGAATCATCTGATTGGATTTCTCCGTTGGTTGTAGCGAGACGTTCCAATGGCAAGTTAAGATTGTGTGTGGATCTTAGGGACCTCAATAGAAATGTTTTGGTTGACCAATTTCCATTACCCAGGATTAACGAGGTGGTAGCCTTAACTAAAGGTAAATAATGGTTTACCACGATCGACCTTACTTTTGCGTATCACCAGATTTAATTGCATCCTGATAGCCGTAGATTAACCGCGTTTATTACACCGTTTGGGTGTTATCAACTTGTTAGGGTGCCATTTGGGTTACCATCTGCGGCTGCTATGTTCCAAAGGCTGATGTATAAACTATTCAGTAAGATGCGTGATGTATTTTATTTTTCAAGATGACATATTAATTATGGGAGATACGAAAGATAATCATGATCCGAAAGTTAGAATGGTTCTCCAGGTGTTAGGAGATAATGGACTTACAGCAGAATACAGTAAGTGCAAAATATCTAGGTGAAGTGTCACCTATTTGGGACACGAAGTAAGTGGTAAGGGCATCGAACCTAAAGCTAGTCTGGTACAGGCCATAAAAAATTCACCTGCACCTACAAACAAGGATGAAATTAGAGCATTTTTAGGCCTGGCGGAGTATTACGCCAAGTTTGTCCATAATGTTTCTCAAAAATGTTTCCCATTAGGCAATTGTTAAAGGGTAAGTGTGTATTTAAGTGGTCTGAGGAATGTGAAACGGCTTTTGAAATAATCAAAAGAGATATTATCCGGGCACCTGCTCTACAAGGGTTTGACCCAAACCTGCAAAGCATTCTTACTACGGACGCCAGCATTAAGGGGTTGGGAGCTCTACTCTCACAGATGAATGAGAATAATAAGGAATGTGTAATTGCGTTTGCCTCCCGCTCAATAACTGATACTGAAGCAAAATATTCTGTCATTGAGAGGGAGGCTCTTGCATGTGTGTGGGGGTTAGAACATTTTCGAGCATTTATATGGGGCACGAATGTCATTTTGCGGAGTGACCATAAACCACTCACCAAAGTTTTAACGACAAAGGGCTTATTCAAAGCTTCAACACGCATTGCCCGTTTATCCATGAGACCTTTAGATTACAAGTATGAAGTACGTTATGTGCCGGGGGTCAAGAATAAAATTGCTGATTTCCTAAGTAGGATGCCCCTAGCCAGAACTGATGAAGATGTGAAGGAATTGGAAGATTGTTGGGTAGCTGACATTGTACAAGATGTCCAGGGTATTACTGAAGACCAATGGAATAAAGCTGTGGATGAAGATCAAGTTTTAAACAATGTTCAAACCATGTTGTGTGAGGGGTGGCCTCATAAAAAAAAATTGGATGAAAAGGTAAGCCGATTTTGGGAAGTGAAGGATGAGTTGTCTGTAGAGGGCAACAAGTTAATGCGAAATGGGAGATTTATACCTCCTGAAGTACTTAGGAACAAGGTTTTGGATTTGTGCCATGATGGCCATCTAGGAATATCTAAAACAAAAAGCATAATTAAACAATTGTATTGGTGGCCAGGAATACACGTGGCTGTGGAAAGAAAGGTAAGAGAATGTATTCTGTGCAATGAATCAGGAAAAGCTTTATCAACATTTAAACCACTGCTAGTTCCTATCAAATGTCCTGACATGCCTTGGGAGAAAATTGGTCTAGATGTTACTGGTCCTATACATGCGGAGGGGGAGTGCAAATATATTGTGGTGATGTATGATCATTTTTCTAAATGGCCAGAAATAAGTATTATGACCAAGGTAGATTCTGGGTCCATTGTGAATTTTTTGAATACGGTTTTCTTAAGAGAAGGTTTTCCTAAAGCTGTAATTACGGACAATGGGCCGCAATTCATTTCTGAAAAATTCAAGGCTTTCTTATCGAGGTGTGGCATAAAACACATTACTACATCCAACTGTCACCCGGCTGGTAACGTTGCTGTTGAGCGATTCAACAGAGTGTTGAAGAACAGTATACAGCTGGCAGAAAATGCAAAACTATGTTGGGAAAAGGAAGTGTGGAGAACAGTTTGGTCATACAGGACCACACCTTGCACCTGGACACAGTCCTTTTGAGATAATGAGAGGTAGAGTTCCATTAAGGAATGATAACATTGGTTGGATGACAGATGGTAGGAAAAGCGGTTGGACTGTTGAAGGTGTTAGGAATAATATTAAAATGGCGCAAACATGTTCAAAAGAAAACTATGATGTAAAACACAAATGCAAGGCTGTAAATATACAAATAGGTGATTTGGTTAAAGTGAAAGTCCCAGGCTTCAAAAAGTATGGAATGGGGAAATTCTATCCGCCCTTGAAAGTTGTGAAAATTTTGTGTAATGCAGTACTACTCGAGGATGGGAAAGTGTGGCATCTAAGCAGGGTTTCTCCATATAAAGGAGGTGAAAAGAAGAGTATGATTGAAACCAAATGGTTAGTGGATGATGAAACTGGAAACGACATGTGCTCACAAAGTGAGTTTGGGGTTCCAGTACAACAGGCCAATGAAGCACAGGTAGGTAGAGGTAACGAAATACCTATACAAGATGATAGCATAACTGAAGAAAGGGAGAAAAAAAGTGTTTGAGAAGGAGGTACGACAGGGGTAATGGGTAGGTTTAGTAGGTGTGGCAGGAAAATCACAAGACCGGGGAAGCTTAGTGAATATGTATGCAGTTGAGTCCAAACTCTATGTGAAACTAAAAAGTAGATGATATGTTTCTTATAGTCATTAGACATTTTTGGGTATTGATGGAATCAGAACGATGTTTTGTTATTCATGAGAAATGTTATATATATAAAAAAAAAAGAACAAATGTGTGTAAGGGGGAAGATGTGTTGTATCTTTGTTATTGCTATAGTGTATGCTTTATTACTAAGTAATGTAAATTCCCATGTTGTCGGGCTCCCGCTAGCGATGCGCGTGAGTCAGAGAACAGGGGAATGTTAGGAAGGGAATGTTCTTTGGAGTTGGGAGACGGTTGGTGGAGACCGACCGGAGGGGTGGATGTAACCGTCCGTGTGCTGCAGCCGGGGCTCTTATATCAGGATTAAACTAATTTCTCTCACCGTGATTTCTCTGTCGGCGTTTCCTTATTCATACAGAGAAGATTATCTCAACAAATTAGCAACTCTTTGCCCAACACTATGGGATGGCACAAGCAGCAGACAATCCCCAGAATGCTTGTTATGTTCAGGCAGTACTAACACATGTATAGTCTATAAAGGCTATAAAGGAAAATAATTAATTGAGAATGTAGCAGAGATTTTCTTCATCAGTACAAGTGGGTATTATACCTGTCAACCTTATGGTCTTCTCCCAAACTTTTTGATTTTGCTAGCTTGCCTCAAGTGTTGTTGAATTTGTTTTTGTTGGCCATAGTACTCCAGTGCTTACGTCCTTGTGCTCACTCCCCTAAACATGGTTTGATTGGTATGTACCTAATTGGCATATTACATTTACACATGTGCCCAGTGTGTGCTGCAGAATAACATAGAAAGTGAACAAAAACGTGGGGAAATAAAGATATTTCTCCTCATTGCACCTGTCATGGGGAGGTGTATGGTTTAGACGCATTCCCAGGTTTAAATTGGCTTGTAAATCTGGGAATGCATCAAAACCAATGGGTGTTGCATGGAATGCTCCCCTGACGCAGTGTATGGCAACGCAGCAACTTGCACTGCTTTGTCTTGCACCATATCTATGAGGCCATGAAAAGCCCCACAAAACGGGTTTGTGTGGCCTTGTAGATATGGGTTTTCACTACACGCTGTCCGAGTGTCATAAAAACGGACTCACCAGTGGCGCAAGAAGTTTGTAGATATGCCCAAATTTCTGAAAGTAAGAATTTTGACTTGGTCGAAGTTGGTTTCCGTATCCAACCTGTGCTCCATTGTGGATAAGTACTGGTCAAGTACAGCCAGATGACCGTGATTGGCACATAATGATTTTTGGCTCTAAAGCTTTATTTAAAATTAAAAAATGAATAACGTTTTGTCATTTTGGTGTCATTTTATGTATTACAATTTACTCTGTTTTTCTAAATTGGTTTAGGAGTTTTCTTGATGGTTTTTCATTCTATTACTGGTTTAGTACTGTATAAATACTTTTTCATACTGCATCTAAGTTAAGGGTGTCTGCTGTGTGACATAACAACCAGGATGTTGAACTCATATCTATTAAGTGACTTTAGTAGTTCACCCTGACGATTTGTGGACACAACAGTTGGCACCAGTGTTTGCGTTTATTTTATTTATTTTTTTACTTACTCCACCTCCCACCTCCACTCTCCTTCCCACTTTCGTGCTGGACATTTCCCCACCTATACCTACAGCATCTTTTAATCAGGTGCTGTATTGCAGGTGGTGAAATGTCCATCAGCAAAAATGATACAACACAAACTCTGCATATACACCCTGACAGGGGCTGGGGTTATTACTTGATGTGGATACTCAACTAATGCCCCTATTTCTTACAGTGAGCATAAAGAAAAGATGCATTTGCTATAAAAAAAACAAGGGACAATGTGCAAGCTGTCCTTGGTAAGGCTGGGCTTTTGGGTCCATGATTGTTGACTCTATGCTGCTGGAATTAGGATGATTGAAATTGAGGCATAGGGCTTATTTATTTAAGAGATTTCTATAGAGCTGGCTAGGCCCAAGGGTACTGGAGCACTTTACAACATTGTTATGCAATATCAATCAATAATAATACTTTATAATATTGTCAGAGGCATTGTCAGCAATAATAATGCAGCTATGACCAAAATGTTGAGGTTTGAGTCATTGTAGAGTCCTTAGGAGACACATGCCCAGAGCAAGGTGGTAATTCCAGAGTTAGTCAGCGGTTATTTTCTGGGTAGTTGAGGTGTTGATTGAGGAGGAATTATTTTAGTTGTCTCTTGAAGCTCATGAACAAGGGATTAGCTCTGATATGTACTGGGAGGGAGTTCTAGATTTGGATGTGTTGCCTGAAAAAGAGCAACAGGGGGCTTTTTATTTATGTTTTTGGGTGGGATGAGAAGAAGAGAAGAAGTGTTTTGGAGCATCTTAGATTTCTAGCTCGACATATATGTGAGGGGAATGTGTTTTTTAGTCAAGGTTTTAGGTTTGCAAGGGTTTCTGGGTGAAAAAAGAAAACTGATGAGAGTTATGCATGTCAGCCCATTCTGGATACTGGTGGAAACATGTGCTGCATCCATTTTTCAACTGGGTCTACCCATACAAGTGTGAGACTGTGAATTTTCTAACATGTTTAGTAATGAATTTGGTATACTAAATGTATGATGAATTAACGTATGATGAATGGACAGGATCCACCAGTACCTGGAATTTATTACATTTGTGAGAGAAATGCATATTACCGTCTTCCTAGAGGATGGTATGGAACATGTTACTTGGGAATAGTCTTTCCAAAAATCTATCAGTTGTAAGACTTGAGTAAGATTCCTGAAACAATGAAATTTGAAACGAGACACAAGCGAGAATCAATTTCTAGCATTGTGCGAGACATTTTTGGGGCTATAATTCCTTCAGTAGAAGTAGTCTTGAATTCAATCAAAATACAGAAGTTGTCTACAATAGTGGATAACATGTTGACAAGATATTCTGGAGCTATTATTCTTCTAGACACAGAATTGGCTGCTACAAGGCCATGGCACTTCAGAACTGCCTTGTGTTAGACATTCTTTTATCAAAAGAGGGCGGAGTTTGTAAATTACTTGGTTCAAACCATTGTTGCTCATTTATTCCTGATAACTCAGGTAAAGTTAAAGAGTTGACTAAAAATATAACAACTAATAAGGAAGATTTAAAAGAACTAACAGAAACTACAGTATGGGAAAAAGCTGACAAAGGGATTAAAGCTGTGGGAAACTGGTTTAGTAATGTGGGTAGAAGCATCATTTGACAATAGCAAAATGGGTGTCAATAATTGTATTTTGTCTAATTGGAATTTGGGGAACTTATAAAATGATAAAATGTTTAAAAAGAAGAAAATTGGAAAAGAATAGAAGGAATTTAGAAATTTAAATAAATGTATTTTATAGAGGAAATAAAACGAGAAAGAGAAATAATGCAAATATAAATTAGACAAAATTTTGAAAATTGATGATAATATGAATTTAATATAGATTGATGTGATGACATAAATAGTCATCAGAGGGGGGACTATGAGAGTGTGAACGTTCTAACATGTTTATTAATGAATTTGGTATACTAAATGTATGATGAATTGTATGTGTAATGTGTAAAACGGGAGACTTTTGAAAATGGTTGCCACAGTTCATTTTCTGTTCCTAACTGAGCAAAATTGTAACTAAATGTTGTGGTTATCTTCTATAATTCAATGCTTACATAAAAGTGTATTCGATATTTTAATAGATGTGTCCACAGCTACCCCTAGAGAGTTGCTGCATTATGTCTTACAAGGCCATGTTTTAACTGAGCATTGCATAAGTTGAATGTTCTATTCTTTGAGAATGTTACTAATACGTGATTTTTTCCTCGAGGATGGAAGAGATGTTTGGGCGAGATGGAGCAATGGAGCTACAGACGAGACGGAAGAGGAAAAGTTACTGTTGAGAAAATGTTCTAGTTAATGTATTATTGTTGTATTTTAAGTTATCAATTACATTTTCAATTGGCTGAAAAGTAACCACCCCATGAACTCACCAATCATAAGATTTTCAGAGATTAGTATAACAACCTAGATGGGACTTTCTAGAGTCAGATGAGATTGCAGATTTTAGCAGGGGAGATTGAAGTAATTAGAGTCCAGTGTTCCTGTAGCAGTGTGGGTTTAGCTGATGTTAGGCCGATTCTTCTGAAGACATATCTGATGGTGTCCCCTTGCTGAAGTAGACTGCTTGTTGCTATCTATTGGGATGATGTACGTACGTCATTGTAATGTTATATGTGTTTCTTTTGCTTTCCAGGTACAAGCTGCAACTTACAATTTGATTGCCGCATATTATTAATAATATTTTTTTTATTATTAACCTGAGTTGAAGAGTTTTTCTAAATTTGTGTTTCTAAATTCTTTTTTTCCAATGAAGCCCAATATGTTAACGTTCATTTGTGGTTAGAGAGGGAATTAACTTGAAATGCTCATGGTTTATATTGACATCATTTGAGTGTTGTACTAATGTATACTTTGCCATTATTACCAGTTCTGGTATTATTAATAAGTGTAATTCTTTTGGAGATTATCTGCTTGGTTGTTTTGATTAAACTGAGATATATAAGACATTCTAATAAACCGCTATTTACTCTATATGCTTACCATTTGTATTTGAGAGTTATTTTCATAACATTAGCATTGTTAATCGAGGGATTTTTTTAAATAATTCTTCTTAATAAACTGGTGTGGTTATTGTTGGAGGTTTAATATCATTGATTATGCTGATTATTGTTGATGCTCACATTGCTCATTGAGCGCAGAATCCACTATACAGTAGAAATAATAGCTAGGATTCCGTGGCACTGCAGCACAAGTGAGGTACCATTGTTATCAGGAGATTTAGGGGAACACTGGGTGGATGGATATTTGTCACCCTGCATATTCCAGAACTTTCTATCACAGAAATGTGAAGAAAATGTGTTTTTTGGTCAAAGTTTGAGGTTTGCAAGGAATTTTGGGTAAAAATATGAGGGGAGAGCCACACAACTCAGCTCATCCTGGATACCCTTAGGTGCTAAACCTAGATCTACCCATATCCGAAGAAGGTCAGCTTTCGGTGGAAACATTAGTTGCATCCATGTTGAATTTTGGGACGTTTTATGGCACAGGCACTAGGGCACACGTGATGTACCATTTTTATAAGGAGACATGGAGGAATACTGGGTGGAATGAAGTTTGTGGCCACCCGCAGAGTTCAGAACTTTCCACTACAGATATGAAAGGGTAATATCTTTTTTTAGTCAAAGTTTGAGGTTTGCAAGGGATTCTGGGTAAAAAAGAAAACTGATGAGAGTCATGCATGTCAGCCCATTTTGGACACCCCTTGATGTCTAGTTTTGAAAAATGTAGAGGTTGGTTAGGTCTCACTGGGTGCCAGCTAAGCTAGAGTTCAAATCTACAGCTACCCACATCAGAAAAAGAGGGTCAGTTTTCAGTGGAAAAATGTGCTGCATCTATTTTTATTTTGAGCCATTTCTTGTTGTGGGCACGAGGTCCAAACATACAAGTGAGGTATTATTGTTATCAGGAGATTTAGGGGAACACTGGGTGGATGGAGATTTGTGACTCCCTGCATATTCCAGAACTTTCCATCACAGAAATGTAAAGAAAAAGTCTTTTTTTAGTCAAAGTTTGAGGTTTGCAAGGATTTTGTTTGGTAAAAATACTTGGGGAGAGCCACACAAGTCAGCTCATCCTGGTGACCCTGAGGTGTCTAGCTTTAAAAATGTACAGTTTGGTTAGGTTTGTCCAGCTGAGCTATGGTCCAAAACCTAGAGCTACCCACATCCAAAAAAGAGGGTCAATTTTAAGTGGAAAAATATGCTGCATCTATGTTGCGTTTTGGGCCATTTTCTGTAAAAGGCACTAGGATACATGTGAGGCACAATTTTTATCAGAAGACATGGGGAAATTCTAAGTGCAAGGAGATTTGTGTCTCCCCACAGAATCAAGCTCCTTCCATCAAAGAAACCTGAGAAAAATGTTGGTTTTTTTAGCAAAAATTTGAGGTGTTCAAGGGATTCTGGGTAAAAAAAACTTGCCAAGAGCCAAGCACGTCAGCCCATTCTGGATACCGCTCAGTGTCTAGTTTTGAAAAATGTACAGGTTGGTTAGGTTTCCCTAGATGCCAGCTGAGCTAGAGTCCCAAATCCACAGCTACCCATATCGAAAAAGAGGGTCAGTTTTCGGTGGAAAAATGTGCTGCATCCATGTCGTGTTTTGGGCTGTTTCCTGTTGTGGGCACTAGAGCACAAGTGAGATATCATTTTTATTGAGAGACATGGGGGAAGTTTGTGGCTCCCCCCAGAGTCCAGAACTTTCCATCACAGAAACATGAGAAAATCAAGTTTATTTAGTTAAAGTTTAAGGTTTTTTGGGTGAACAACATGATGAAAGTCATGTAAGCCAGCCCATTTTGGATACCCCAAAGTGACTAGTTTTGAAACATGTACTGGTTGGTTAGGTTTCCCTAGGTGCCAGCTGAGCTAGGGTCCAAAATCTACAGCTAACCATATTGGAAATGAGAGGGTACGTTTTCAGTGGAAAAATGCAATACATCCATGTTGCATTTTGGGCCTTTTCCTGTCACAGGCACTACGCCTACTCAAACAAGTGAAGTACCATTTGTTTCGGGAGACAAGTGGAAGCATAGAGTCATAGAACATTTATTATTATCAATTGGATTTCACTGCAAATGTAAGCCAGTGTATAAGAAAGGTGACATTTTGAAAAATACCCTCCAAATCATACGCTAGTATGGAACCCACAAATTCAGAGATGTAGAGTAAGTAAATAAGAACTGGCTGTACTTGGTACTCAATGAAAAACAATTGTACAGTGCAGCTCAGTTGTTTGCTCCGGGTACCTTGGGTTCTTGGGGAACCTACAAACCCTATTTATCCCTGCGTCTGTCAGACTTAATGGTATGTGGCTTTTGTCAATTCCCATTGTGGCTAAAAGTTACAGATGAAAATGTTGTCACAAATGCCCATTTTTGCCTCCTCATTTTCAATATTTCTCTATTTCCTTGGGGTAACCGTGAGGGATATACACATATGACTGCTTCCTGAATTTGGCTTTTTGTGGATGAAATGTAAAGATTTTCTGATTCACCCATGGGTTTCACACTGCTTTCTACCGCAAAACTGGAAGTAGGTTGAGAGCACAAAAAATAGGGAACATAGGCTACCTCTTAGAAAAATGCTAAAACTGTGGTGCACAATTAGTTTTTGTGATTCAGTCCTACAAGTTCCTGAGGCCTGGGAAGATGGTGACTTTAGTACAGCAAACCATTTGTGGATGCCATGTTAAGAGAAAAAACAGACCCTTTTATCTGGTGCTCTTTTTCACCATTTTTCAAAAAAAATTCAAAATTTAGTTAGTTTTTGTCAATTTTCTTACTCTCCTCCGGGGAATCTTAAAAGGACACAAATTTGGCATGGATAGCTTATATGGACAAAACATTCTAGAGGCCTAAGTGTGAACTACCCCACATAGCCCAAACAAGGCTTAGCACTTGGGGTTGGGGGAAAGAACCTAGCAGCGAAGGGGTTAAAGTTCTGTTTCAAAGTGACAGCCGGGCTGCATTCAATTGATTTTTTTCTCATCATTTACTGAGTATAGTTTTATTTGCTTACCTTTGAAATGAACAGCCAAGAGGAAAGTGTTTTGATAAATGTCTTTTTTTGGTACAGACACAAAAAAAAATATCAGCTTATCTTAATTTAATGTTTGGAAATGAATGGTTGAAACTGTCCTTACTGGTTGGCTATGAAATCAATGCCAAGATCCTCTTCTAATTGTGTATCTTTGCAATTCCCTAATGAACCAGATGTAAAATATGACAACATCTCTAAAAATCTCCAAGCATTAGTATAATGGGCATAAACATCATTCTTGGTACAATAATAAAGTAGTGGAGCCAGTATGCAATTGAGGTCGTTAGTCCATGCTTTGTGGAAAACCAGTTGAATATCAATTAGATCAATTTTACTGAATGCCAAGAAATTATAATCATTTATACAATAGTGCAAACAGAAGAATGTGAGAAGGACACATTGAGGCCCGTATTTATACTCCGTTTGCGCCGAATTAGCGTCGTTTTTTTCGACGCAAATTCGGCGCAAAACTAACGCCATATTTATACTTTGGCGTTAGACGCGTCTAGCGCCAAAGTATGGGCAAATAGCGTCATTTTTTTGCGTGAACGCCTTCCTTGCGTTAATGAGATGCAAGGAAGGCGTTCCCGTCTAAAAAAATGACGGCGACGCAAATGCGTCGTATTTATACTCCCGGGCAAAAGTCACGCCCGGGAGGTGGCGGGTCAAAAAACCCCGCATTTGCGCCACTATTTAACGCCTGGGTCAGGGTAGGCGTTAAGGGGCCTGTGGGCTCAAAATGAGCTCACAGGTGCCCTCCCCTGCCCCCAGGGACCCCCCCTGCCACCCCTGCCCACCCCAGGAGGACACCCAAGGATGGAGGGACCCACCCCAGGGACATTCAGGTAAGTTCAGGTAAGTATAATTTTTTATATATTTTTTTTTTTTTTGGGTGGCATAGGGGGGCCTTATTTGTCCCCCCCTACATGCCACTATGCCCAATGACCATGCCCAGGGGACATAAGTCCCCTGGGCATGGCCATTGGGCAAGGGGGCATGACTCCTGTCTTTACTAAGACAGGAGTCATTTAAATGGCGTCTGGGCGGCGAAAATAATGGCGCAAATCGGGTTGAGGCGATTTTTTTGCCTCAACCTGACTTGCCCCATTTTAAGACGCCCTAACGCCATTTTCCCCCTACGCCGGCGCTGCCTGGTCTACGTGGTTTTTTTCCACGCACACCAGGCAGCGCCGGTCTGCTAGCGCCGGCTAACGCCATTCCATAAATACGGCGCCCGCATGGCGCTTCAGAATGGCGTTAGACGGCGCTAAATTTTTTGACGCTAAACTGCGTTAGCGCAGTTTAGCGTCAAAAAGTATAAATATGGGCCTGAGTTTTAATGTCAAACAGTGTAAGTGATTCCACTGGAGTTTTGTGATTCCACTGGAGTTCTGTGACCAACACTACTGTTATATCCTATAGAACCCATATCCTATTTACATTGGGATTGGATCAGGACTTAAAAATGACACACATATAACCACCCTTATTTCAAAAAGCTTCTAGTACACTGGGATGTGATGGGCTATCCTGTAATATGTCAAAAGAGGCATCACAATGGTGAGCCTCGGTTCTACCCCCATTATACAGGGCAATACTTAGAGGGTCATGTCATACCTTATATCTTGAAAAGAGTGGTATCTTTTGCCCTACATGAATGCAAAGACATTCCAAGTTCTAGTGTTTTATTGACTGTTCTAAATCTTTGTATTTAGCTGGAATACATTGTGAGGACTTTCCCAACAATTGATTCATGTTATAGCAAATGTGCACCTAAATACCTTATCCTCCAACTAATGAATCTGAAAGAAGCAAGGCCATACATGATAAGGGCACCTGGTAATGTGTGACAGGAAAGTATATTGACAATGACTCCTTAATATTTAGTTAAGTGATCCTGACAGCAACCCATTTCAGACAATTATATTTTCCCAACTATCAGGCAATTAAATGTCAGCACATATTATGCAAATTACATGTGGTTATGCGACAGGACCCGTATGTCACTGTATTTTGTATGCATTATCCAACTTCTCACATTGTTACACCCAGGGGTGGCTCCTTCGCAATTGCAAAGGAGTGTCGCCCCCCTGACTAAGCCAGTAGCCGAACAATAAAATGATATATCATTATTGTTTTATTTTCTCAGCTCCTGTCTCATCCAGGAGCATGTGAAGGGAGGGGCGGGGCTGAGCCATGGGAGGGGAAGAGGGACAGGGAAGTGAAGTCTGTGCACCTCTAAGTACGCATGTGTGTTTGGCTGACCATCTCAGGCGCACTTAGGTTTCTCCAACCCGGCTGTGCTACACGGCCAGGTTGGAGAAACTGTACAGGCTCCACCGCACTGTCTGAATGGCAGAACAAGCCACTCAGACCAATCCTGGCACTGCTCTCATGCTAAGTTAAGCATGAAAGCATTGCCAGGATTGCTGGGAGCCTCTGCTGGTGTCCCAGTGAATGCTGGGATACCAGAAGAAAAGCAGAGGAGTGAGTTGGCAGGCAGCGCCAGAAACAGGTACATTTTTTAAAATTATTGTTTTTTTCCCCCACGTCCCTCCCACTGCTCAACCCTTCCCTTGAGATTTGCGGCCACCACCGCTGTTTATACCCCTGGAGTGAACACTAAAAACATAACATTATGGTATTTAGAACCAATCGTATCCAGAGAGTAGTGTCATGGAGAAGACGAGAACTTATAAATCCTGGCATCTTCTTACGATAACGTTTCTCTGAGATGAATATATTTAATGAAGAGCAGTCATCCATTTATCATTATTCAGTTTTGTTGCATAAACCATAAAAAGAAACACAGTAAAATTCAGCAACAAAAAAATAGCAGTAAAACACATTTAAGGATCAAACAATAATCTCAGCGCACACTAAATTTGGAGGTAGCTTCATAGGAATTCCTTAGATTGTTTCATCAAATATATGCGGTGGGCAACCACAAGTCAATGTTTGCAAGGCCATAATTATTATTAAAATACATTCTTGTACCCCCCATATCACTTCCTTCATTAAAATATACCATTGATTAAATGAAAGCACTGCCAATATACAAATGATGCAGCCTTCTCAAGAATTCATCTTTAGCTATGCTACATTGACAGTGAAAAGTGGCTGGGCAGCATGATTATTCTTGAGCCGGATGTGATTCATTATGCTTAGCTCAGCTAAACCTTATTCAAATTGAGTATTATATTTAAAAGGACTAGTTGCAGCAAATGGGCCATTCATATAAGCATATTATTTCAATTTTCCTGAGAGTGGCTTTATTCCCTGAATTTGATGGCGCTGCTACCGGAAGTTAATGTATTGAAACCGGCTTTGAGATAGGTGGTCAACACTCATTTATATTACCTAGCGATGAAAGCTCATATATTGTCACTTTTTTGTAGAAGTATTAATAATGAGTGTTTCGTATTTCAATGGTCCATGTAACACGAAGCAATGCAAACTCTTTCAATGTCCTTAAATTGAAAAATTAATAACACACTTCATCCACTTACTAGTGTCTACGAGTTGTGAGAGACTGTCAAGGGCCAAGTCACTCTAAACAACTATGTAGATTATGTGTTGAGAAATTGGAATTCTTAGAGCATCTACTATTGGAATGGAAAGAACTATCACAATTGAGAAATTAATTATTCTCTAGGACATAATAGAGAAAACATAATTGTTAGAAATTGCATCTCCAGTTGGCAGGGGTATTCACCCTGTCCAAGTAGGGACCACGATCCTAGTCAGGGTCAGGGTAAGTCACAACAGACCCTGTGCTCACCCTTTGGTAGCTTAGCACAGAGCAGTCAGGTGTAACTTAAGAGGCAATATGTAAACTATTTGTGCAACTTACAAGCAGCATCACAGTGAAGAGACCACAAAAACACTTCACAGTCGGTTAGAAAAATAAAGTATATTTTTGTCAACAAAACAGGACCAAAATGATGAAATCCGATAAGTAGAAGGCAAGATATACATTTTCAAAGAATAAATGAAACTGTGGTGCTTAGAATCAGAAAGCACCAACTGGGGCTATCTGCTAGCGCTAGGTGGGGCCAAAGACAAAGGTTTGTGCCAATCGTGATGGACCACAGGTCAGCTACATGAACCACGCAGGGCCTGTTGAACAAAATTACCTTCGTCCTTGAAATGCGTCAGTTCTGATCAACTCAACAGTGTCAATGCATCGGTTCTGTGTTTGCAATGAAGAAAGCAGTGAAGCAATGGGCCACAGTCATTCTGGAGGATAAAGGTGATGCATCGATTCTGGGCCACGCAGAGGGGATGATGCATCGCACAGACGTTAATGCAGTTCTCCAATTATTGCAGCAGTAGCACGCTGTTGTTGATGGTGATGTAGTGTCCTTGATCATCGCAGCAGCGGCAATGAGGTAGTGATGCATTGACATCAAAAGCAATGTGTTGATTCTGATCGGTACATTAAGGTTGATGCACAGTTCTTTGCATGAGCAACAAGTAAAAACCCACTTCCATGGACCAAGGACTGGGTTGTCACCACTTGGCATGACAGGACTCACAGTTGGTAGAGTCCATTGGCTGTAGCAGGATTTTGGTAGCTTATTGTGTTCCTGAGACTTCACAAAACAGGAGGCCAGCAGGCTACCCACATGGAGGCAATCTGGGTTCAAGTGATGCAGGTCCAGTCCTTCTCACCCAGGCAGGGCAGCAGCCGGTAGCAGGGCAACTCGGCAAGAGTCCAGCGAGGCAAGAAGTTAGCAGTACAGCAGTTCTTTAAGCAATTCAGCTGCCCTCCCTGACAGAGTCTTTAAAGGGCAAGAAGTTTACAGAGTTGCTGAAGTCAGTGGCCCAGTGCTTTTGCCCAGTTGTACCTTTGAAGTGGGGGAGACTCCAAAGAAGGCTCTTTGAATTGCCTAGAGGCTTTCCTTCCTGCCAGGGTACCAAACTCAATACAGAGGGGTATGCAGCTCTTTGTGTGGGGCAGGACACTGCCCTTTTGGGTGCACATATCAGCCCATCCACCTACCCAGCCCAGGAAGACCCATCTGCATGGTGGTGGGCCAGCAGGAAGTGAAATGCCCATCAGGCACACCTATGCTCCCTTTGTGTGTGGCTGTCTGGAGGGAATGCACAAAGACTAGCTGTTACCCATCCCAGACTTATATTGAATACAGACAGAAGGCACAGAATGGTTTAGATAAGGAAAATGCCCACTTTCTAAGACTGGCATTTTCAGACTTGCAACTTAAAATACAACTTCACCATGAGTTGGGATTTTTAAGTTGTGTGTCCAGAGACACCAAACCCAAAATATTCATCTTGTCCTAATTAAAAAATAAACGTATAAAATGTAACAAGTTACTCCCAATGCAATCCTGTGTGAGATGATAGGACTTTCAGTAGTAGAAAATGAACTAACAGGACATGTTATATTTAAAGGTACATGCCCTACCTTTTAAAAGTTTTGCACCCTGACCCGTGAGTCACATAAGGCCCACCTTAGGGGCAACTTGTATGTATGAAAAGGAAAGGAAGGTTTTAGGCCCAGCAATAGGTTTACTTTGCCTGGTCGACATGACAGTGCAAAACTGCACACACAAGCTCTGCAATGGCAGGCCTGAGCCATGGTTAGAGGGCTACTTAAGTGGGGGGCACATCAGTGCTGCAGGCCGGCAAGTAGCATTTAATGTACAGTCCCTGGGCACAGGTAGTGCATGTTACTAGGGACTTATAGATAAATTAAATATCCCATTTAGGGTTCAGCCATTGTTACCATGATTTAGGGGGGAGAGCACAATCACTTTAGTACTGGTTATCAGTGCACAGAGTCCTAAAACCAGCAGAAACAAGATCAGATGATTGATTTTATATTTTGTGGAATTGGTAATTTCTACTGACAAATAATATTTTATTTATATGGTTTAACCAGCAATAATAAAAATAAAGGTGGTTTTAGCTCCAATAATAAAATTCATAGCATGGAAACATGCTGTATTGGAAGATAAACTGCGTCAAAGCGGCATATAGACAACATTTTCTTTGTATTTCCTAAGAAACTAGCTTTTAAGTTTATCTAATAATCAAGGTTTTTATTTGATCGTGGCATCTTCACTTTTTTCCATTAAACAAGCACAATTTAGACATACATATTGAATTATTTTATCACACATATATTGGGGCAGAATTAGGGTCTTTATTACTGTAATCAGTAACATAAAACTGTAAACAAACAAAACGTCATTCAACAAAAAATATGTAAAACATGATTTACTCAAACCGGTGCTTCATTACAACCAAAAAACACTATACTGGAATCAAGTTTTGCGTCTACACATATTTGCAATCTAAAATCTTATTATAACATGATCATTTGAGGTGTCCCAAAACTGCAATACTTTGCTTTTAATAGATTGTTTATCGGACTATAGAACAGTGCACCTGACTAAATGAACATTCTGTCAGTTTAGTTCAAAACATATGTAGGCATGGATGTTAAAACATAGTTTTGTTTTGCTTACCTGCCTCGTAATCATATAAGACTTTTGCTGAACGTAACTGGAAGTTTTCAGTATCTGCTAAAGTGGAAATTAACACAGTGGTGTGTCCATTGGCAAATACATATTTTTATCTAAAAGGCATGTTTCTGAGCATGAGTTTCAAACAAAAATCATAAGCTGTTCAGGAATGATAAAGGTATTTAGAGCCATACCACAAGATGCACAGGTTGTCATTAACAGTGATTTAATGATATGCTATTCATTTTGCAAATCAACTGAAATTTACTTAGGTTGTCAGTATTAAGACTAGACTAAGAAAGAAATGCTGGGCCTGATTTAAAAAGATGTAAGAGGGTTTCCATGAAATGAGAGAATTTGATGTCTGTCTGGACTGATCAAATTCAAGTCTGCTTTGGGAGAAAATCCTTCCACAGGAGTACGAGAACAACACAATTAAATGTTCACATTATGTTTTACGCTTTATTTTAGCGCAAAAAGTGTCCTTGCATCCAAAATTGAGGCAAGGATATATTTCACACAAAAATATAAAATAAATGACAAATTTGTATTTTGCATAATTTTGCTTAATTTTCTAAATATTTTCTAAATTTAGCATAGTTACACAACTGGAGAATACGCAATTTTCGCTCTCCTGTAACCCAAATTTCTAAAATATCTGTGCTTGATGGTATTGTACAGGCTGTATTAAGAAATATTGTTTGGCTTTCCCAGAGCAATTAGAAGTTACTGATATTTTATCTTTAGTAGCCTACAGCTCCTGTATCTAATACCCTCAAGCTGGGAACCAACAACCACTTTTTGCACATGATAGTGTGAGAGATTTTAACCCCAATACTCAAATGCACACCAATATTTACTCCCGGGAGGTTCTATTTCAGCAACCTTGATCTCACACCAGGAGTCATTACCCTCCTAATCATTAGGCTAAAATAAATTAGCAGAATAAACAGTAATTGGGAACACTGAATAACCGAGCTACAATCCAGAGAAAAGTTATTTTTTTATTACAAACTCTCAAATTCAAGCAGTACAGAATAGTTGTTCAGTGCATGAAGAAATAAATACAGAGTACATAATCAGAAATCAGAATAACTCAAAGTCCCAAGTGGACAGCAAAATCAAAAGAGTACATAGACGGCATCCCCAACGTGGAGGAGCTCCGAAATTCTTGATTGCAAAAACTGCTGACAGCATCTCTAGTAAGAAGGGAAAACTCTCTCAGAAATAGGTAAGAGTCCCTGGAGGAACTCAGAAAGTTTCCTAGCTCAGACCAAATCCAGGGGTTTTTATATTCATTTCTAGCATAAAAATTGATCAAGACTGCAACTCACAGTGGTATGACTAATGATAACATTCTCTAAGATAATTACACGTCATTATAAGGCTCCTAGAACTAACCCCCTTTAAAGACGTCTCCAGCAGTGTATGCGCTGTTGCTGTCCGTAGATGCACAACACATTATGTTACATTAGTTAAACAATAGTCTATCCAACAGTGTTTCCTACCAGCTCCACATCAGGAAACTGCAACAGAAGAGCCCCGAAATGGTTACATTCAGAGCACAAAGGGGCACATTTATACTCTGTTTGCGCCGGATTTGCGTCGTTTTTTTTTACGCAAATCCAACGCAAAACTAACTCCATATTTATACTTTGGCGTTCGACGCGTCGAGCGCCAAAGATCTTGGAGTTTGCGTCATTTTTTAGCTTGGACACCTTCCTTGCGTTAATGATATGCAAGGTAGGCGTTCCCTACTAAAAAATGACTCCGAGGCATGTGCGCCGTATTTATACTCCCGGGCAAAAATGACGCCCGGGAGTGGGCGGGTCAAAAAAAATGACGTCCAGCCGCGTTTGAGTCATTTTTTAATGCCTGCTCAGGGCAGGCGTTAAGGGACCTGTGGGCTCGGAAGGAGCCCAGAGGTGCCCTCCCATGCCCCCAGGGACACACCCTGACACCCTTGCCCACCCCAGGAGGACACCCAAGAATGGAGGGACCCATCCCAGGGAACTTAAGGTAAGTTCAGGTAAGTATTATTATTATTATTTTTTTTGTGGCATAGGGGGGCCTGATTTGTGCCCCCCTACATGCCACTATGCCCAATGGCCATGCCCAGGGGACACAAGTCCCCTGGGCATGGCCATTGGGCAAGGGGGCATGACTCCTGTCTTTGCTAAGACAGGAGTAATTTCAATGGGGGTTGGGAGTCAAAAAAACGGCGCAAATCGGGTTGAGGCGAAAATTTTGCCTCAGCCTGACTTGCCCCATTTTTTTACGCCCAAGCTCCATATTCCCCTACGCCGGCGCTGCCTGGTGTAAGTCATTTTTTTTTACGCACACCAGGCAGCTCCGCCGGCTAACGCCGGCTAACGTCATTGAATAAATACGGCGCCCGCATGGCGCTTCAGAATGGCGTTAGCCAGCGTTAAATTTTTGGACGCACAACTGCGTTGGCGCAATTGTGCGTCGAAAAGTATAAATATGGTCCAAAGTTTCTTTGTTAGAGGGGCAATAACTAGTTATATCACAGTTTTCTGTATCTGTGAAGACTGCATAAACTGTCGGTAGCGAAATCATGATGGGGGCCTTGATTGAAGAAACAACATCAATTTTAATTAAGTGGTGTTTCAAATAATAATGTTGTAAAAATAAAACACATTAACACATTTCTAAATGCTTCAGCAGACACGTTTCAAGTGCAATATTATTAATTCATTGGTTTTGATCTGAATTCAACATACAAATCATTCATATCCAAAACAACTTCTCACCCACGAGTTCACATAAAAAAAAAACTTTCAGAATAGCAAGACAAAGCAGACAAACATACTACAATAACAGTCATTAAAGGAATGTCTAGCCAGTTGTTTTATTTTAGATAGTAGGAGTACTTTAATAGATGTGTCATTAACTTCTGTGTGATAAAACAATATGTATACTAAATTACAGTGCAAACACCAGCTTGGAACACCTTCTAAGGGGCCTCCTATAAATTCCAGGTGCAAATTACCTACCTGGAACATTCATATCCAGTGTGTCAATCCCTTCAAACCTCGTTGATTTATGTTATCTGCAAGATTCTATGAGTCGATTAAAGCTCCTATAGAGCTATTGTGTTTTTTGCAGAAGTAGCACCAAAATGCCGCTAATTTTGCAAAGTCAAGGGAGGCCCATAGAAAACAATGGAAGCATAATTTTAACACCTGCCTTAGACAGGAGTTAAAAATGACGCTAATAATGGCACAGTGAATGCTTTTAAATTTCACTGCAACATTTTTTGGGGCCTCCTAACTGGGAAACGCCGCCTTGCATACATTATGTCTGGCGAAGTCATAATGTGGCACAATGGTTTATAAAGTGGCACAATGCGTGTTTTGTGCCACGTTGTACATATGGTGCAAAGAAAATTCCTCCATAATGCCACATCAGCATAAAACAAATGACACTATTCTGCCGCAAGATGCGCAAGGGTCTTGTAAATATGCCCCTTAGCTTGTAATATGCTGGACCCCTCCTCTCCAGTTGCAATGGGTATGGCAGATTACACTCTTCACCTGCACTATCCTGCTACCTAGACATTCAGCCTTTTGCAATGTAACTGAGTGCAGATGCCAGAGTCCACAGTGCTCACTTCTGTAGGTACTGCCACACGTCCTGTCACAAGTGGAGTGTATAGTGCGCCTTCTTTCCAGGCTGTCCAACAGGTCTACTCCATAGTAGACCGTAGTGAGAAGAAGGGAACTTGTGCCACCAGCCCTGTCCTGGAGAGAGAGTCCCACAGGAGTCTAGGAGTATTAATTCGAAGTGAGTGCGCCGTCACAGTACCTGACCTGGTCAACAGTTGCATTGGTCATAACACCTCCTTCCTATCCAGGCTTTTCTGTCCCTGTTCCCTTGGCAAGTGTTTAAGAAAGAATGTACTTTGATTGGGGAAGCACTGTTCCAATCAGATGATCCCACATAGTCCGTTCACCCCTAAATAACATTCAATAAACCAGCCTACTCATCATTTCATTAACAAGCACAACCTGTTTTGGATTCAGTGTGTGGTACCATTCCATTAGAGCGAAAACAACTGATGTTTTCAAACTTTTCGGTTCTCATTTAGACTGTGCTCGATCTTTATTTAGGCCTCTCCAAATATTTGCTACTTTGGTTCCAGTCAGTTCAAAACAAACAAGCAGTCTGCCTGCTACTGGGTTGTCAGTCATTTCAGACCTCTATTTGTGCCCAATACTAGCCTCTAAAAAAGCACCTTCAATTTCAAGGGTGTGTGCATCATATACGTGACCTGACAGGTGTGGTCCTGATGTGCTACACTAAGGTTATTGTGCAGTAGTTATTCTTTTGCTGTCACCCCCCAGATATCATTTAGAGATTAAGCTGCAAACTGGATTTAAGAGATTACTATTTTAGGAGGCATGCTGTGTGTATCCTTGGTTAGTATGCTTCGTGCTCCAGATGTGATATGAAAGCAATCTTCCATTAATGTAAAATGTCTAATAATTCACCAAAGGCAAATGCAATTCTTACATCCCTCTAGAAGGGACAGAGGCCAGAAGAACTGGCCTGCTCTTTGTAAGGACAAAAGTATACTCGTCTACCTTAATAGTGGGTCATGAATTATTCTGGTCTTGAAACAAAGGATCTCTAGCATTTCTGACAATGAAAGTAAAGGCAGATTCAGCACCCTTTCTGTTACTTTCAATAGCTTTTGGCCCCGAAAAGTGTTTTCAAACTGAAGGGTAATCTATGGACCTCAATTTTGTTGACCCTTAATCTCAGTCCACGCTTTTATTTTTAGCCGTAACCCAGAGTTTCCTGGAACAGGTATCCCACACCTTTCCAGCTATTATATCACTAACCTGCAACCTGCATCTATGGTGGGAGCTGTGTTGGACTTTAACATTGCCTCCCATCCATACATGTGTCACAATGACTGGATCGGATCAAGGAAGGCAAATCTTTAAACACAGCTGTGGCTCTGTAAGACAATTGTGTATCATTCTGCCGTTAGTGAGCAGTGCCTAACAGGGAAAAGAAATAAACATAATGAATGGTCTGGGAATTAAACAGAAGTCAAATTATCCTAGGAAGGTATTTTAATGTGTTCAGTGACACTATAAACAAGTTTTCCTTAGAGCTGGCATACTACTGTTCAGCTTGATTACTTTTTTCTTCGGATTGTGTGTGCTGAAGGGCTCTTTCATGATGAAATGTGTACATGTGCACCAAAGGTTTTAAAAACTTGCTTCAATACCGATTTAGGGTCTGATTTATATCTTGGCGGATGGGTTACTCTGTCACAAATGTGACGGTTACTCCGTCCGCCACATTAAAATTACTACAGGATATAAGAGAACCTACGTGGGCGGGATATCCGTCACATTTGTGAAAGAGTAACCCAGTCCGTCAAGACATAAATTGGGCCCTTACTTTCTTCAGTCACAGTTTTCCAGCCATGTTCCTGTGAATTTATTTATTTTAGTTCTTGCAGGGGGAGAAAATCGGAATATGTGCTCCAAAGTGAAAAAAAATCTTCCCAAATGGATATTCCCTAGTCCTTCTTACCCTGGGAAGTGATTTACTCCCACCTTTGATGGTAATAAATCTCCAACATTTTTGCAGGTTGAAAGGTGTCAAATTTATGAGGTTGTGGTTGTGTTTGGAATAGCAAAATTGCAAAGAATTTCTGGCCTGCAACGCTAACTCCTTGCAAATGGGAATACTATATGGGAAATACATACATTTATGAGTACTAAGTCAACCTTTCTGAATTAGGATAGTAGTTTTACACTCATAATTCTGACTTACACCTAGTCCAGTGCTATTGCTATAGTAATCATCTTCTTTGGGAATATGAGCTGTGGATACATAAGTAAAAAATATCAGTAGTTAGTATGGAACCTTTTTCAAAATAAATCAAGGGTCATAACTCATGGTGTTCCACAAAAACGTGTATGAAACATGTTCACTCACTGAGCTCGATAAAGTTACTCAGGCTATGAAAAAGGGCACATATATGCTTAAGATTGGGGATGATAATTTGTCAGTTCTTAGACACATGTAAATATGACCTCGAATAAGGAGTCTGTTTTACCTTGAGCTCTAGATGGTTTATCTTTCTTTCGCATTGGGAATAATTTCTTCTGAATCATATTCAAGAACCTGCTTTTCTTCTCTGGCAATTTCCTTTCAGTATTTGGGTAATCATAGATCACCTCCCTAGAATAAGATCAATACAAAATTATTACGTATGAAAGGACGCCAATGCTGGTTGAATTCTGAAAGTTAGAACTCTGAAAACTAATTAACAATATGTAAACCATTTATTATGTGCTAATGTTCACATATTGTGTACCTTAAAAATGGGAAGAGAATGCAATTAACAAAAAAGTAATTTCCCAACAGTGGTAGAGCAAATGGGGTAATTTTGCATTATGCTCATACCTAACACTTGTGTTGCCTCAGTTTAATGCTTTTATTCCATCCAGAATTGTCAACTTTACCCAGAAAGAAACTCTCCTCTGCTAACAATGATAGTGAGACCAAAAAGTCTTTGCAAACATTAATTAAGGTCATAATTTCAAAATGCAGAAGCCTGATACTATAGCTCCAATGACGGCACACTGTAAGGTTTAAGTTATTCATGTAAAAGCACCTAGAAATTATTCAACTGGAAACCAAAAACTGTTAACCTATTCCACACCAAAACTGGTGCTGTGTTTACACTCGAACTTTGACTTATTATTTTCACATATCAGAAGGGTCCTTATCTGAACCTGAGAAGTTGCAACCATTTAAAAAACCAATGATGATTCAAACATTTTTATTCTTTTTCACTAAGCCTTTTGACAACAGAAGAAATACTGAGGCCCATATTTATACTTTTTGACTCAAATCTGAGCAAACAAAAAGTATAGCGCTGGCTTGCGTCGTTTCAGAGCGCCAGCCTGGTGCCAAATTTATGGAACGCCGCAAGCTGGCGCACAGGGTGGGCTATCGTAAAATAAAAAATGACGTTAGCCGGATGGGGGTGGCGGTATGGGAAAAGAGGGTTTTGCAACAAAAAATTACATTAGACTGGTTAGAGGCAAAAAAAAATGCCTAGCCTAGCATTATTTTCAGACACAAAACCATTCATACCACATGACTCCTGTCTTAGGTGCCCACCACCTCAATGGCAAGCAAAGGGGACCATGGTCCCCTAGGCATGGCCATTGCACCCTGTGCCATGCAGGGGTCCCCAAGTTGGGCCCCCGATGTGGGTAGGGGTATTCCAGGGGCTTCAGGTGGGCACCTGTGGACCCATTCCATGGTGTTTCACCATGGAAATGGGTCCACAGGTCCCCTAATGCCTGGTATGACCCAGGCATTAAATAATGATGCACAGCCAGCTTCAAACCATTAATTAGCCCCTCCTCCCACCAGTGTGTCATATTAGCACGGGGATAAATATGGGGCTATGGGGCTAGCACCATTTTTTAGATGTGAACGCAACCTTGCACCTCATTGACGATGGTGCATCTAAAAAATGGTGCAAACTCCAATATTTTGACGTTAGACGTGTCTAACGTCAAAATATAAATATGAAGTTAGTCTTGCGCCAAATTTGTGTAAAAAAAATGACACAAATTTGGTGCAAATGGAGTATAAATATGCCCCTGAATCTCTGTACAGATAACAGCACAAACGGGTAGCTATTTGGAAGCACTCAGCTGTTCATACGATTGTAGTCCATAGTATCAACCTCAAAAATATCAACCTACCAAAATATGGAGGTCAAAATATTGAGCGCCAAAAAAACCAAAACACTACACTCAATAAATTGCAAAATTATGTATTCAAAAATATCGTCTAAAAGCTGGGATAAAATGGGCCTGATTTAAGAAATATGGCCCTGCATCCAATGCAGAGCCACTTTTGCTGCTCCCCTTAGCGCCCCCCTACTGCCACTATGTGTGCACCATATTTAATATACAGTGCACCACGGCGCAGGGTAGGGGCAATAGCTTTTAAATTTTTAACTCCCTAGACCCTCTTAAATTTGGGCCCATGTTTAAATATATAACATGACACGCAAGGAGCATGAAAAAAGCCTACATGGTAGTGGAAGGAGAGAGGAATGCAGATTGGTAGAAGTACTAACAGAGAAAACACAATACTTTGTAAAAGAACCACACTCCCCCTGCATTCCAATTACTCATCACCCTGGCGGGGTGGCAGCCCCCTGCAGCCCCTAGGGCTAATGGAAGCCCTAGGAGGGGCGACATGAGCACTACCCTCCTTATTAAACTCCACAATGCCCTCGGGACCTGGCCCACCCACGGGCTAATAAAAAGAAAAGGGCAGGAAAATGTCCTTTTTTAATAAAAAGAAATCTCAGGAAAATCTGCGGATCCACAGATTTTTCTGAGATTTTCTTTTTTTAAAATTCTCTTTAGCTCTGATGGGGTCCCTCAGGAACCCCAGTACCAGAGCTAAGGGGTCAGGGTGACTCTTCCCTAGCCCCTTTTCTGTCCTTTTACTTTATTTTTTGATGGCTGCCAACACTTCCTTGTAGAAGGGTTGGCAGACAATCAGATATCAGCAGAGGGACAGTTGGATCCGCGGAGGATCTGCATCCCTATATATCTACATTTTTTTGGCCTTACATTACTCCCAAACTACTTCAAGGATTTGCACCAAACCACAAAAAGCACACTTTCTGGACCAAGAGCTAGCTTTCTGCTAAATTTGGTGTGGTTCTGTCCAACGGGTTGAGTTGTAGTCGTGTTCAGAAATTTGAAAACTCCCATTGAGCCGCAGCACTGGCTTACCACCAGTCTTTCAATGGCAGTGCAACTGCCATGGAAAGGCTGGTGGTAAGTGGCGTTGTAATCAGCATGGTGGTGCTGAGTTCCGCGCCGCCATGGCTTAGCAAACCTTTGAATGCCATCAGCCCGTCAGGTACCATGTTTCCGGCGATGACGACTGCCCCCTGGCGGTCTGACTCCCAGAGTCATAATGTAGAAGTCAGACCGCCTAGAGTGTGGTGGTCCGATCATCAACACAAGTTGGTGGGACCACCAGATTTGTAATGAGGCCCTTAGTCTGTATTGGAAAAAAATATATCTTTTGTCAACTGTAAGAAACACCCAAGGGGGGGGGCAAGATATAACAAAAGCACATGAAAACAAGAATGTAGAAATAACTTGGGCAAAAGTAGTTGTTACACCGTACATGTGGAAAAGTGTCATTAAGCTATATACAACAGTAGAGGTATTAAGGTATTGCTAGGGGCATAACTAGTAGGGTATAGATGTATCAGGTTGTAGGCAGACGTGAGAATCAGGCTGTTGGTTGAGGAAGGTCTGAACTCTTCTCAATCAACAGCCACAATCCTTGTCAGAGTGAACCACAAAAGTCACAAAATTAACCTATGCTTAACCCTCTGGTAGCTTGGCACAAAAGCCGTCAGACTTGACTCAGAAGCAATGTATAAGTAGTTGTGCAGCACACAAACAGTAATAAAGTGAAACAACACACGCGAAAATACCACACCAATTCAGAAAAACAGAGTAAAATTTAAATGAATTATTTGACACCAAACAACAGAAAATCCATTTAATAGAATAGACAGAGAAATGCAATTTTAAAGATTTAAGGTAAGTAAAGCAGCTAAAAGCAAAAGCACCATTCTGGTTAGGCCAGACAGGGACAAAAGTCACAACTTTAGGCTGACCACAATGGAGTGTAGGCCGGGTATAGAGACCAGGTTAGTTCCACTGAGAATGGTACATTATATCGGTAATGTGGAATATTTGGTCTCACTACATTGGTTCCAGTGAGGAGCTGAGAATGGTGCAATGCAAGTCCATACGTCTGGTTGCCTTGACCTGCATTGGTTCTGATGAGGATCTACGAGGGCTGTGATGCTAGGCTTTTCATTGAATTGTGTCATACTGTGTCAGTTCTGAGGAAACCCACAGTTGGGCCAGAAGGAGTACACTCTGATGTCAGCCAGGGGTTTAGGATCTAGGCGGGAACTCACTCCAGCATAGGACAGCTGAAAACACTGGCAGGTCAAGTTGAATCTCTCCAAATGGGCAGAAGCATGGCAGGTCTCTGGAGCTTGTTATGACTCTGCAGCTAAGAACAGTACATCAGTCAGGTAGCTGTTGGATTCATTCTAGTGGTTCAGAGTTCAAGGGACAGGTCCAGTACTCCTTCCTCATGTAATAAGGCAGCAGGGCAGTCCTAGTCTTACAGAGGTCCAGACATGATCTGCGCACATTCTCTGCCAGCTCCCCCGTAACAATTCTACTGTCCAAAGGACTGTGGGCAAACTCTTCGACAGAGAAGTTGCACTCACAGCACCCACTGCCCCCTAGGCGTGACAGTGTTGCACTATACAGATGCTGATTGACTGATTGATAGATCTAAAAAGTAGGTCCGGGGCTCCCATTTTTTTAATCTGGTACTAGCTTTGAAATGGGAGGAGCTTCTGGAGTTTACCCTCCTCAAAGAGGTCTTTTGAATTTCTTGCTCCCCTGTTCTGGTCACAAGCTGCTCAAAGTCATATTAGGATAGTGTGAAGTTCTGTGCTTGTGAACTGAGACAGTGTATTTAAAATGCAAATGTGACAAAAGACAGCTCTGCTCTCCTGCTAAAAACCCAGACCCCCTATTGTATGGTGGTGTGGGTGGGAAACACAAAGGCCAAATATAAATAGTCATGCTTCCAAGGAAACAGGCTACACGCACTGAATAGTTAGGCCAAAACAATGGCAACTTTCTAAAAATGGCATTTTCAGAATTGTGTCTCAAAATCAACTTTTTAATTGAAGACAGTTTTACATTACAATTTCACAGTCACCATTATGACCTATTAAATGTAATAAGGAAATCCAAAGAGTATCTAATGGGAGACGTAGGCATTACAGTAGTGAAAAACACATTTGTGAGCTTTTCATTGCCAGAACATGTAAAGTTTTAAACCACATGTTGAAAAAAGTAATACATCTAGAAGTACTACCTTCTGGTATTGACCAACGTTCCCAGTGTTATGTTTGGAGCTGCCCCAGGGGTATGTTTCCAAGTGTGCTGCTGTGAATTCCAGGTGATTCCTCTCTCTAGGTCCCGTGCAATGTGTGCTGCAGTCTACATAGTGGAGAAGTAAACGTAGGAGCAATGGAGTCTTTATGCAAATGCATCCTTTTTTTATTATTGAGTGGGGAAAGCCTTTCCTCTACACCCTCCAGCAAATATGAGAGTGATGAATTCTCCTTTCTGGCCAAGAGGGTGAGTTACTCCAGACGATAGCTGGAGAAAAGTTCTTACAATTTCCAGTGTGAGGAAGTGTCAGGGAGGTGTTTGGAATGACCACAAATTTAAATGTGAGAAGCCCAGTTGGGCTACAAATAGACAGTAATTGCCCATGAGGTGGGTTTCCTGGAGCATGAAAATGTTGGTTCCAAAAGGATGGGCCACTTTGAACACTGCTCTGCATTTTATCTTGTCAAGTATACCATTTATGTTCCATGAGAGGACTTACAATCTACCCGGAGATCCCTGTATATGCATGCACCATGCCCATATGTTCTGGTCTGACATAGCACTGTGTAATCGATAGTTGCACTGGGACCATCTCAAGTGTCACATGTGTATCTATGACATGCAATACCAACTGGTAGAGGAAAAAAAACTCTTAACACCCTCCCCCAACCTTAACTTCCTTCCCATTCTTCATAAATTAGACGCACCTGTCATTGTGAAACTAGGTACAGGAGCACACTGTGATACCTGAGATGTGAATCTTCTCTCTTGAGCAAATACCTTCCTCAAAGCCCAGAGAGGCCAGGCCTCCCAACAAAATTAGTGTAAAACTCCCTGAGTAAAGAATGAGTGAAGTGTGGCATGGTACTGTAGGAGGCTGCATGTGGTTGCTGCATGTCCTTGTAAGCGTGTTGTAGGGTGGCTGACAATGTCTAAGTCTATTTGTCTCTAAGTGAGGTCTGAAGGAGCCAGAAGACTCTCTGTAGAAGTGGTGTGTGTTGGTGAGCCCTTGGTCAATGTAGAAGCATCATGCTGTCTAAGGGACCTCTTGTGCCAAAGAGATTGTGCTCTCTATTCCTGGTGTTGCTGGCATCATTTGAGGGTCATGAGCCATTTACCTGGGGGACCCCAGTGCTGTGCTCCCGACCACTGCCCTACCAGTTCTCTCACCCCTGGATGGAAACCCCCCGGCATGTAGGTTGGAGTGTTTCTCTATCTAGTCCCAAACTGTCTCTGGAGTATCATAACTTTGAAAATGACTTTCAGGTGGACCAAGAAGAGGAGCATGTAGGTGATACTCATGACCCTAAGTTTCAGTTTCAAAGCTGTTGGACCTTAGGAGTATAGTCCTGGATCATCACTGGGATGGACTGACAAGTCAATGAACCAACAATGCGTGCTTCCTGCAGTACGGCATGGTGATCCACATAGTACTCGGACTCGGACTATGAAAGGGCATGAAGGGTTACCTACTGGGGACTTGGCGGTCAGCGCACAGTGCCCTCTCTCAACAGTGAAGCAATCTGAGACTTCCGCAGCAGGCACCCAACTTTTCAGCACATCTGAAATGAAGGAAGTGAGCAAATTCCCCTCTGCGCCCTTGGCAATTCGCACAATGTGCAGGTTGTTGCATATTGACCTGCCCTGTGCATCTTCCATTCAGGTTCCAACTGCCCCACCAGACTTTGAAGGGTCATGATGGGGGGTTTGAGTGATTTGACTGCATCCTCCATTTTGTGGATCCTACCTCCACCTCTATTGCCTGTGTTCTGTTCCATAGTTCTTGCTGGAGCACAGAAAGTTCCACTTTGACTGCTCCCATTTTGCCCTCCAAAGTATTTTAGAAGCCTCTGATCACTTGCAATATGGTGGATATCTGGAGCCCCTCAGTCTGTAAAGTGTTGTCTCATGCCACACCTGCATCCTCTGCCAGGGGTGCATGCTTGGCAAACATATCTATTTTCTGTTGGGATGCAGATTTAGTAGGCTTGTACCTTGCCATATATTGTGTGCAATGAGGACAGAGCAGAGCACGTCCGAAGAGGGAGCTGGTCCATTGGGGCACCCAGTGCTGTCAGATCAGGGGGCGAATAGGGTGGAAATCACTTGTGGGTCTCCCAAAGCCATCAGCTGACCCACACCCTCAGTGGGTCTGTCTCTGCTGCAGCTGTCAGAGGGCGGTGTGTTATCAGAATGATGTGTTGGACCCCACGACTTACCCTGGGTGGGACAAGGGCACCTGTTTCTTTGTGGTAGTAGCTCCCCATGTCACACAACTCAAATGTGTCACCGAATGTGGCCAACCAAATAGGATCTCATATCTATCACCGCCCCATACAACACTCTTCTCTAGGGGCGATCCCACTAGTGTTCACCATCTCGGGCAGGGAGGATGAGCCACGTTCCCCCGGAGGGAGCACACTAGGCTGGGCCAATGCACGTCAGCTGTAGTGTCAGAAATTCCCAGTGGTCCCAATAAGCATGAGCAGTGCAGGGCTAATTAAGGCAAGGTCTGCTAACCTACTTCCCCAAAATCCTTGCTGCCCTTCACGCTGGCCCCCTCCGGCGATCAAGCAGCTCACCGCAAGCCCTTCAGGCTATAGGTGGGGGAAATTAGTGGCCACCTCCAAGGACAATAGTTGGGGACCTTTGGTAGCACCGTATAAAGGGTGTGTGTACACCAGGACCCAGCACAGGACTCACTTTGGTAGGTTATGCGTGTCCATCGTCTTTGACATCCTCACAGGTCCAGTCATTTCCTGCTTTTCTAATCTGAGGTCTGGGCAGTGCAGACATGATTCGGGTCTCACAGGACCCGCCACTCTGGGCCAGGGCCAGCTGGTTACTGCTGGGGACCCTAGCCGGGACAGAATCACTCAACAGTGCCACTAGCATGCACAGCAGGTGCAAGGTCCAAGACTCCGCCAGTGGTGCGCCAGGTGGCTTAGGGACAGCAGCCTTGAAGTTTGAGTCTGGAAACATCACCTCTGAGGCAATGCACCTCTCACCCCTTGGATCCGCTGGTATCTCCTTAGCAGCTACACACACGAGGGGGTTGCCATCCGGTCATCATGCAGTCCATGAGGCCCACTCATTTTTCTGCCCCTTCGGGCTCTGCCTTTTGAGATCAGGCCCTGGCAGCCAGGAATGTCAGGGTAGCAGGCACCCACATATGCTGCCAAACTGTGCTTTATGAAGGTCATTCGCTCCAGGGCGGTAGCAGCTATGAACGGATTATTAGCCTAGTGGTGCGTCCACCATGTTCAGTGTCCTGCTGGCACCCCCCTAAATTTCTAGATTAAATTTTAGGAGGTAAGGGAGGTAGCACCAAAGTTCCAAAAATTAGCATCAAGCAACTTTCAGTCCCTTCATTCCATCTAGGACCTTACATTACTGCTTCCATTTTCTGAACCTTCTCTTTCTATGACTACATTTTGCTGACTGCAGTTGGGTAGTGATATCTGCAAGCACCTTTGGGCAATGGTGGATACATGTTCAGGAGCTTCTCTGTCTTTTCCTATTTCATCTGACCACTCAGGATTCTTTACAGCAGCAAAGGACATACATTAAAGTCAGTAGGTAGGGGGACACTTCCTGTTACCTGCACAGCTCTTGGTATTGACTAAAGCTCAACATGGCACCTTGTGGTATGTTCTTTTGTAGGATCTAGTATGTGTGCAGCAATGTGCAATGCATGATACTTGCTTACTTGAAAGAGGGGAATGTTCTTGTTGCTTCTTCTGCTGCCTTTCACTCTCCAATCTATTGACAATTGATTTACTGTTTCTAGAGCAAAGTACTTGTTTTACTGATCATGGGAGAGAGGGTGAGTGGACATGCTGAGTCTAATGCTGAGAGAGAGCCAGTCTCTTTTGCTCTCTCTCTCCCTCTGTCTCTCGTTCCCCTCCTCCCTCCCTCTCACTCTCATGTCTGTTACTAACCAAAGGCAGAGTTCAATGGCAATTGCTCAGATGGGCAAAGTAATAAAATAACAATTGTGTTCAGTGTCTGCACCAGCCATACTGTTCAAAGGATTTTTTCCTTAATATGAAGGCCAGACTAACAAAGTGCTTGCAGATGGCATTTGCCAGTCTGGCATACAGTTGACATTGATCCAGACACTGTGAAAACAGCCACAACATTCTTCAAGAGTATACAGTGCTATGGAATGTATTCAGCTGTAGATTCATCTACAGATTTAATTGCCCAGGTGGGCACACAAACCTTCCAGTGCACTTCCACTCATATTGTTTCCCATATAGATAAGCTTAGGCCAGTCCCGCAGTGGCTTATAAAGTTATGTTAATCTCTCACAACATTTGCTCTATCAGGAATAATGGTTGTCAGTGGATTGCGTACCTTGACCACAAATCCCACAAAATGTATCGCAGGCATGCCTTAGTGTTGTAGAATAATGCTCAGCAGGACAAAAATATGTATTTTTTAGCATGAACGTAGCTCATGACTTCATTGGTGTGTGACTCTTGATAACTATGGCACTTCACCATTGGCTCCCATTCATGCAATGAGGCACTGCAGATTTTCATGTAGCACTAACTTGTGTGAAGTTTAGTATATCTTGTCCTGAGTGTATCAAGCTGTGAAATTTGCCATAAACAGTCTAAAGCCAGGTATTAGTGCAGGTTGTTCTGCCACCAGGCTACATGACTAAAGAACTGTTATATTTACTCATAATAACTTGAACATTATGGCCCTCATTACAACATTGGCGGTAAAAGGCGCTTACCGCCGTGCAGAAGACCGCCAAAACACAGCAGCGCCCGTGGAAATCCGTCACAGCTATTATGACCCACAGCACGGAATCTGCCAAAATTCAGACACCCACACAAGTCCGCCACACCAAAGGTCAGTGATAAACTGGCGAAAATAAAACCTCCACCTTCACGCCAACAGAAACACGCCCACACTATCACAACACATGAATCCAAGTGGCGGTCTTTCAACCGCGGTATTCCATTGGCGGTACACACAGCCGCGCTCAAAATACACACACACATACAAAACACAGCCACAGTGGACAATTCAAAATACACACACCTGATACACATACACACACCTCTCCCACACACCCAATACAATATAAAACACACACCCACATCACCCACAAACCCCTACGACCACAATTGAGAAAGAAGCACACAGAGAGACACCACCATCAACAATACTAGCATCCACAGGCACACAACACCATCACCCACATAACTTCCACGCACCTCACACAACACCCCACTACATATCAGTACACCTATCACCACACACACCACCCCACACATCACCCACACCACCCCATGGCACGGCAAAGACCCCCCAGGTTCTCGGAGGATGAGCTCAGGGTCATGGTGGAGGAAATCGTCCGGGTAGAGCCACAGCTATTCGGATCACAGGTGCAGCACACCTCCATTGCACGGAAGATGGAGCTATGGCGAAGAATAGTGGACAGGGTCAACGCAGTGGGACAGCACCCAAGAAATCGGGATGACATTAGGAAGAGGTGGAATGACCTACGGGGAAGGTGCGTTCCGTGGTCTCAAGACACCACCTTGCGGTTCAGCGGACTGGCGGCGGACCCCCACCTTCTCCCCCAGAACTAACAACATGGGAGGAGCAGGTCTTGGCAATTCTGCAACCTGAGGGCCTCGCAGGAGTAGATGGAGGAATGGACTCTGGTAAGTCAAATCTTAACTATTACATCCCCCACCCTACCTGCATGCCATCACATGCCCCCACCCTCACCCTCACCCCCATCACTCCAACTCCTCACAAATGTCCCAACATCACAAACCACACATCCCAACACCAAATCCTGCGTGCAACACCAAAGTATGGACACCCATCACCAAAGCATGCCCACTGCACAAACCTATACACACCCCTAAACCATCATCACACAAGGTCCCACACAGGAATGAAAGCACTGGGGTTCACGGTCACCCACCCATTGCACACCATGGCACACACAGATGTAATGAACATCCTTTTATACCCCTGCAGGGCCTCTACCCAACGTCACCGGACAGGAGGGTCCACACATGTCCACACCACCAACAGAAGAGGCCCACAGTGATGACAGCAGCTCTGTCCAACTGGATCTAGATGACCAGCCCGGCCCATCGGGGACCTCGGGACAGTCGATTCCCATCACACAGTCACAGGCCACTACAGAGCTTCCCCCCTCTGGAAACATCAGCACAGCACCCACCCAGCGGGCCAATACCTCTGCCCCCAGGACACGTCAATCGGCAGTGTGTCGACCACTACAGGGAACCCTGGCTAACCCACCACCCCAACAACAACAGGGACCTGGGGGCAGTGGTAGTGGGCACACGGTCCAGGGGACGGAGGCCCAGGAACACAGGGGAACTAGGAGGGCTGCTGTGCGACAGGGGGAGGACAGGCCAAGGGAACCCACTCTCCACAAGGCCCTCTCCAACATCATGGGAGCCTATCACCACTCCCAGGAGACGATGGCAACGGTACTGGCCAAGTTTCAGGAGACCCAGCGCCTGCAGGAGGAACAGTATTTGGGCTTCAGGGAGGAAATCAGAGCCAACAATTCCACCCCGGGCACCATCGTAGTGGTGCTGAAGGAAGTACCCAACACCAGGAGAGACACTGTGGCAAAACAAGGGGCCCCAGACACTAGCCTGGACGATGAACTGCCCACCACCTCCGCCGGCGCTAGTGGACAGAAGGCACTGCCACAGGACCAACACACCAGCACCCCACCCCCTGCAGAGGGAGAACCACCCTGCAAACAGTCCCTGAGATCCAGGACAAAGACAGAGAACGATGCCAAGAACCCCCGCCAAGAAATGAGACCACCCTGAATGTCATCCTTCTATCCCACTTTGTCACCATGTCCATCCTTAAACTACCCAGCTCCACTTCCTATGCCCATTTGGGAAATGCACCTGTGAGACTAATAGACTGGACTCTGCAATGGACATACCTCCACCATCACACCTGACCATTTTGCAACTCCCTCCAATATTGAGCACTTAAATAAACACCCTTGAAGCACAAAACAATCTGGAGTCAGTCTGTGATTTCGAAATTATGTATTAGCAATTACAGTGACAAAAAGCTCTTTCAATTGTAATATCAACATACCTATGTCACACAGCTCTAGTCCATGAAGAATCAAATCAGATATCACACAGTGGGACCCACATCTGTGAAATCGTAAGGGAAAGTCACAACTCAGTGACCATACACTGGGTGAAAACAACAGAAAGTAGAGAGGTAGTAGTGTTAAAGTTCATGTAGTAGGCAGGTTTGTATTCTTACCTGTGTCTCACTGGAAATATTGCAGGATCACCGAGTCCCTGTTGTTGATGTCCTCTTCTTCTGCTTCCTAGTCTTTACTGTCCACAGCCTCCACAGCTGCAACAACACCGCCATCTGGATCATCCTCCTGCAGAAAAGGCACCTGCCGTCGCAAAGCTAAGTTGTGAAGCATACAGCAGGCCATGATGATCTGGCACACCTTCTTTGGTGAGTAGAATAGGGATCCACCTGTCATATGGAGGCACCTGAACCTGGCCATCAGGAGGCCGAAGGTACGCTCGATTATCCGCCGTGTTCGCCCATGGGCCTCATTGTAGCGTTCCTCTGCCCTTGTCCTGGGATTCCTCTCTGGGGTCAGTAGCCATGACAGATTAGGTTAACCAGAGTCACCTGAAAATGGCAAGGGACAACTGTTAGACACACACTAACCTGTAGGGATAACCCCAGACCCAGACAACCATTCCCACTGTCTTGCTTTCAGGTGCTCACATGATAGCCACACACAGTGCCTCTGGAGTTGACCCATCACATAAGGGATGCTGCTATTCCGCAGGATGTAGGCGTCATGCAATGAGCCAGGGAACTTGGCATTAACATAGGAAATGTACTGGTTTGCCAAACATACCATCTGCACATTCATGGAATGATAACTCTTCTGGTTTCTGTACACCTGTTCACTCCTGGGGGGGGGGGGAACCAAAGCCACATGTGTCCCATCAATGGCACCTATGACGTTGGGGATATGTCCTAAGGCATAGAAATCACCTTTCACTGTAGGCAAATCCTCCACCTGAGGGAAAACGATGTAGCTCTGCATGTGTTTCAGCAGGGCAGACAACACTCTGGAAAACACATTGGAAAACATAGGCTGGGACATCCCTGATGCTATGGCCACTGTTGTTTGAAATGACCCACTTGCAAGGAAATGGAGTACTGACAGCACCTGCACTTGAGGGAGGATTCCTGTGGGATGGCGGATAGCTGACATCAGACCTGGCTCCAGCTGGGTACAAAGTTCCTGGATTGTGGCACGATCAAGCCTGTATGTGATGATCACATGTCTTTCATCCATTGTCAACAGGTCCACCAGCGGTCTGTACACCGGAGGATGCGGCCATCTCCTCACATGTCCCAGCGGAAGGTGCCTACGAAAGACAACAGCAAGCACAGAGTCAACCAACTCAGAGGTACGGACCCACAGCTTACACAGTGCACAAATTCTAATCCGAAAAGTGGCCAGTATGTGTGTTGAGTCTAGGCCTAGGTATGTGTGACGCAGTTAAAAATGAAGCCATGTGGGCCCCTGAAATGGCGGCTGCCTGACCTCTAAAGTGGGACAATGGGATGTGAGGTAACTGCGCTGGCGTTGTACACCGTCGGGGTAGGCGGTTGAAGACCGCAGCGCAATGCTGCGTTGGTTAACATTGGAACCTATGGGTCCCAGGAGCCAATGACGATGTACGCAGGCGGTGACATTACGCACCGCCGCGGCCGTGACCGCCATTTTCTATCTGTTCAATCACTCGATACCTGATCTTCGACAGGAGAGGACCTACACTGTCTGGGATAAGGCCCCTGCCTTAACATCGGAGGAGTTGTAGAAACTCATGGACGGGGTCCTCCCCCAGTACACATTACTCTACTGTCCTCCAGACAAACAGGTAAGTACACTGGGAGCCTGCTGTATGGGCTATGCCTGTGTGCAGTGGGGTGGATGTAAGAAGGGGGGGAGAGTGCGGCGTGCATGACACGACGGTGAGTGCAAGTGCCACATGGCAAGGGTAAGGATGGGGGCCAATGACTGTGACAGTGCAGTTGGTAATAAGTTTCTCTTCCCCCTGTACAATTCCTGTAGGTCAGCACCCACCAGAAAATAGATATTTGGCATGCCATCGCCAAGGACGTCCGGACCCTGGGGGTCTACCACAGACGGAGCACCCACTGCCGGAAAAGATGGGAAGACATTCGCCGCTGGAGCAAGAAGACGGCGGAGGCTCAGCTCGGGATCCTGGCGGTGGCCTACCCGGAGTTGGATGGGCGCTTGAGGGCATCACAGCAGACACAAGGGGGTGAGTACACTCTCATCCTGCTGATTTAGCGCGCAGTGGAGAGGTCTGGGTGGGGGAGGTGAGCCGTGGGTTTCCCTAGGCCAGGGCGAGTTTAGTAGGCAAGGTCCCTTTGTAAGGCAGGCCATGTGGCACCCCACCCCACCTCTGTAGAGTGCGAAGTACACCTAGTCATGCCCCTGTGTCATCCATGTGTGCAGATGTCGTCCATAGCCTAGTAGGCCATTTCCCAGGGATTGAACAGTGGAGCCCAAGAGCGCGGCATAGTGCAGGGTGCTTCTGTGTCTGTCGTGTCCGCCAACGGTAACGGTAATGCATGCACTCAAAATGTCTTTCTTCTGTCCCCCCCCCCTTTTTGTGGTCTCCCTGTTCTTGTGTGCATTAGCATCATCAGGCGGAGGAGCAGTGGCACCAGAGCATGAGGGAGCTGCATACCACATGTCCATGGAGGGCGAGACTACGGACTCTGAGTTCACCAGTGGGACGGAGGGCGAGGGGAGCTCCACGGCAGGGACATAAGCTGACACCAGTGACCCGGACTCGTCCTCTGATGGGAGTTCCCTTGTGGTGGCGGCAACATCAGAGCCCCGCATCTAAAGGTACAGCCGCCACCCCCCCTACCAACACCGCCCTCCAAGCAGCCCCTCAGCCTTTGCCCAGTCCCCGGTCACCCAGGAGTTTGGGCATCACCTTTGCCCCAGGCACCTCAGCCCCGGCCCCTGTCACCCCTGCTGCCCTCAGTGAGGAGGTCATTGACCTCCTCAGGTCCCTCACTGTTGGGCAGTCTACCATTTTGAATGCCACCCAGGGTGTTGAAAGGCAGTTGCAACAAACCAATGCATTCCTGGAGGGCATTCATTCTGGTCAGGCGGCCCTTCAGCGAGCTTTTCAGACTCTGGCCTCAGCACTGATGCAGCCATTGTCTCTGTCTCTAGACTCCCCCCCGCAACTTCCTCCACGCAGACCCAATCCCCTGTACCCCAGCCTATCCCAAGCACACCTACAGACCAGCATGCACATACGTCAACACACAAGGGAAGCTCTGGCAAACATAAGCACCACACATCCCACAGGCACTCACGCAAGCATCACACACATGCAGACATGCCAACATCCACTGCCTCCACTGTGTCCCCTCCTCCTCGTCTCCCTACTCCCTCCCAGTCTCATCTACACTCAAACCTGCATGCACTACATCTACAGCCACTACTGCCATCACCAGCACACTCACCACCACACCCCGCTCACGTGCAGTCACTACGCCCACTACCATTCACACGTCCCCTGTGTCCTCTCCCAGTGTATCTGTGATGCCACCTCCCAAGATACACAAACGCAGGCACACACCCACCCAACAGCCATCCACCTCACGACAGCCTCCAGCACATGCACCTTAACCCAAAGTCACCAAACGAACACCTCCTACAACCACAACCTCTTCCTCCACTCCCAAACCCCCTCCAGCTACCCATCCCAGTGTCTCCAAAAAACATTTCCTGTCCAACCTTGACCTCTTTCCCACACCTCCCCCACCCCGTCCATCCCCTAGGGCCCGACTCTCCAGGTCCCAACATAGCACCTCAGCCACAACATCTCCGGGACCAGTGGTGCCTGTAGTCACCGGAATCTGGAGTGCACCGGCCACCAGGGCAGCCAGTGTGGTACGGAGCCACAGCACGGACAGTCCCCCGCCTGTCAAGCATCAGAAGTTGGCCAGTGCCCGGCGGGAGAGGGGGAAGACTCCAGCCACCAAAGCCGCTCCCAGGGGTCCCGGTGGGAGTGTGGGGTCAGCAGCGACACCTTCCAAGGTGGGGAAGGGCCACAAGAAACCAGGAAAGTCTGGGAAGAGCAGCACGGCGGGGGAGACCGCCACCATCCCCACTGCCCAGAAGGCCACCGCCATCATCCCCGCTGCCAAGGAGGCCACCGCCATCATCCCCGCTGCCCAGGAGGCCACTACCATCATCCCCTCTGCCCAGGAGGCCACCGCCATCATCCCCGCTGCCCAGGAGGCCACCGCCATCATCCCTGCTGGGACAGAGAGGACCGCCAGCACAAGCCCCGCTGGGAGGACCGCCAGCACAAGCCCTGCTGGGACAGAGAGGACCGCCAGCACAAGCCCCCCTGGGACAGAGAGGACCACCAGCAGCTAAGTCACTGCAAAGGAGCCCGCCGCCTCAAGCACTGCTGAACAGGGCACCGCCGCCTCAAGCACCGCTGAACAGGGCACCGCCGCTCCAAGCAGCGATAAACAGGGCACCGCCGCCCCAAGCACCGCTGAACAGGGCCCCGCTGCCTCAAGCACCGCTGAACAGGGCACCGCCACTCCAAGCACCGATGAACGGAGCACCGCTGCTCCAAGCTCCGCTGAACAGGGCACCGCTGCCATAAGCACCGCTGAACAGGGCACCGCTGAATAGGGCACTGCCGCCTCAAGCACGGCTGAACAGGGCACCGCCGCTCCAAGCACCACTGAACAGGGCACCGCCGCTCCAAGCACCACTGAACAGGGCACTGCCACCTCAAGCACCACTGAACAGGGCACCGCCGCTCCAACCACTGCTGAACAGGGCACCGCCGCTCCAAGCACCGCGAACAGGGCACCAGCACCTCAAGCACCACTGAACAGGGCACCGCCGCTCCAAGCACCGATGTACAGGGCACCGCCGCCACAAGCACTGCTGGGCCATGAGCGCCAAGGGCACTGACGCTACTCAAATCAAATCATTAACATTTATAAAGCGCGCTACTCACCCGTGTGGGTCTCAAGGCGCTAGGGGGAGGGGGATTACTGCTTCTCGAAGAGCCAGGTCTTGAGGAGTCTCCGGAATACGGAGTGGTCCTGGGTGGTCCTGAGGCTGGTGGGGAGGGTGTTCCAAGTCTTGGCCGCCAGGTAGGAGAAGGACCTCCCACCCGCTGTGGAGCGGTGGATGCACGGGACGGCAGCGAGAGCGAGGCTGGTGGACTGGAGGAGACGGGTGGGGGAGTAGAAGCTGAGGCGTCGGTTGAGGTATTCTGGTCCCTTGTTGTGGAGGGCTTTGTGTGCGTGGGTGAGAAGTCGGAAGGTGATCCTTTTGCTGACTGGGAGCCAATGCAGGTGTCTCAGGTGGGTGGAGATGTGGCTGTTGCGGGGTATGTCGAGGATGAGGCGGGCGGAGGCGTTTTGAATACGTTGCAGACGTTTTTGGAGTTTTGCAGTGGTCCCAGCATAGAGGGTGTTGCCGTAATCCAGGTGGCTAGTGACGAGGGCGTGGGTCACGTTTTTTTTGGTGTCGGCGGGGATCCAGCGGAAGATCTTGCGGAGCATGCGGAGGGTGAGGAAGCAGGAGGAGGACACGGTGTTGACTTGTTTGGTCATGGTGAGAAGAGGGTCCAAGATGAAGCCGAGGTTGCGGGCGTAGTCTGAGGGGGTCGGTGCGGTGCCAAGGGCCGTGGGCCACCAGGAGTCGTCCCATGCGGTCGGGGTGTTGCCGAGGATGAGGACTTCTGTTTTGTCCGACTTCAGTTTCAGACGGCTGAGCCTCATCCAATCTGCGACGTCCTTCATACCATCTTGCAGGTTGGTCTTTGCGCTGGTGGGGTCCTTGGTGAGGGAGAGTATAAGTTGAGTGTCGTCGGCATAGGAGGTGATGATGATGCTGTGCTTGCGTACGATGTTGGCGAGGGGGCTCATGTAGACATTGAAGAGTGTCGGGCTGAGCGAGGAGCCTTGAGGGGCGCCGCAGATGATCTCGGTGGGGTCTGAGTAAAAAGGTGGGAGGTAGACTCTTTGAGAGCGGTTGGAGAGGAAGGAGGCGATCCAGTCCAGGGCCTGGCCTTGGATCCCGGTGGAGTGGAGGCGGGTTATTAGGGTGCGGTGACAGACGGTGTCGAAGGCAGCCGAGAGGTCGAGGAGGATGAGGGCGACTGTTTCACCGTTGTCCATCAGGGTTCTGATGTCGTCTGTGACTGAGATGAGGGCGGTTTCAGTGCTGTGGTTGGCTCGGAATCCGGATTGTGAGGGGTCGAGAAGGTTGTTGTCTTCAAGGAAGTTGGTAAGCTGTTTGTTGACGGTCTTCTCTATTACTTTGGCAGAGAAGGGGAGGAGCGAGATGGGGCGGAAGTTCTTCAGGTCGCTTGGGTCAGCCGTAGGTTTCTTTAGTAGGGCGTTGACTTCGGCGTGTTTCCAGCTTTCGGGGAAGGTAGCAGATGAAAAAGAGGAGTTGATGATGGTCTGGAGGTGCGGGGCGATGATGTCGTCGGCTTTATTGAAGATGAAGTGTGGGCAGGGGTCAGAGGGGGCACCGGAGTGGATAGAGTTCATGGTGGTTTTGGTCTCTTCAGTGTTGATGTGGGTCCAGGCGTTGAGGGTGATGGCTGGGGGTGTGGGTTCAGAGTTGATCGGCAGGGTCTGGTGTCCGAAGCTGTCGTGGAGGTCGGTGATCTTGCGATGGAAGAAGGTGGCAAGGGAGTTGCACAGGGCGTGAAGGCGTTGGCGTTGGGGTTGGAGAACTCTTTAACGATGCTGAAGAGTTCTCTGCTGTTGTGGCTGTTTTTGTCCAGTCTATCAGTGAAGAAATTCCTTTTGGCTGCGCGGATTAGGTGGTGGTGTTCGCGGGTAGCGTTCTTGAGGGCGGTCATGTTGTCAGCGGTGTGGTCCTTACGCCAGGCTTTCTCGAGGGCGCGACAGGTTTTCTTTGATTCCTTAAGGGTGTCAGAGAACCAGAGAGGTTTTTTGGTGTTGGCCTGTCTTGGAGGGCGTCTGAGGGGAGCAAGGTTGTCTGTGCAGTTGGTGATCCAGTTCGTGAGGCTGAGGGCTGCGTCGTTGGGGTCGGTGGTGAAGGTAGGTTGGTTGTCGCTGAGCGTGGAGAAGAGCTGTTCTTCGGGATTTTGTTCCACTGTCGACGAGGGATGGGTTGAGTGCGGAGGTGGCGGGTCTCGCGTAGGAAGGTGAAGTGGACACAGCTGTGGTCGGTCCAGTGTAGAGCAGAGGCGTGGCTGAAGGAAACGTGTTTGCTGGCGGAGAAGATGGGGTCAAGCGTGTGTCCGGCGATGTGGGTGGGGTTGTTCACCAGTTGCTTGAGGCCGAGGTTGGCGAGGTTGTCGAGCAGGGCGGTGGTGTTGGGGTCGTTGTTCTGTTCTAGATGGAAGTTGAGGTCGCCGAGGAGGATGTAGTCTGGCGAGGTGAGGGCGTGCGGGGAGATGAAGTCGGTGATGGAGTAGCTGAAAAGGGCGCGCGGTCCGGGGGGGCGGTAGATGAGTGATCCTCTGAGGGTGGTCCTGGGGTCGGTGCGAATCTGGAAGTGCAGGTGTTCTGCGGCGAGGGGGGTGTCTTCGGTGGAGGTGGTGACGCTGATGGAGTCTTTGAAGACAATGGCAATTCCTCCTCCTACTTGGTTGGTGCGGTCTTTCCTGGAAATCTTGTAGCCTTCGGGGATGGCTATGGCGATGTCTGGGGCCGAGGAGGCGTTCATCCAGGTCTCTGTGATGAAGGCGACGTCCGGTGCTGTGGAGTCCAGGAGGTCCCAGAGTTCAACGGCGTGCTTGTGGACGGATCGAGCGTTGACCAGGATGCATTTGAGGTGGTTGATGGCGCGTGGGCTGGTGGTCGTGGTAGTTTCGAGGTGGAAGATACGTTTGCAGGTGTGACATGCGAAAGGTCCTTGGTTACGTTTTGGGTTAGCTTGGAAGCAGGTGCTGGAGCGCCCTTGGTTGTGGTCGTGGAGGGTGGTGGGGTTGTAGCGGAGCAGCAGGGTTTGGGAGTGCTGAGGACCAGGGGTCGTGGCGCTGGGCGTGGGCCAGGCACGGACGGGCGCAGACGGGCTTGCCATAAGAGGGAGGAGGGGGGGAGGGGTCAGCTGGGGGCGGGGGACGGGAGTGGGGTGACTAATTGGAGCTGGGGTGCGGGGGCGTGCAGGAGGTGGCGGCGGGAAAGCGGAGGGAGGAGGGGACAGGTACAGGGGAGAATAGATGGGGGAGGGGGGGTTAAGGGTAGAGGTGGGGGAGTTTTAGGAAGTTTAGGAGTTTAGGGAGAGAGATAGGAGGAAAGATGGGAAGATAGGGGAGGGGGGAGTTGTAGAGGTGGGTGAGGGTGAGAGGTAGAGTGAAAGGATAGGAAGATAGGGGTGGTTACAGAGGGGGTGGCAAGTGAGGGGGAAAGATAGAGAGATAGGTAGATAGGAGGAGGTGGTGAGTGAGGGAGACAGATAGAGAGATAGAGAGATAGGTAGATAGGAGGAGGTGGTGAGTGAGTGAGGGACACTGATAGAGAAAGGGGTTGATAGGGGTGATAGAGAGGGGGAGGCGAGTGAAGGAGACCGATAGAGAAAGGGGTAGATAGGGGTGATAGAGAGGGGGAGGCGAGTGAGGGGGAGAGACGAGACAGGAGCAGGAGGGCAGGCGCGGGAAGAACCAGGGAGCAGGAACAGAGGAAGAGGAGCCGAAGAGGAGCCGAGGAACAGAAGACAGAAGACCACAGAAGAAGAGGAGCCGAAGAACAAAAGACAGAAGACCACAGAAGAAGAGGAGCAGAAGAACAGAAGACAGAAGACCACAGAAGAAGGTAAAGAAGAAGAGGAGCGCAGAAGACAGAAAACTACAGAAGAAGGTGAAGAAGAGGAGCGCAGAAGACAGAAGAATACAGATGAAGGTGAAGAAGAAGAGGGGCGACGAGCAGCAGAGGAAGGAGCCAAGAAGAGGGACAGAGAAGAAGAGGCACACACCGGTCGCGGTGCAAAGGAGAGAGAGAGAAGCACACAGATGAAGAGAGAAGACGGGGAGCAGAAGGGAAAGAAGAGTACAGAAGAAGACTAAAGAAGAAGAGCGCAGAGGAAGGACAGAGAAGAAGAAAAGAAGCAGGAGAGAGGGTGAGTAGCGCGGGGCAGGGCGAGGGGCTGGGTGGTGGGGGGGTACTTACTGCGAGGTAGCTGGGCTTGCTAGGAGGTCTCAGGAACCTGGGCTGGAGGAGCTGCAGCGGCAGGGGGAGCGACCTACCCTTGGTACTGAGTCCGACACAAGCAGGATGAAGCACTCTGGGCACAGAGCCCCCTCCAGAACCAGTGGAGAAAGGCATCCACTACCTCTGTCCTTGGCAGGATGAAGCACTCTGGGCACAAGGCCCCCTCCAGAACCGGTGGAGAAAGGCATCCACTACCTCAGTCCTTGGCAGGATGAAGCACTCTGGGCACAAAGCCCCCTCCAGAACCAGTGGAGAAAGGCATCCACTTCCTCTGTCCTTGGCAGGATGAAGCACTCTGGGCACAAAGCCCCCTCCAGAACCAGTGGAGAAAGGCATCCACTACCTCAGTCCTTGGCAGGATGAAGCACTCTGGGCACAAAGTCCTCTCCAGAACCAGTGGAGAAAGGCATCCACTACCTCTCTCCTTAGCAGGATGAAGCACTCTGGGCACAAGGCCCCCTCCAGAACCAGTGGAGAGATACATCCACTACCTCAGTCCTTAGCCGGATGAAGCACTCTGGGCACAAGGCCCCCTCCAGAACCGGTGGAGAAAGGCATCCACTTGAGAGACTGTGGCTTTGCACTCCCCAGGATGGAACAGTGGGCAACCCACCCATTTGTGAGACTTGAGAGACTGTGGCTTTGCACTCCCCAGGATGGAACAGTGGGCAACCCACCCACTGTAGAGACTTGAGAGACTGTGGCTTTGCACTCCCCAGGATGGAACAGTGGGCATGTGGCCCCCTCATGGATTTGGTGGCGTGCACTCAACCGGCTGAGGTGCCCCCCCCTTTCCCTCCCCCTGAGGTGCCTGTTTTCTTGCTCTCTGATGCCCCTGCAGTGTTCTCTCCGTCATGGTCGGGGATCTTATGTGGGCCTCGTCCATACTGTGTGGGCCCAGTGTTCCACGGACTTCATTTGAGCACTACCTGGACTACTAAGCTTGGTGTATATTTTGTTTATGGTGTATATATATATTTTTGCCTACTTGATTTTAATATATTACAATGGTCACACTTATTTCCTTTTGTCTTTTCATTCTCCCGGGGGGGGGGTTGGGGGGTGTAACTATAATGTATAAATATGTATTAGTGTGTGTGTTGTAGTGGGTGAGGGTGGGGGTGTTGCGTGTGTGTGTCCCTGTTTTTTCCCTCCCCCTCCCGTGTCATAGGTGCAGTACTCACCGTTGTCTTTGCAGCCGGCATTCGTGATCCTGGTAGAGGAGCAAGAAGATGAGGCTGGCAGGATGTGAAGCTCGGATTCCATGGCGTCCGGATTCCTCGTGGGGTGTGTTGAGGTGAGCGTTTTCCCTTCGAAGTCCTGTTTCCGCCGTATTTGTGTCCGCGGTGAATCCACCCCGGAAAAGATGGCGGATTGGTAGGTTGTGATACTGTGGGCGGTACTTTGTCTTCCGCCTGTCTGTTGGCGGTGACCGCCAAGCTGTTTGTCTGTACCACCATGGCGGTCGGAGTGTTAAAGTGGCTGTCTTTGTTGGCGGTTTCCGCCATGGTTGTAAATCCAATTTATTTACCGCCGGCCTGTTGGCAGTCTTACTGCCGCTTTAACACCGTCCGACAGGGTTGTAATGATCACCTACGTATGTACAATGTGTGTCTTTGCCCACAACAACAGGACTTCACAAATGCATTCTGAAAAAAGGTTTAGGTTAATTTGTCATGAGCAGAAACTACTCTTGGAGCTACAGCACATCACCTGGAATTCCTTTATAAATTAAAACTAACATAATGTTAGCATTTCTTGATTTACGGCTCAAATATTAGGATCAATCTACATTCTTTCAATACTGAGCCTGTGTGCTCTTCATTATGTCACTGCTTCAAAAGACTAGTATTCTCTAACAAAGAGTTTACCCAGTCCACTGATTATGCAGACCAACTAATCACCTAATGATGTTGACAGCATATAGTCCATGCCACTGATTCCAATTCTTGGTTGATAAACTGCAAGGTATTTTACTACAATATTGCAACCAAAGTAGCATCATTGTTTACTCCTTTTTGAGTTAACAGCAGAACATTTGCACTACACAGATGATATCTTTGTAAACAACATTTAGGGCAAATATTTCTAGCAGACAATATTCTTGTTGATGATATTCTGACAAAAAAACAATCCAGAAACCACAATTCCATCTATACAAATTCCAATATATCATAAAATGTTGAAAAATCTTTTTTCAGCAATGTAAGCATTGTACTGTCCCCCCTTATAAAATGTTTCATAACATGTCTATAAGCCTAGCAGCATAGTGGTGTACAGCAGAAATGTTAGACAAGTTCAATTATTTAAATCCATCAGGTTCTTCAGTCTCTCTTGAATCCTTGAGGAGATATTGAAAAAAGTCTTCATTCACCTTTCTTTTCTTTGTTCATTGATTTAAAAAACATAACTTTGGCATGTCAGTCCATTTTGATAGGGTGAAATATCCACCATCAATTTTGGATTTTAGTCTGGACCTAAGCACCTGGGCCCATATTTATATTTTTTTGTGCCGCATTTGCGTCATTTGTGGCCACAATAGTGGTGCAAACCTACAAACCATAATTGTATTTTGTAAGTTTGCACTGCTGTTGCATCAAAAAATTACACAAATGTGGCGCAAAAAAAGTATAAATATGGGCCCTAATTTTGTAGTTTTCTTCAAGGTATTTCCTCATCCACCATATTCCTTTTTATATACATAAATGCAGGAAACTGCTGAGTATTCCCATCCTCTTCAAAATTAGACTGTGTGTCACTTGCTATGACCGCTCTAGAAACATTAAACACATTTGGAATAGTAAGATGAATATTTCACAAATGAAGGCTGATTTGGATTACTGGAATTTTTATGTGAATTACACCCAACATAGGGGGACTGGCCCTACATATATAACCAAATGAATTACATTGATCTATACATTCAGCAAATATACCAGGAATGGTCTTTAAATTGATCAGTCATAAAGTGACTGGTTATAGAGTGCTAGAGGAGTGTGAAATGTTTGGGATCTACTCTGCATAATGAACTATGCTGCATACATAGAACCGTTATCCCTGAAACAAGAGTCACTATATAGACCATACAGTTGATTCCTGTAGAGAAGACTTTTCTTCTCTAACAAAGAGTTTACCCACTCCACTGATTGTGCAAATCAGCTAATCACATAATGACATTGACAGTTTATAGTCCCTACCGCTGATTCCAATTCTTGGTGCATAAACTACAAAGTATAGTACTACAATATTGTAACCAACGTATTATCTGATAGAGTGCCCTAAATATCGCTTAATATCCCTTCAAGTTAAGAGTAGAACATTTGCACCGCACAGATGATATATTTATAAACAATGATTAGGCCACATTTTTCTAGCAGACAATATTCTTGTTCACAATATTCTGACCTCAAACCAATCTACAAACCACAAATCCATCTATACAAAATTCTAATATATCACACAATTTTTCAAATATCTTTTTTCTGCAATGTAGTCATTGTACTGTTTCCCATTTTAAAATACTTCATAAAATGTCTATCAGCCTAGCAGGATACTGTTGTGCAGAAGAAATGTTAAACAAGTTCACTTACTTAATTCCATCAGGTTCTTCAAGAAGCTTCTCTTGAATCCTAAAAGAAATATTGAAAAAATACTTCATTCACATTTTATCTTTTTTCAATGATTGTTCAAACATTACTTTGGAATATCAGTCAGTTTTATTAGGATGAGATATCCACCATCAATTATGGACTGTAGTTTGGATCTAAGCACCAAATTTTGTAGTTTTGTTCAAGGAATATCCACATCCACCATATTCATTATTACATGCATATATGCTAAAGGACAGGAAACTACTGAATATTACCAACCTCCTCAAAATCAGACTGTGTGTCACTTGTTATGACCGCTCTAGAAATACTAAACAAATTTGGAATAGTGAGATGCATATGTCACAAATGAAGGCTGCTTTGGAGTACTGGATTTTTTATGTGAATTACACCTGACATAGGAGGACTGGTCATACATATATAACCAAATGAATGACATTGATCTAAACATTCAGCAAATATACCAGGAAGAGTCTTTTAAATTGATCACTTATAAGGTGTCTGGTCCTAGAGTGCTAGAGGAATGTAAAATGTTTGGGATATAATCTGCGTAACGAACTATGCTGCATACATAGAACCGTTACCCCTGAAACAAGATTCACTATATAGACCATACAGTTGATTCCTGTAGAGAAAACTATGCTTCTCTATCAAAGAGTTTACCCACTCCACTGATTGTGCATAACAGCTAATCACAAAATTACGTTGACAGTTTATAATCCCTACCTCTGGTTCCAATTCTTGGTGCATAAACTACAAAGTATTGTACTACAATATTGTAACCAACGTATTATCTGATAGTGTGCCCTAAATATCGCTTACTCTTCCTTCGAGTTAAGAGTAGATCATTTGCACCACACAGATTAGATATTTGTAAACGATAATTAGGGCACATTTTTCTAGCAGACAATATTCTTGTTCACAATATTCTGACCTCAAACCAATCTACAAACTACAAATACATCTATAAAAAAAAATCTAATATTTTACACAATTTTGAAATTACTTTTTTCAGCAATGTATTCATTATACTGTTCCCCATTTTAAAATACTTCATAAAATGTCAATCGGCCTAGCAGGATTCTGTTGTGCAGCAGACCTGTTAAACAAGTTCAATTACTTAATTCCATCAAGTTCTTCAGGAAGCCTCTCTTGAATCCTAGAAGAGATATTTAAAAAAGTCTTCATTCAAGTTTTCTTTCTTTTTTTATTGATTGTTAAAACATGACTTAGGCATATCAGTCAATTTTGATAGGGTGAAATATCCACCATCAATTTTGAAGCTTAGTCTGGACCTAAGCACCTAATTTTGTAGTTTTCTTCAAGGTATATCCACTCCACCATATTCATTATTAAATGTATATATGTTAAAGAACAGATAACTACTCAATATTACCATCCTCCTCAAAATCAGATTGTGTGTCACTTGCTATGACCGCTCTAGAAATATTAAGCATATTTGGCATAGTGAGATGCATATGTCGCAAATGAAGGCTGCTTTGGAATACTGGGGTGTTCTTGTGAATTACACCTGACATAGGGAGACTGGCCCTTCATATATAATCAAGTGAATGAAATTGATCTAAACATTTAGCAACCATACTAGGATTGGTCTTTGAATTGATCAGTCTGTGTTTGGAATGCTAGAGAAATATTAAATGTTTGGGATATACTCTGCACAATGAACTATGGTGCATTCATTGAACCATTATCCATGTAACAACGTTCACTATAAAGATCATACAGTTGATTCCTGTGCCTGGTGCCTCAGCTACAACCCAGTTCACAACACAAAGCCTTTTCAATTGAGAAATAAAAAATGTCTTTTCAGAAATGAAAGTCCTATTCTTTTTGTCTGACCATACACTGACGGATAATGTAAATATTGTGCCAAAGGACATTGGGAGACAATGCACAGCAAGAGGAATACATTCATTTACCTAACTGCACACATTGGCTCTTGAGGAAGATCCTTAGCAACACTGAAAGAAAAAACAATTGACAGTGCTTGAATAAACGTATTTATAGTTCAGTAATTGACAATACAAATTCCAACAGCATGTACGTTTGTGCTATATAGCACTGACTTTACAAATAAGGCATAAGCCCTTGATCAGCCCCCCGGGGGTGCAGAAAGTGCACTAGGCACCAGGGAATACTTTTATTTATAATGTATGGGGGTGGGGGCTGCCCAAAATGGCCATACCAATGCCCCCACCCCAATATAAGTGGGCATGCACTTTACATCTCACAGAATTGGCCTGAGTTATTTGCAATCTGCTATTACACCCGAAGTCTGATTTGGAGTTGTGAATATTATTAGGGCCGCCTTAAAATCACAGAAGCTATATGGTTATGGGGTCTGAATGTTTAGTCAGGCTCCAAAATCCATACGTTCAGGCGAATGTTTTAAATATTTACATATTGTATTTAAAGTAATCTTTTTTATTGATGATGACCACGTGCCGCGCGCCACAGTGCACACTGATGGGTGACGCACACGTCGTGATTAATGGTTCATGTAACATCTGACCCTTTGAGTAGCATCTACTTGTGAAAGTATTTTAGGTCTACCTACCATGAGTTCGTTTTCAATCTGGCGGAAATGTGTAGTCATTAATTAATTTATTAATTTGCAGTCTTACATTATTCATTGCATACACAGTAGTGTCATATACAGTAGGTTTACAAATGAAAAACACGTTTACACCTGAAAATCACCAGATGGTTCTAGAAGGGACTATCAATCCGAGACATACACGTTATCACAGTATTATTAACGTTTAACGATACATTTTCGAATACTAATTACAGTGAACCTGGCTGTCATATTATAACAATTATAAATGGAAAAAACACGCAGCCCATATTGTCATGAACAAAATCAACTTTCGAGAAACCATTGCAATAGCAGGTGCTCAAGCCCTATTTGGAATATTTAAGTAGAGGCATGTATATACAAAATCGATCAAAGAAGTGTTCATGTTGCTCATGTTTACCTGAGACAGGAACTTTTGTCACAAGCTAGGAATCCTTTGGTAAGTACTTAAATTCCTATGAGAATATATCCGATGTAGTGCTTTTAGCTGACTGTATTCTTTTTAGAAAGATAGAGGTGCACCGCATATTTTGGATATTCCCTGCACACTAAATAAAGCTGATCACACAAAAGCAATAGTCACGCAGTGATACTATAGAATATACCACAGAGTTGCGGATTCCAACTCGTGGTGGACAACTTATTTGGCCACAAAAGAACATCTGCTCTCTTCAAAATTTTAGAATTATTTTTGGTACAAAGTAAGTCCTGTTTTACCCCCTCCGCTTGTGCAGCAATTTAGAAAATATCTAAAACAAATCTATTTCCAGCCTTGTGCAGAATAGATGACAAAATGCTCAATTACCTAATTGCACTATCGAATTCTTGAGACAACTCCTTGTGAATCCTGAAATAAAAAACAAAAAGCAAGATCTTTCAGTTAACGTAGTTTCGGGCTCAACCACTGGCGAATCAAATAACAAAATAACTGAGTTGTAGTTTTACTCAACACGCAAAAGAGAAGAAGAAAGTTTTGAAAACTATCTAGACTGCAATGACTTGAATGTTTTCAAAGAAGGGGGTATGTTGTAAGGTATCAACTTTCACCTTTCCCCTTCCAAAAATCAGATATTGTGTTTTTAAGCTCCGACGTATCACATTAGTTTAGTTTACACTGTGGTTCATCTACTAATTAATCTCTGTCATTCATATATGAATCAGGACAACACATTGAAGGATTTTCTCTTCTGCTCACGTTTTGGATTTGAGATTTTAGGTTTAAGTGTTTGCCAGCCCTCTCATTTAATAAAAATAATACATACGTTATACACAAATGAACATTGGGGCAGCCTCCTTCATCCAATGCACTTTGGAGGGGGGGCACCCAAGCTTAGGTTTAGCTCACATGGCAGCACACAGAAAATGGGAATTAGCCTGTTGAGAGTGCCAATGACCATTTGTATCTGCTGAAGGAGAAACCAATTCTAGCTGGTGTGCTAGATAGTGTGGGAGAAGACGCTTTGCCCACTGACTGTACGTTTTGTACTACGAAGAACAGTTACTGACAGTTGAAAGAGTCCCCTGACTGGAAATTTCCAGAAACCCTCCTGATTTCCAATGTGAGGAGATTGATCTTTATAACAATGCCATGTGCTATTCGTCCTCAAGTTGTCCTGAACATTCTGTTTGCTATTGTTCCTCCTTTCCTGAACCGCCCTCCTTGTACAATTTCATGTTTGTTCATGTTGACTCACTGTATTGCCTGCACTTTCCCCTGCTGTTCCTTCCTTTTTAATGTGGCTCATGGAAGTCCAGCTCTTCTGTGCCCATTTTTACAGTTGAGCCTGCGAGTGAATGTGCTAGTGCATGCATCAGACTTGCGAGACCGTGTTCCGTACAGGGCTTGGAGCCCACCTGTTGCTCACCATTTGTTGTTTTTTTGCCTGGCACTCTTCTTTCCAGCCAGTTTATTCGCCAAGGCATGCCTAGCATCACTTCCATTCCTCTGTGTGGAGCAGGGGTCAAGCACTACTTGATGCAACTTAAATTGTGCCCGTCCGCTGTTCCTGATGTGATCGAGGTACTATCTGTTTTTAACTTCGAGTGCCCCAATATCAGAAGTCTCCTGACTGGCAAACATTTACCCAGCAGGCACAAAATTGCAAAGTTTTATTTTTTAAAGCTAACTTTATTTTATTTTGCCAAGTCGTCTTTTCTCAGGTTCTTCTCATGTTTTGTTTTGTTTTTGCGTGTGGGCGCTGATGTCAAAAGATGGCAATTAACTTGTTCAAAATATGAGACACCTATAGCATTTCAAATGCTTGTTTTTCTTGCAACGGCTACTGCACTTCCCATCCCTCCTTTGGCTCCAGCTCCAGTGCTTCCCTGTCACCCTTCTTATCTCCTCCACCCTGCCACTTCTTTTGTTTCATGTCTTTTGTGTTTTGCAGCCTGTATTGGTTTACACAGGAGTTTCCCCTGCTACTGGTATGTGCATCAGTAATATGTACTACAAAGCCCTGTATCATGCATGTCCATCAATACTACTATCAGTATCACAAGCACCAATACTACAAGTACTTTCACCACCATCATCAGCATTGCCACTGCTGCCACATCACCACTACTATAAGCATCACATCCATTATCGCCACCATCACCTCTGCCACACCATCACCCCCACTATCATCATCACCAGCAGTACTATGGTTGCCACATTACCAGCAGCACAATAAACACCACTGTGAACACTTCTACCATCGCCATCAGACCCACTGCCTTCACCATGACTACCACCATCCAATAAAAATACCATTGTCATCACTGCTACTATCTTTACTAATTCTTCAACTGTGAACACTTCTGCTTCAATCACCCCAGCTACTTTAATCACTGGTACTAACCTCAGTATTACAACCAGTTCTACCAATGTTACTACTACTACCGTCACTACTTCTACTACCAACATCACATCTAGGAGCGGAGGATGCTGAGTTAGACCAAGAGCAACCTGTTTCTTCTTAGGCTACTCTACATAGCAAAAATTAATTTTTGTAAAACAATTTGATGGCAGCACAGTATTCAGCTTGGCTTTGTGCAGCATTAGAATGTGATCATACGCCCTAGCTTTTTTTTTTTTTTTATGGATCCAATGAACATAGGGGCCATTAAAGGCTATAGGGAGGTCACTGCTCTATGTAGATGAGGGTTTGTCTATGGCGCCTTGAATCAGAGCTCTGAATAGCAATGTGTTACATTGTTAGGTCCTTAGATTCTCTTTGCAGTGATTGGAAACCAATGCAATTGGACCAAAATAAGTTTATGTAGACCCTAGAATTAAGTTTGCAGTTAGCTCCAACAATATAATTTAGAACTCATTGCAGCCATGTCTTGGCATAACTGGGGCAGTCCACATCCTGTGAATTCCACTCATCTATAGACGGAAGCAGGGAGTCTCTCAGGCATGCTTATAAAAAAATGAAGACCAATAAATCATTCAGTGAATTTTAACGCGCGGCTAATCATGTGTAGGGTTCAAGGTGCTGTTTGTGGGTGTGCTGCTCAATCGAAGGGCTAGATCTTGAAGTCCTTCCTGAGCTGCTTCAGTAATGCGGTCTGCCTGAGCTCGAGCTGTCGAGTGTTCCATGTCCGGGCAGCACAGCAGGAGAAGGATTTCCCTCCTGCTGTGCTTTTCCAGATCTTGGGAACGGCTGCAAGGGCAGGCTGGGAAGAACGGAGATGTCTGTTGGGATCGTAGAAGGCCAGGCTGTGGTTGAGGTATGCCGGTCCTGTGTTGTGTAGTGCCTTGTAGGTGTGGATAAGGAGTTTTATGTGATGCGCTTGTTGACTGGGAGCCAGTGTAGGTCTCTAAGGTGGGTGGAAATGTGGCTGTGTCAGGGATGTAAGGGTGAGTCTGGCTGCTGTATTCTGGATTCTTTGTAGTCTTGATTGTAGTTTCTTGGTGATGCCAGCATGGGAGTACGTTTCAGTAGTCTAGTTTGTTAGTGACAAGTGCATGGGTGACTGTCTTCCTCGCATCGGAGGGGATACACTTGAAAATCTTTCGAAGGAGTCGGAGGGTGTGGAAGCATGACGATGAGACAGCGTTGACTTGGCGGGTCATGGATAGAGAGGAGTCCCGGATTATGCCCAGATTGTGTGCGTGGTCCGTGGGAGCAGGTGCGTTTCTCAGTGTGGTCGGCCACCAGGAGTCATTTCAGGCGGAAGGGGTGGAGCTGATTACGAGGATCTCTGTCTTGTCTGAGTTGAGTTTGAGGCATCTGTCTTCCATCCAGGTGGAGACTGCTTTCATCCAGTTGTGGAAATTTCTCTTGGCCTTTGCTGCGTCATTGGATAGGAAGAAGCTCAGTTGGGTATCGTCGGCATAGGAGATTATGTTTAGCCTGTGTTGTTTGATGATCTTGGCTAGAGGGACCATGTAGATGTTGAAAAGCATCAGGCTGAGTGATGATCCTTGGGGTACTCCGCAGCATGTCTTTAGATTCTGACATGAATGGCGGTAGTCTGACACTCTATGCTCTTCTGGTGAGGAAGGACCTGATCCAATACAGTGCTTTATCTCGGATGCCGGCGTCTTCTAGTCTGCTGCTGAGGGTGGAGTGGGAGACTGTGTCAAACACAGTGGAGAGGTCGAGGAGGATGATTGCGGTTGTGCCTGCATGGTCTAGTATGATGCATATGTCATTGGTGGCTGCTAGGAGTGCTGTTCCGGTGCTGTGGTTGCTTCTGAATCCGGATTGGGATGGGTCTAGGATTGGGTCTATCTAGAGGAATTCTGTGAGTTGCTGGTTTATAGCCTTTTCCATTACTTTGGCTGTGCAGGGGGTAGAGAGATGGGTCTGTAGTTTTTCAGTTCCCTTGGGTTGGAGGTGGGTTTCTTGAACAGCGGGTTGATCTCAGCAAGGTTCCAGTTTGATGGGAAGGTGGAGGTCTTGAAGGATCGATTGATAGTTTGCCAGAGCTCAGGTGGTGTAGTGGTGCTGGCCAGGTTAAAGATATGATAAGGTCACGGATCCAAGGGTGCTTCTGAGTGGATGGATTTCATGAGTCTTTGGGTGTCTTTGTTGGTGATGGGGTCCAGAAGTTCAAGATCTGGTGTGGTGTTGGGTCCGTGGTGGTGCTTGTGGGCGGTGCGGGTGGGTTTTGGTTTGTGAAGCCTTTGTAAATGTCCTAGATTTTTTGGTTAAAAAAGGTAGCAAGGTCATTGCAGAGGGATGGATAAGGTGTCTGTCCAAGGGGTTGTGAACTTTTTGACGATGGCGAAGAGCTCTTTGCTGTAGTGAGCGCTGGTGCTGAGGTGTTCTTGAATGGCAGCTTTTTTGGTGGCTCTGATGTTCTGGTGGTGCATGGTGACTGCATTCTTGTAGGCTGTGCGGTCTTTGGTTGATTTGCTGTTCCTCCATTTCCATTCCAGTCGTCTGCAGGACCGCTTGGATTCTTGAAGGTCTGTCGTAAACCATGTAGATGTTTTGCTATGTCGGTTTCCTAGCGGTTTCCTTAGGGGGGCGACTTTGTTGCCGCATTCCGATAACCAGCAGTGTAAATTGTGTGTGGCTTTATTAGTATCCTCTGCATCCATTGGGGGGAGTGGTTGAGAGTGTTGGTGAGTAGTGCTTCTGTAACTTTGCCCCAGCGTCTGCTGAGAAGGCTGGGAGCAGAGTGGCGTGCATTGTCCTTTGTGAAGGTAAAGTGAACCACTTGTGGTCGTTCCAATTGTGTTCAAAGGGGTGAGAGATGGTGATGTTGTTCCGTGCTGAGAAGATGGGATCGAGAATGTGTCCAGCTCTGTGAGTGGAGAAGTTGACGAGTTATTTGAGTCCGAGTATTGAGGTTGTCCAGGAGGTTTGTGGTGTTGGGGTCATCATTGGTATCAAGGTGAAAGTTAAGGGCACCGAGTAGGATGTAGTCGGAGTACGTAGGCGTTTGGGGTGCGATGTTTTCACAGAATTGGGGTCGGGTTCTGGGCAGCCTGTAGATGAGTGTGCCATGGAGGAAGGAGTTGGGGTTGGTCTGAATCTGGGAGTGTAGGTGTTCATAGTTTGGCTGAGACTGTGACTTGTTGGTGGTTGTCAGTTGGAGGGGAAGAGAGTTTTTTTGTCTGCTGCACATCTGATGGGTCATGGTGTCAAAGGTGATTGACGTCTTGAGGATTGGTTGATGTGACACAATTTTAGTGAAGTGCAGCAGTTCTGATTTGCCTCAGAGCCCTGAGCTAAAAACGATGGCAAAAACCTATCCAAAATGGATAGGCTACATATGTATGGAGCTGCTATCAAAACATAGCCTTCATAATCATGCTATTCAAGAGCCATCAGGAAAGCGACTTTGCAGGCCAAGCCTATTTTCAAGATGGCAGGGGTACAAGATGATTTTTATGGCCCTTCCTGCTCTTGATTCAAGTGGCGTGAAAGTCAGACAAAGCTCACCAAAAGATGGGTCACATGTAACCCTGATACATTGCCCTAGATGTTTAGTGTTAGAAATTGGGGTTTTGATTGAAAGGAGGAAATCTTCTCAAGCACAAACCACAATTCCTGTCAGAGTGAACAACAAAAGCCATTAAATTGACCTATGCTTCACCCCTTTCTAGCTTGTCATAAAAGCAGTCAGGCTTAACTCAAATCTAATGTGTAAAGTATTTTTGCAGATGTTAAACAGTAATAAAGTGAAAACACAACACAAGAAAAATCCCACACCAAATCAGAAAAATAGAGTAAAATGTAATAAATCATTTGACACCAAAATGACAAACATTCAATCCACACAACCAGAATGATAGATTTTAAAAGTTGTTAGTAAAAACTAGAGTCTAAAAGATAAAAGTGGCAAAAGCAGTTATCTAGTTTTACAAGCCTGCGGCAAAGTTGAAAGTTAGGGCCGACCTCAATGGAGTGCGGTTCAAATATATGAGGTAGATCAGTCCTGGTTTCTGCTTACCTTCAGTACTTAGAAGATTGTTTGGAGAAAAATGTCAGAGAAAGTAAAGATAAAGTTCACTGGGGCAAGACAGCTGGGTTTTCAGAGGAAGTGGTGTTGTGATTGGGGAGGTGGTGTACAAAGTCACAGGAACGATTTCTATTTTTGGACTTAGGGCCTGATTTAGAGTTTGGCAGATGTGGTTACTCCATCACAAATGTGATGGATATGCCACCCATCATTTTACAATTCCATATTATCCTGTGGAAACTGTAAAACGGCGGATGGGATATCAGTCTTGTTTGTGACGGAGTAACCCGTCTGGCAAACTCTAAATCAGACCCTTAGTCTCTTTTAAGGAAGTCAAAATTCTCTAGTGTGATGAAGCTGCAGGCTGTAGCCAGTAAAGGCTCCACAAGGTCAGATAAACCTCATGCTCATACAGTGATCAGGAATTGCTTCTGTGGAGAACATAAAGGGTGGTATTGCAAAGTCAGGCTGACCATCAATGGGCTTTGGGCAGATCAGCAAGCAGGTAAGTCCTGGTCTCCATTCAGTAGTAAGGGCACATTTTGTCTGAAAGATTTCTAATTTTAAAGTTTTGGATTTAAGCTGTTTGGGCACCTTCAGCTCCACTTGAAAGGGACCAGGAATGGGTGGACTTCACTTGGTGGTAAGGACACACTTAAGGCAGGGATCGGGTGCAGGGATCAAGTTGTTGGACCTTTTTGTGCCCCTGAAGTTCAAAACAGGAGGCCAGCCAACTAGCTTTTGGAGTCACTCTGGTACTCCTGGGTTGAAGAAGCAAGGCAGGCTTCCAGCAGCAAGGTAGTCCTCTGAGGTTCAAAGCAGGCCTCAAGGAGCAGAGTAGTCCTCTGAAGTACATGACAGCCCTTCTGAGTGTCCTCAGCAGATCCAGGAGTGAAATAAAGAGGGCTTCTGAGGGTCTTATTTTTATACATGGTGCCAGGTTTGAAGTGGAAGGAACTTCTGGAGTTTCTGCCCCACAGATGTTGTGAAGGTATCTTCCTCCCTGCTAAGGCACCAAGTGGTCTGGAGTCACAAAAGGCTAGTTTAATGTTCTTTGTAAGTGTGCTGAGGCATCCTCTTTGAAATATAAGTGGGGCAGGAAAGAGCTTGACTACTCCTATCGTGGCAGGATTGCCCATCAAGCTAACATGTATTCCCCCATTGTCTCACTGTCTGGGAGCAATACACATAGCACAACTGCCAGTCTAATCACTGTCATATGACTGTCGACACAGGCTATTGGCATCAAATAGTCAGGATAAGGAAGTACCAGCATTCTAAATGTTGCATTTTCAAAATTGTGATTTAAAATCGAACTTTACCATTCAGTGGGTTTTAAATTAGAATTCTTTTGAGCTAAAACATGATATTTCCACTTGTTCCCAAATAAAAGTAAGCACTCATTAAATGTAATAAGATAACCCAGAATTAGCCTATGGGGGAGGAAGGCCTTAAAATAGTAAAAATGAATTTAGACATTTTTCACAAACAGGACATGTAAAATGTAAAAGTACATGTCCAACTATACAAATATAACTCACCATGCCCTATAGGATGTTTAGGGTCTGCCTTAGGTGTGACATATACATTAAAAGGGGAGTTTTAGGCATGGAGAAGAGTTTCTTTGCTAGGTGGAATTGACAGTTTAACGCTGAATAAAGCTAAAATTACAGACCTGAGACAGGTTTTGAAAGGCTACCTAAGTGGGTGGCACAATAACTGCTGTAAGACCTCTAGTAGCATTTAATTTACAGGTCCTAACTACATGTTGAACCATTTTACTATCTGGACTTTAAATTAACTGTGGTAATCAGGTGTTTGCCAATTTTACCAAGTGAGCCCTGGTCAAGCAGCAGCCATAAACCCTTGCAGGGTGAACCACAAATAGTCACTAATTTTAACCTGTGCTCAACTCTGGGTAGCTTGGCACAAAAAGCAGTCAGGTTAAACTTAGAGTCAATGTGTTAGGTATTTATGTGGTACACAAACAGCAATGCAGTGACAACACAACACAATAAAAATCCCAAACCAGTTAAGAAACATAAAGAAAATTGTAATAAATTATTCAACACCAAAACCATCAAAATCCTAAATCCAATTAGTAAAACCGGAGTTATGATTTTTTAAAGTTTAAAGTTAAAAATAACAAGTCCTCAGTTTTAGAAAATGGCCACGTGGGCACCTTTTGCACCACAACCAAGGGTCCAGGAGTTCATGGAGACATCTTGGGGGAACGGAGGAGAGCAAGACTCACTCAGGCTGGGTCCAGGTGTAGGTTTAAGATGGTGGGAGTCTGTTATGTTCCTGTGGCTCAGAACAGGAGACCAGCTAAACTAGCTCTTGGATCACTTCTGAAGTCTTGAAAGCACATGGTGATACAGGCCTCTACAGCAGGGCTGGCCTCTGAATGTTCCAAGCAGACTCCAGGAAGCAAAGCAGCCCTTCCAGGTACAGCAGCAGTCTGGAAGAGTGCACAGCAGGTCACAGCAGCAGGCAGTCCTCTGAGAGCCCTTCCGCAGGCCCAGTAGTGAACAGGCCTGAGGAGCAGGTCTGAGAGCCTTATTTTTATACCCTGGTGCCCTGCTTCTAGAAGATGGATGAAGATTCCAGAAAAGTTCTCAGAAGTTCCAGGATTTTCCTGCCTCTCCTGCCCTGCCTCCTAGCTGACTGCACTGACAATACAGTCTTGTCTATTCAGTTGCAAGAGGGGCTGTGCTTAGCTCTGCCCCCATCCAGTCAGTTAATTGCCCATTCAGTCTCTGCTAATCCTACTATTTTGTGACTGTCTGGGGTGAATTCACAAAGTCCCAACTGTCAGTTACACTCAGTCTTGTGACCTAAGGCAGCTTACAGGTACAGAATGTTACGGGGCAGGAAAATTCCAACTTTTTTAAAAGTGGCATTTTCAAACTTGTGATGATAAATCCAACGTTACTATTAAAGATGGTTTATCACTACAAGTTCATAAGTACCAAACATGTTATATCTACCAACTCTGGTTTAGGAATTACCACTTTTTAATTTTCATAAGGAATCCCCAATGTTACCTTAATCGTGGGGTATGCCTCTCTGTAGCGAGAAAACACTTTTGGGAGTTTTTCACTACTAGGACATGTAAAATTAAAAAGTACATGTCCTACTTTTTAATTACACAGCACCCTGCCTTATGGGATACTTAGGGCCTACCTCAGGGGTGACATATGTATTAAAAGGGGAGTTTAAGGCTTGGCGAGGGGTTTTAAATGCTAAGTCGACATGGTAGTGGGACACTGCCTTCAGGCTGCAATTGCAGCCTTTTAAGATGTTACTTAAATGGTACAATAATTGCTGCAGGCCCATGTGTAGCATTTACTTTACAGGCCCTGGGTATATGTTATACGACTTTACAAGGAACTTACATGTAAATTAAATATGCCAATCTGGTATATGCCAATCAAACCATGTTTAGAGGAGTGAGCACATGCACTTTAGCACTGGTTAGGAGAAAAGTTCTAAGGCCAACAAGCAAAAATCCAGCAAAAAGTTAGAGGAGGAAGGCAAAACATATCGGGCTGACCGTGTAGAGATTGCCATTTCCAAAAGTAACTTCAAACTACTTTGGGGTTGTGAATACCTACACTATCAGTTTGCAGAGCCAGGCGATCACAATCAACAAAGCTCCCCTCCAGCTAGCATCATTGTCACAGATTCTTCCATATGTTTTCTATGTTCTTTTAAGATGTCTATAGATTTTGTTAAGGTCTTCTTTATTGTCTATAAATGTAGGGGACGGAAAAAACATTCAAACAAATTGGGGCATTTGCAGTCCATGGATTGATGGTCTGATGTTCCTCAGAGATCTTCATACCTGCATGCTCAGCTTTTTCGTTACTTTTGGCAGGAGTCTGTGACAAGTACTAAAAGTAAATTGTGTGCGCTGACTGAGCAGTATATCCTTGCAGAGCAAAACAGGGCCATATTCTTTTTATTGCTAATGTTGTTATATGCGTGTCTTCCATATCCGGGATTTTAGTTTTTCTGAATGCTGAATAGCCTCTTGAGTGCCTAGGTTTTCTGAACTTTGACTTCTTATTACCTTGTGCCAATCTTACCCATTGGATCCCTTTTCTCTGTTGCCTCCCTGTGTGATCTTGAGTAGCTCTGTTTCCAAAATACTGTTCCCACCAGTCCTTACCAGAATCCCTGACACTGGATAATGGTAGGTAATCACATAGGAGTTAACCTGGCTATGGAAGGCTGCTGGAGAAGCCATAAGTTCTAGATGCCAAAGCAAAAGGATACAACAAGGGATTTGTTTGCTGGCAAACAGATTAAACAGATTGATCACAAATACTCTAATTCAACATTTGTGAATGTTAAAATGCTTTTTTCTGTACATTAATATTTTTATGGAGTCAAAAGGTTTTCCGACTCATTAATGTTGGATTGGAATAATTATACCAGTTTGGTATACAAGAGGGGTGTGTTGGAAATGGCCCTTTATGCAGGGTTATCCCCAAACGTTGTCTTTCTCCTCCTAGCTATTATGACACTCTGTTTTGTTGGCTTTAGGACTCTGGGCACTTTACCACTGCTAATCATGGCTAAAGTGCATATGTTCTCTCCCCTACAACTTGGTATAATTGACTTACACCTGTTTGGCATATTTAATTTACATGTAAGTCTCTTGTAAAGTTTATACCATACACCCGTGGCCCTTAATTCAAATGCTAATAGTGGGTCTGCAGTGCAGATTGTGCCACCCACAGAAGTAGTCTTCCAAACCTGTGTCAGGCCTGTCACTGCAGGGCCTCCATGTGCAGTTTACTGCCACATTGAATTGGCAAGTTAAACTACTTGCCAAGGCCCAAACTCCCATTTTACTACACCTAAGTCACCCCTAAGGTAGGACCTAAGTAGCCCTATGGGCAGGGTGCTGGGTATGTATTAGGTAGGACATATATCTTTATGTGCTCCATGTCCTAGTAGTGACAAACATCATATTTAGTTTCTCACTACTTAGAAGGTTGCTCTTCTCATAAAATTGCATTGTAAATGCCCTGACATATGTTCACTAGGTCACTAGAAGGACTGTCACTTGTACTTCCCCGGTTCTTGGTGCTGGCCTGCTGACCTGTGCCCTGCATCGTTGTGCTCTCCCAGAGTCTACAGGGGGTGGGTGGTGTGCCTCCCCTTTTACCCTACCTTCATGTTTCTCTAGCATGAGGAAAGCACTCTATCCTTGCCTTCAATCACGTGAGGAGCACTTTTCTCTCATCCTGGCACCAACGCGAGGTGAGCGCTGTATGGATTTGCCCCAGTATGTGGACAGAATGGTTCACGACCGCGACACCAGGAGGGAAAGGTCGGGACTTTCCCCAGTGCAGGAAAAGTGAAGAAGAGCCCACTGGCAGCCTATCATCATGCGTGAACGATGTGCCCTCTCTCAAGTGCCCCAGGGGCACAGGCAAGCTCTTTCTGGAGTGAAATCAGTGCTGCGGCCCGAGCTGCACTCTGAGCGTATGGCCTGAGGTAGAAGGAGCTGCTGTGCTGCCTTTGGGGCGGCAGTGTCTCCAGAGCAGAGGCAGCCTCACTATGCGTGGGCTGGATCCGGTGGCAGCCACACCAGGGACTTGCGAACTGACGCCTTGTTGGACAGTACTAATGGGGGGGATCAGGAGAGGTCTCCCTTCCCGCAGAGACGGCACAGGCTCTCTTTTGTCATTCTCCCCACACCAGGAGAACTATGATTGTGTTCCCTTCTTGTCCAGTGAGGTCCTACTGGAACGCGGGGGCCTTGATTTCCCTTTCCCTTGCGGGACGGGACCAGGCGACCTTACCCGAGGCCCTATCCTGCAATGAGAGACTATCACATTTCTCATGAGAGATGCACAGGGGTGCTGCACTCTCAGACCGCTCACAATAAGCCTGACTGCTCTGTGCCAAGCTAGGGGGTGAACACAGGTTATCTTTGGTGTTTAACTTACCCTGACCAGAGTGGTGGATTCTGCCTCGCTGAGGTGCATACCCTAGCTAGCCAGAAACCCAATTTCTTTCTAACAGGGTGTGTTCTAGGTGTATTAATCTTTTGTGAACAAAATCAGGTCACAATACTTTGATATATTTAAGGAAGTGGTACTGCATTCATAAAAGTGAATGTAAAAACAGTTTAAGTGGTCTCTAGGGCAAAACAACAAAACATATTTTTTTCTATTAAATCACAGTCCTGTTTTCTTTAAGGAAAACAGGCTACTTCTTTAAAAAAAGCAAGTTTATTAAATGGCATTCACTGACGTAGTAGTCTTCTGGTTCCCTCAGGCCAACTACCCTGTGAAGGCCTGCAATCACAGTAAATCACTATTAGCAATTGCAATCATTATTATTTTTGTGGTAGGTCAGATTGCGACCCACCACGATTTGAATTTTCATGCAGTAGGTCAGTTTGTGACCTATGATTCAGATTTTTAAGAACTGACCTATTAGTACATAGGGTGGTTATTAAACATATTTACTGGTTGCAAAAATACTGGTCACAATTGGGGAGCAATATTCCATAACCAGATATTGATACATCTGCCCCTAGAACCTGTGAAACAAAGGGCCAGATTTAAGGGAAAATGACCGTGTGTGTTGCTGCGCCACGTTTGGCAGGATTGTCCACGTCATTTTCACAATACAGGGATGCATCATATTTAATAGAATACGCACACCCCTGTGTTGCCCCCTGGGCCAGCACTGAATTTGCTGCAGTATGCCAACACAGCAACTCTCGCACCATTGTGCAAGGATGGCTGCGTTGAGGGGGAGATTGTTTTTGTGCAGGAAGGAACGCATTTCTCCTTGTTGTGCACTGCTAATGCCACCCCTGGGGTGGCGTTAGATGTTGGCACTGCCTCAGGATTACGAAGACTCATACATATGGTGCAACGTCAAGATGCAATTGGTGCTGCTTTGGCACGTCCACAGCAATACCCATTGCACGCTCCTTCCATGCAAAGTGCTGCATGTGAAGGGGCCGTATTTCCAAAGTGGCGTTAAGATTGAGTCTGTCCCACTGTACATTGTCTTTTGGCCCTCATTACGTCCCTGGCGGACTGCGATATTTTGGAGAAAGGTAATGCCAACAGGATGGCGGTACCTTTCTCCAAAATATGACATTGGCTCAAGCCAAACCGCCAATGTACCACTCTGTCTGCCAGGGTGGTAACAGCCGCCGGGCTGGAGACTTCGGTCTCCAGCCAGGCGGCCATCACTATCCCACCCGTGGGATTATGACCACGCCTACCGCTATGGTTTTCGTGGCAATCTTACCTCCACGAAAACCATGGCGGTAGGCACTATCAGTGGCAGGGAATTCCTTCCCTGACACTGATGGGGTCTCCCATGCCCCCTGTTCCCCTCCCCAAATCCTCCCCCGCCCTCCTGCTCCTCCTCCAGACCCTCCCCACGACATACATGCACATTCACAAACCAACATATACATGCATACACATACCCATACCCACATTCACCAACGCATGCATACACTAATTCACACTCACATCAACACACACTGACATACGTTCTGGCACACATGCATTCACACCACACAACATACACGCACACTCACACGCATTCATGCACACACACATTCCAAATGCCCCACACCCGCATGCACACACACAAAACCATACACACACAAACACCCCATCCCCCTCCCCTGTCGGAGCACCCGACTTACCTGCTTGCAGGGGGTCCTCTGGCAGAAGACGGGATGCAGCACTGCTGCCAGCAGCAGCGTCCGCCAGCAGAACACCGTCAGACGGTATCATGTGTCATGATACGGTCAGCGGCGGTCTACTGGAGTGGCGCTGCTGCTGGCAGCAGCGCCACCTTACCGACGTCCGCCGCCATGACCGTAGCTGGAATTTAGCCAGCCTTCTGGAGAAATTCCGGCTATTGTAATAATATGGCGGATGGTAGGCAGCCACTGCAACGGTCTTTTGGCGGCTGTCGCCGTGGCAGTAGGCGGCATTTACCGCCAATGTCATAATGAGGGCCTAAGATTGTTCATCCTGAGCACATGGGAATGTTCAAAATGGTTGATGACGTCTCAAGAAAAAGGTACATTCAGATTAACTTCTTGATTGGGTTGAAAATCCAGGCAATTTTCAACACTATAACAGAACAAGTAATCACGTCTGGTCTGTGAATCTACTTAAGTGGGGGAAGAAAGCAGTGTGGGGGGGGGGCTGTGTGTCAGGATGTTTTCGAGGGTGAAATTGAATTGCCAAAGGCATCAGCAATAAAAACTTCCAATACATGAATGATGAAAAAGTAGTCAAATAGATCAGTGATAAGTGGATTGTGCAGCTACCTGCAAATCACCTGTACTTTCTCCATGAAGAAGTCCAGAGCTTCTGAAATTGGAAAGGTCTTTTTCAGTTTCATTAATATAATTACATGTCATTACTATATAGCCAGTCCTATTTGTCAGTTTTTCATTTTGAAGCATTGTGTAGCAGACAACAAATGAAAATAATAGGCATGATTCCTAGCCTTACCTGCTCAAGATGTCTTTTGCATCCTATAGTAAGAGAGAAAAAATAATGTTTTTTTATCAGACTTTTAGTTCTTTCTTTTGTGAACATCATTACCATTATTAATATTGCATGATAGAACTTCAGAAGTCTTTGTATAGAGCACACACGCATCTGACCTATGCTTTGAAATGTCAAGAGTTCAGAGTTTTCCAGCGGGATGGCAAATGTTTTTCATTTAAATGACAATTGCCTTAGATAATACAACTAATTAAATAAAACAATATTCAGATTAAAACAGACTGATCAAAAATGCGAAATACTGATTGGTATAATTATTCTGGTTAATCTTAAATATAAGTATCAATGAGTTCCTTGGTTTAGTATAAAACAATGACCATATATGTTGATGGGTGGTCACTTTTGGCAAATTGAGTTGTGGGTCAGTTTCCCAGACAAAAGTTCTGATCTGAGACTAATATGGAAATCAACCAATAACACTGAGGTGCTTTTCCGATGGACATGCTATTAAGTACAGCAATAACTCACCCAGTAAATACTGACAGTAAAAAGTGCAGTATTGATTGCGGGCTGTATTACTGCTACGTTAGGAGTTCTGCATGCCAGAATAGGGAATAGTGCGGTGATACCACATATTTATCACTTTCCAGCATGAAAATTCTTCTCCACAGAAATTTGTCCAATAAGTTACATGGCAAGATAGATGTGGGAAAACACCGAGCATCTTGTAACACAAACTTTGGCCTTTAAATCTGGGTCACTAGGAACGTCCTAGAATCTACAAATATAAGAACTATGAGCTGAACATGAATTCTACAGCAAGGGTTACTGTGATTGGCAAAGACATCAGCATAATGTTGGAATTTCTTCTTGACTAACATCCCATTCCTTGATGCTATTTGAATCTCTTGTTCTTTTTCAATCAGATCCTCAATAATGCAGTTTTCCTAGTTAAAATGAGACATAAACCAGATAATAACATTCAGCAACCGCCAGAAATATTCTTAACCTTGTTGGTTGGTCTAGGGGTGTCTTCTTTTGTAAACCTTAAGATATACCTCAGTAGTGCAGCCTTAGCTTTAAACATGGTATGCTAGATAATCTACAAACATTACAGATCTCTTTCTACAGATCCCATTATCATGCTGTTCAGTCAACAGCTTATTTGGCTTAACACATTCTTGTTATTTGCACCATAAATAAAAATATCATCCCTGAAGCATGTGATTTCTTTGATTCCCTCACAAAGGAGGTTAAATGTTGCAAATGCTTATGAATGTCTGTTAGTTGGTGTAGCAACATTGCCTTTTCTGCAGTCACCCCAGATTTTTCACCTATTTCTAGACCATATTTTGCTGTTTTTGAACTCTGTGGATCCTTGTTAAACAGGAGGTTGCCTCCCACAAACATAGATAAATGTGCTTATGTCTGACTATATAGTTAACTTTCCTATAGATCCCTTGTGTATGGTGTAGTAATTACACCCTGGGCTTGGAAGTTAAATATCACCACCTGTGGATTGCAGCATCTTTGGTGTCACCTAAGGGTTTGCCTGACTTCAGGTCGTCCCTGTGTAGGCTGACTGCAGCATCCTGCAAACCTGTTGTCAAATATGTCAAAATAACTCTTTGACAGGCAGGATAACCTGTGTTTATTAATTAATAAGTCACTTCTAGTAACACATTGCTGCCCACAAGGTAGGCTGCCTCATAATTAAAAGTGGTAAATAAAACAAATTCAACATTTGTGTGGTCATTCGGTGACTAGCCCCCAAAACCTAGTTTAACTGGATCCAAGAAAATGTCAAAGTACTTGTTATAAACTTTAATCTATAACTTTTGACAGAAAACAGCTAAAATAGTAATTCAAACACTTTGTTTCTATTTCTAAAATTTTTTTTGTTATCGATCAATCAATCAATCAAACAAATTTATAGAGCACACTACTCACCCGTGAGGGTCTCAAGGCACTGGAGGAAGGGGGGAGGAGGGGGTTACTGTTCGAACAGCCATGTCTTGAGGTTTTTTCTGATGGGCAGGAGGTCCTGGGTCTTGCGGAGGTTGGTGGGGAGGGAGTTCCAGGCCTTGCGGGCAAGGTAGAAGAATGATCTGCCTCCGGTGGTGGCGCGTTGGATGCGGGGGACTATGGCGAGTGCGAGGTCGGTGGCGCGGAGGTGGCGAGTGGGAGTGAAAGTGTGGAAGTTCACTCTTTCGTTGAGGTAGGTTGGTCCGGTGTTGTGGAGGGATTTGTGTGCGTCGATGAGGATTTTGAAGGTGATCCTCTTGTCGATAGTAAGCCAGTGAAGGGATCTGAGGTGCGAAAAGATGTGTTCTTGTCGTGGGAGGTCCAGGATGAGGCGGGCGGCTGCATTCTGGATTCTCTGGAGTTTGCGTTTCAGTTTGAGTGTGGTGCCAGCATAGAGGGCGTTCCTGTAGTCCAGCCTGCAGCTGATGAGTGCGTGGGTGACTGTCTTTCTGGTCTCTATGGGAATCCATATGAAGATTTTTCTCACCATGCGTTGAAACAGGAGGAGGTGACGGCGTTAACTTGCAGGGTCATGGAGAGGAAGGGGTCCAGGATGATGCCGAGGTTGTGTGCGTGGTTTGCGGGGGTTGTTGGGGGGCCTAGGGCGGTGGGCCACCAGGAATCGTCCCATATGGTTTTGTTGGGGCCGAAAATGATGATTTCGGTTTTGTTGGAGTTGAGCTTAAGGTGGTTTGCTGTCATCCATGTGGCGGGCGGTGTCAAGGAGTGCAGCGTGGAGGTTGGTTTTGGCGGTGGTAGGGTTACGGGTGAGGGAGATGATGAGCTGGGTGTCGTCTGCGTAGGAATTGATGGTGATTCCGTGTGGTCGGAGGATGTTGGCGAGCAGGGTCATGTAAATGTTGAAAAGGGTAGGGCTGAGGGACGACCCTTGGGGGATTCCGAAGATGATTTTAGTGGCTGTGGAGTGGAAGGGAGGGAGGCAGACTTTCTGGGTTCTTTCGGTGAGGAAGGTGAGCCAGTCTAGGGCTTTGTGTTGAATCCCTGCGTTGTGGAGGCGTGTACGGAGTGTTGGATGGCAGACAGTGTCAAAGGCAGCAGGGAGGTCCAGGAGGATGAGTGTGATGGTCTTGCCCCTGTTGACTCTGGTTCTGATGTCGTCAGTACATGCAATGAGGGCGATTTCAGTGCTGTGGTTCTTGCGGAACCCAGACTGGGAGGGGTCGAGTGTGTTGTTTTCCTCAAGGAAGTGGGACAGGCGGGTGTTCACTAGTTTCTCAGCGACCTTGGTGGGGAAGGGTGGAGTGAAATAGGGCGGTAGTTGGTGAGGTCATCAGGGTCAGCTTTGGGCTTTTTCAGGAGTGCGATGACTTCTGCGTGCTTCCAGGGGTCTGGGAAGGTGGCGGCGTAGAAAGAGCTGTTGATTATGTTGCGAAGCTTGGGGGCGATGGTTGGGCTGGCTTTGTTGTAAATACAATGGAGGCAGGGGTCAGAGGGGGAGCCTGAGTGGATGGAGTTCGTTGTTTTTTCAGTTTCTTCGTTGTTGGTAGGGGCCCAGGTGAGTAGTAGGTTGGGGGGAGTGTGTGGAGGGTCTTTGTCGGTCGAGTCGGAGGTGTGTGTGGCGAGTATGGTAAAGAGTTCCTTGCTGTTGTGAGAGTTATTGTCTATGTGTTCCTTGTAGTATGCTCTTTTGGTGGTGCGTATGAGTTGGTGGTGTTTGTGAGTGGAGGTTTTGAGGGTGGAGAGGTTGGTGGTTGAGGGTTCCTGTTGCCAAGCTTTCTCTGCTTTGTGGCATTCACGCTTGGAGGCTTGGAGTTCAGTGGTGAACCAGGGGGCGTTCTTGATGTTGTGGGTGGTGATGTTTCTTCTGAGAGGGGCGAGTGAGTCTGCACAGGTTGTGATCCATTGTATGAGGTTATGAGCAGCAATGTTGGGGTCGTTTGTGTGGGGGGGATTCTGGGCAAGTTGGGAGTTCAGGTGTTCTGTGGGGATCTTGTCCCACATTCGGTAGGGTGTGGTGTGTCGGTGTGTGGGGGGTTTGGAGAAGGAGACGTGGACGCAGTGGTGGTCAGTCCAGTGGAGTTTGGTGGTGTGAGTGTGGGTTATGTGGTTGCTCGAGGTGAAGATTGCGTCTAGTGTGTGTCCCGCTGAGTGGGTGGGTGCCGTGACCAGTAGTTTGAGACCGAGGTTTGTGAGGTTATCTTGAAGGGATGAGGAGTTGTGGTTGTGCGGGTTCTCCAGGTGAAAGTTAAAGTCACCGAGGAGGATGTAGTCTGTGGAGGTGAGGGCGTGAGGGCTGATGGTGTCAGCGATGGCATCACAGAACGGGGGCGAGGCCCTGGTGGTCTGTATATGGGTGTTCCTCTGAGGGTGGTATTGTTGTTTATGTGGATTAGGAAGTGCATGTGTTCTGCGCTGTCTAGGGTGTTGTGTGTGTTGGTGGTGACCTTAATGTGTCTTTGTGCATAATGGCGATGCCACCCCGTGGTTTGTTTAAGTGGTCTCTGTGTTGGAGTTTGTAGCCATCAGGGGTGGCTGTGGCTTTGTCTGGCTCAGATGAGTGGTTCGTCCAGGTTTCCGTGAGGAAGACGATGTCTGGTGAGTGTGATGTGATAAGGTCCCAGAGTTCTATGGCATGCTTGTGTAAGGAGCGGGTGTTTAGGAGTATGCAGTTAAGGTGGTTGTGGGGGCTGTTGTTGTTGTAGTGTGCTATGGTGTTGGTGTGAGAGGTTTTGGTGTTGCTGTGGGTTGTGCTGGTGTCGTGGAGTGTGTTCAGGTTGTGGGGCTTGTTGGGGTAGGGTCTGTTGGGATGAGCAGGGGCAGTGAGGGAGTCTGCTGTGTTAAAGTTGTGGGGAGTGCTGGGGTTGGTGTGGGGCATGTGGGTGTTTCTGGTGTTAGTGGGGGAGCAGGGGAACAGGCAGGCATAGCAGGTGAAAGGTCCCTGCGTGTGTTTGGGGTTGGCTTGGGTGCAGGCGGGGAGCAGTCCTGAATTGAGGGAGTCGAGTGTGGTTCGAGTGTAGTGTTGTCTCGGGGGTCTGGGTTAGGGGGACCAGGGGGACTGACGCTGGGCGTAGTCCAGATGCGTATGGGCCCAGACTGGCTTGCCTCTTGCACACCTCTTGGGCGCCAGTGGCGCGGCCGCGCAGTGGCCGCCATTAAGAGGGTGGGGTGGGTGGGTGGAGCAGCTGGGTGGAGGGAGGGCCAATGGGTGGGTGCGGGCCGGGGGCCGCAGGAGAGGCAGCAGCAGGGGAACAGTGACCGGCTGGAGGCGGTGCAGAGAAAACGGGCGAGAGTTAAACAGGGAGGGCAGAAGGATTTACTCGGGGAAGGGAAATGCGGCAAAACTAATGGCAATCAAAGATCCCAAAGCAGATTACGGCAAACACAAAAGGATTTACTCGGGGAAGGGAAACACAGAAAAACTAATGGCAATAAAAGATCACAAAGCAGATTATGGCAAACACAGAAGGATTTACTCGGGAAAGGGAAACACAGCAAAACTAACGGCAATAAAAGATCACAAAGCAGATTATGGCAAACACAGAAGGATTTACTCGGGGAAGGGAAACACAGCAAAACTAACAGCAATAAAAGATCACAAAGCACATTATGGCAAACACAGAAGGAATTACTCACCGAGGGCAGCAGGAAAAGCCTACCGCTAGGCACCAGGGATGAGGCGCAGGCGGGTGCCTGCGGGTGGAGGGGGGCCTCGAACTGCTGTCCAGATGGTAGTACAACAGTATCAGGGGCACGGGGCAGGCTGGTGGAGCCAAGTGAAACTCCTGGCCAGAGACGCTATCATTGTATAACAGTACCAAACATGCAAAAGCTGTACAATCAAGATAAAGGCATAGTTTACAACGATCATTCGATAAATGGTTTATCACTGACCTAGGGATTTTAATGTCCACACCGTGAGTGCTGTTCTGTAGCATAAGCTCTGTCTGACCTCTACATATCTGTTTAACTCTAAGCCACTCCCAGCAGATATATAATAAAACACCATATTATTGCTGCTATTCCCTTTCATTGTCATCGTCCAGTATTGCACCTTCCATCCTAGTGGGCAATCACTCCATCTCTTTTGTCATACCCCCACCTCCTCCTGCTCTGTTAGAGTCAAGATTTAGGCCCTCATGAAGACCCTGGCGGTCCGAAGACCGTCAGAGCAGCTGTGGCAGTGTCACCGCTGATGGGCCGGTGGTGAATAATGCCAAATCAGGAGTTTGGCGGTTTGGCCGGAGCCAAGCCGCCAAGCCTCCACCTGTCCCACCACATCACCACATGAGCACCTCCAGCTCGGCGGATGCCGTGATACCGCTAGTGGTATCACAGGGCAGGAGACCGCCAGCATTTTATGGCGGTTGCACCACCAGAAAAATCTGGCGTACTTGCACCCTGGCAACAGGAATAATAATTTCTGTTGCCAGGATACACTCACACACGTCCACAGAAACAAACACATCCCCACTCACCCACGCAAACGAGACATACACACCCATTCACTCTGACAAACATACACAAACACCGCACTCGCGCACGCATTTACTCCCCCTCCCCATACATACATTCACACCCACCCACACCTCATACATGCACTCACCCGCTCTCCCCATCCACTCATACAAACACTCACCCCCCTTTCGGTCCACACACAATCACTTGCACACGCAGACATGTACCCACAACCACTCCCCCGCATTCACAACATTCACACATGCACTCACACACACACACACACTCTTCCCTGTCGGATGATCCACTTACCTCGTCCATCCAGGAGGTCGTCCGGGAGGGGACGGGTCCTGGCTCTTCCACCGCCGGCAGCACCTCGCCATCTGGACATAGCTACACCATGTTACGGGTAGTAATACTGTCTGTGGTCTTTTTTGGCATGGCAATACCGGTTGTGGTACTGCCTCTGCACCACCGACTGTCAGCACGAATGGTCTCGGAATTCCACCCGATTTCGGGCTGAAGTCAGAGATCAGTCGTATTAGGGCGGTCTTAAGGCTGCCAGCACTGGGGGTATTTCGGTGCCTGCAGCTTCGGCGGTCTTTGGAAAAGACAGCCAAAGTCGTCATTTGGGGTCCTCAAATGTCTTTAACAAGAGCTGTTGGTGGTAGAAGTTTGTCATACAGCTATGATTGCTCATTGCAGTATACCAAAATGTCAATCCTTTGTTTATATTTAGATGTACATCCTATCCCCCAGCAACAGGTGATTTGCTGATTCACAAGCAATACTGCATCAAAGCAGTAACCACCTATAGGCGGTTGGGGTCTACCCTACCCACCCCAGCAGTGCAACACAGCGGATCGAGTGGTACTTCATGCCCGATCATCCTTAATGGGGGTTCCTAGAAATAGGGGTTTCTAGAATCTGGTTATAGGACATGTTTGTGTAGTGTTTTCGGTGTATACTATGCCCTATTTGTAATGAATGATGTAGCCTGGCTGAAGAAGGGTGATACCCTGAAACCTGTCCCAGGATGCTTGTTTCTGGTCCAGGGAAGACCAGGCCTGGCAGTTCGGGCTGGACTGTTCCCATGGGGAACAGGGTCAAGACTGATTTGCATATGGCTGGGTCTGAGCTGGAATGGCATGTCAAGCAAGAAAACTGATGGATTAAACCCAGATCTGTGACTGGGGGTGAATGTTTGATTTGTTCTGCATGTCCATCTTCTGTTGTTTTTGCATTTGTCGCCCCAAGTGGGAAGGGTATGCCCAGACGTGGGTTCCGTGCTTGCTAAGCCAACAGATTCAAGCTAGCCTGGCTGAAGAAGGGTGATACCCTGAAACTGGTCCCAGGATGCCTGTTTTTGGTCCAGGGAAGACCAGGCCTGGCTGTTCGGGCTGGACTGTTCCCATGGGGAACAGGGTCAAGACTGATTTGTAAATGGCTGGGTCTGAGTTGGAATGGCATGGCAAGCAAAAAAACTGATGGATTAAACCCAGATCTGTGACTGGGGGTGAGTGTTTGATTTGTTCTGCATTCCATCCATCTTTGTTTGTTTTTGCAGAAGTCTTGGAAAAGCCAACAACCGCCAGCTCACAGACTTCCTCGAACACAACAACATGCTCGACCCACCCCAATCCAGCTTCCGGCCCAATCACAGCATCGAAATCGCCTTGATCGCAGCTACCGATGACATCAGGTAACTCCTCGACTTAGGGGCTACACCCCTTATCCTCCTTGACCTATCGGCAGCCTTCAACACCGTCTCACGCCCCACTCTCATCACCAGACTGCACAGCATTGGCATCCAAGACAATGCACTCAAATGGATTTCCTCTTCCCTCTCCAGCCGAACACAGAGGATTCTCCTCCTTCGCTACGTCTCTGCACCCAAAGACATCATATGGGGCATCCCCCAGGGCTCCACCCTCAGCCTCATCCTCTTTAATATCTACATGAATCTACTGACAGACATTACACACACCCACTGACTCAACATCATCTTCTATGCCAACGACACCCAGCTCGTCCTATCCCTCACAGACGACACTGTCACCACACAAACTGACTCCCAAAACACTATGACCGACATCGCAGCCTTCATGAGGACCAGTTGCCTCAAATTAAAGTCAGACAAAATGGAGATCCTCATCTTCATGAGCAAGCCCTCCCCCAGGGATGACGTGATAGCTTACTGCCCTCGTTCCCCCACCCACACCCACACCCACCGACCATGCACAGAATCTAGGGATCATCCTAGACAGCCAACTGACCATGAAGCAACAGATCAACACCGTCTCCTCCACATGCTTCGCAAGATCTTCCAAAGGTTCCACATCTCTACCAGGAAACCTGTCACCTAGGCCCTCATCTCCAGCTGACTACAGCAGGTTGCTCTATGTCAGAACCACAAAACAGCTCATAAACCACCTCCAGACCATCCAGAACGCAGCTGCAAACTCATCCTCGGCCTACCCAGAAGAACCAGCATCACTCCCCTACCTCAGGGCCCTCCATTGGCTCCCTGTGCAGCAAATATGCCTCTCCAAGCTCCTCCAGCAGGCGTTCAAGGCCCTGCATAACACCGGACCCACCTACATCAACAACCAACTCACTTTCCACCAACCAACGAGAGACCTCCGGTCAGCCTCCCTCGCCCTGGCCCATGTCACATGTCCCCCACATCCGCTGCAAAGACTACGGATGTCACTCGTTAGCCCACCTCGCCGCCAGATCCTGAAATGACCACCCCCTCCACCTGTGCACCTCCCCCTTCCTGAAGGACTTAGGAAAGCATCTTAAGACCTGGGTCTTTGACCGCAAGCACCAGCCAGACGAGCCCTGCAGCACCCCCCAACCTCCTCCAGACTTCCCGGGGTGTCTAGCTCATGCTATATAAGATTCCATGATTGAGTGAGTACCTGCTTCCAAAGCCACTTAAGACACTAAAGATTAGTTGTGTAGTTGAGGTTGTCATCTTCTTCTTTTCCAGTGTGTGGCTTTTCATGGCTTCACAGAGAACACCAGGGGTAGATGAGGCCAAAGCCTGTATCAACTGACAGTATAGGAACACATCGAAGGAGGTACATGGAGTATTCCCAGTAAAGTACATGAGGAGATAACTTGTGAATTTTTGTACAAAGTCCCGGTGGAGCCCCTGCTCGTCATTTGGGAAACTGCCTTAGGCTCCTGTGTGAGCCACAATAGCGGATGCCAGAATAGAGGTGGGTTAGGCGCGTCTAGAATCTTTTTACTCACCCATTTACTAATTTCATTCCAGACGCTGGAAGTACAGTCTACTGGGAACATTGCTAGTGAAAAATGAGGTGCTGGCACACCAATTTTTGTGTGCTATGGGACAGAATAGGTCACATCTATCTCCACCACCAGTTGTGGCAGATTCAGGGGTGGATGTAGCCAGTAATGGGCAAAGAGTCCTTTAAAGCACAGGTAGTTTAACTGTCATTGCCTGTTGTTTTACATTGCATCAGTCATTTTAGTGCATCAGTAAGCTCTTTTGGGAGGTGCTGCACCTATTGCACCATGATTGAGGATCCCCTTAAAAAATTCTGCTATGTTATATGGGTGATTTGAAGCCTTGCATGGTATGGCATGGCATATTTTATTTTGGCATTGAGTAGTTGCTACCTCAACAGTGTGATTTTTTTTCTGGCATCCTGGACTGAAACACTAATGTCACAGTAGAGAGAAAACTCAAATTAAAGTTCTACCTTTTCCCATGGCAATCTCAGGGCTGTGTTTCTGTCACAATAATTCAACAGGTTGATGATGGGATGTACAGGGGTCTCAGGTGGAAGCCTGGCTGCCAGATAGTGATGTGCCAACTCCACTACTACCAGCCAAGAAAAAAACCTCCATCCAAATTCTCCCACCAGGAGCCTTTCAACAATGTCTTCCTTGCACCTAGTATATTCTGACTTTGGTATGCTAAGAATCTGGAGTTTAATTCTTTGGGACCTGGCTTTGAGGTCTTCGATTCTGGCTGCTATCACATTTACGACTTTCTCTATATTAGAGAGGCTTGCCTCTCAACTTGAGTTGATCTTCCACCGCAGATATCCTCTGCTCCGCCTCCCCAATCTTCCATCTTGTCTTAACAGTTTATTGGAGATGAGTTTATTGGAGACAGTATACATTCAGTTAGTCAAGAAGTCCGTTTTAGAATCAGTGGAAACCAATTTCTTCTGCATTGTTCCCAGCAGCACCTTTATCTCATTCTGTCTGTCATTGTCCTCCACCCCTCAACTGGATTGTCCAACTTTGCTCATGAATGGAGGTGTACCAAAGGTTATTGTGGTTTGGTAGTTAGTTTTCCCCATGATTAACCTACACTGACTTGGGTATGAAGACTGCTGCAAAGATGTGCCACTAGCTAAGACAACACAGCAACACCAGTGTCTAGGGGGTATTAGCCAGTTCAGTGTCCTACAAAGGGCATCTACTTATGGGTCAACTACAAGCCCAGCCTATTCTGCTATTGGTCCCTACCTTGCAGGGTAATGTCTTAGGCTCTCTGCAATGTTGTTTCTGACGCCTAACAGGAACTGGTCTGATGGGCACTGCCTTCCCCCCTAACAATAGCTAGGGGGCATGAGCAAGCCAACCTTCCCATACTCACTGGCTCACCCTGCGAGGTGCTGCTCTTTCCAGCGGCCTCCTGCCCAATTCTATCCAGTCCCCCAGCCCAACACTCCATGGCACCAGGCTCTGCAGCTCGGGTCAAGTCAATCATCAGGGTCATGGGGCTAATGCACATGTGCAGCCACCAGTAGCTGTCTATTCAGCTCCCTCCGCTCTTCATTACACTACCCGGTGATATCATTAAACAGATCATCCAGATGCCTTATTATTGATACCCCGGTCAGGCCCACAGCCATGGAAGCCTCCGCAGTGCAATGGTGGGCTAATTAACAGTATTTGATTACCTGGCACACAAAGACACTTTATTATGACTTATGGGGGCATTTAGTGCTGCTAAGAGGCAGATGCTGTAGAAATTGCAACTGACTGGACCTGCCTAAGCTCTGCTGGTCTCTACTGGAGTGAGTTCCCGATCCCCACGAGGTGCCTTCTCATGTCCTGGAACCTTGGATTACATCAGTTGAGCCCCTCCTGTGAAATCCTGAAGTTTGGAACTTTTTGTTCCGGACTTTGAAAAGGTAGCTTTTTCAGGGGGTCTAACTTGGGTCCTGTTTTCATGCCTGTACTTCATTGTGGTTGGCCTGAACATGTGAATGTTCTCCACTCTATTTTTTTCCGTGGGATTTTTCATGTGTTTTGTTTTCAACTTCATTACTGTTTGTGTGCTGCATTGTTAATTTCCAAATTGTTTTTAAGCCATAATGCTTTTGTGCCAAGGTACCAGAGAGTTAGGCACAACTTTTGTGGTTCAACATGACAAGGAATGTGGGTGTTGCTTAAAAAGGATTTTCAATCCCCTCAATCAAAAATCCCAATTTCCTACAAAAGGTTTCTGGACTTATGTGACAGTCCTCTCTATTCTGACCCTTGGATTAACTCTGGTAGTCCTGCTTTCAAGGAGATGGTCCTACTTCCGTCAAGAAGTAAGGCAGGACTTAAGCAGTAGGGCAGTCCTCTGAAGAACAAGGCAGGCCTCATACAGCAGGGCAGTCAGTATACTGAGGAATAGGTCTGAGGGTCCTAGTTTTGTACCTGGTGCCAGCTTTGAAGCGGAAAAAACATCTGAAGATTTCCTCCCTCTGGATCATTGTTTCTCCTGTCATGAGCTCCAAGGGGTTTAAAGTGACAATAGACAAGTGCTTGGAAAGTGTGCTGTGGGCAGCATTTGAAATGTAACTCGGGCAGCTTTGTCCCACCCACCCTGGCAGGATGGCCTACTCCTAGCTACAGCCAGGCTCTATTGGTCATTACTCGGGCCCAATACGTGTTCTTGATGAAGGAACAATAGACAGAACCAGGAAACTCCTAGAAGGCCTCAGAAAGTTTAGGGCAAGAAAATGGCAACTTTTACAATGTGGTACTTTCAAAATTGTAAATTTGAAATCTGACTTTGCCTTTAAAAGGGATTTTAAATTACAATTCATTTGAGTCCAAACATGGCATTTCTATCTGCTCCCAAACAAAAACTAGCACATGTTCAATGTAATAAGGTAACCAAATTGAGAGGTAACTCTTACACAGTGAAAAACAAATGTAGGGGCTTTTCATTACCAGGACATGTACAACTTAAAACACATGTCCTGCCTACTAAATACAATCCACCTTGCCCGAAGTGCTGTTCAGGGCCTAATTTAGGGTGACATATGTATTAAAAAGGAAGGTTTAGACCTGACAAAAGATTTATTGTGCCAGGTTGAATTGCCATTTCAAAACTGCATTACAGACTGCAAATGGGAGGCCTGAGGCTACTTTAGTGGGTGGCACAATAAGTGCTTCTGCTCACTAGTAACATTTAATTTTCAGGACCTGGGTACCCATATTACCATATACGAGGAACTTCCCAATAAATTAAGTGTACCAATCAGGTGTAAGCAAATTATACCATGTGTTAGACTTTCCATCCTTGGTGTGGTCTCCCTGAACTTTTTGCCTCTGTTTCCCAGGTTGTTGGTGTGTGCTGGACTTTTTTTTTGCTGTTTTTTGTTACTCTGGGCACTTTACCACCGCTAACCAGTGCTAAAGTGCAAGTGCTCCTATACAAAATGTGTATGTAACTGGTTTATCCATGATTGGCATATTTGATTTACTAGTAAGTCCCTAGTAAAGTACACTAGAGGTGCCCAGGACCTGTAAATCAAATGCTACTAGTGGGCCTGCAACACTGGTTGTGCCAGCCACATAAGTAGCTCTATAGTCATGTCTCAGACCTGCCACTGCAGTGTCTGTGTGTGTAGTTTTAAACTGTAAATTCAACTTGGCAATTGTACCCACTTGCCCGGCCCAAACCTTCAATTTTCTTAAATGTAAGGCATCCCTAAGGTAGGCCCTAGGTACCGCATGGGCAGGGTGCAGTGTATGGTTAAGGTAGGACATATTGTATTGTGTTTTATATGTCCTGACAGTGAAATATTGCTAAATTCGTTTTTCACTGTTGCAAGGCCTGTCCCTCTCATAGGGTAACATGGGAGCTACCTTTAAATATGATTAAAGTGTACATTCCCTTTGGGAGCGGATGGAAATGTGGAATTTGGGGTCTCTGAGCTCACAATTTAAAAATACATATTTTAGTAAAGTTGATTTTAAGATTGTGTTTGAAAATGCCACTTTTAGAAAGTGAGCATTTTCTTGCTTATACTATTTCTGTGACTCTGCCTGTTTGTGGATTCCCTGTCTGGGTCAGTTTGACAGGTGGGCTGGCTGCACCTCACACTAGACAGTGACACAAAGGGAGTTGGGGTGTAGTCTGCATTTCCTGATGAGCCATCTGTGCTAGGAAGGAGGAGTGGTCACTCAAACCCGGAAGGGCTGTGCCTGTCCTCACAATGCAGTCTCCAACCCCCTGGTGAGTGTCTGGGGCCTAGCCTGGGCAAGGCAGGATTTCACAATCAAGAGAGACTTTGCTTTGAAGTAGGCCTACTTTAAAGCAGAAAATGGGTATAAGAAGGGCACCCAAAACCACAGACTTTAGAACACTTCTGGAAACCAAGAAGAACCTCTGCCTTGAGAAGAGCTGAGGAAGAAGAGCTGCCCTGCCTGTGACTGTGCTTTGTGGAGCTATCCTGCAGTTGCTGCTTCTGCACCAGAGTAAGAGGGCAAAGACTGGACTTTGTGCGCCTTCCATCTTGTGAAGATCTCCAAGGGCTTGATTTAGAGCGTGCCTCCTGTTGTTTGAAGTCTCAGGGACAGCAAAGACTTCTCTGTGCCAGGCACCTGGAGTCTCTGGAGAGACTCCTACTCTGCCAAGTGGTGCCCATCCAGTTCCTGGGACCCTGAAAGGAGAAGATGGCAGCCTAATGTCAGGAATAGGGTTGTGCGCGGTCCAGGACCCGCCCAGACCTCTGCTTCGCGTCTTTGCAGCACTTCATGCGCGCCGCTTGTTATCCCCGCTTGCTTCAGAAGTGGTCATCAGCATTGCCTGCCCTGTGGTTAAGCTCATGTAGCTGCAGGGTCAGGACATTGGTGGACAAGATGCACTTATAAATGCCATTCTATGAATGGACTACAACTCCCAAGTTTTTAGAGGCAGCGCCCATCTTGGGGTGAGGCAGTCCTATAAAGCCCAGCCACACTCAAGCACATTGCTCACTATTTTGAAGACTTCGGTGCAGTCGGTTCTCGTGGGGAGTTCCTCTGAAGAAAGCGGATTTCCTGCCTGGCAGAGTGGCAGCATGTCAGAGTATAATTATTTCCATGGTGAATTAAAAAACGAGTAGGTCGTACTCGTATCGGTAAGGTCTTGATGAGTCAAATCTTGAAGGGGGTTGTTTACTCCCAAAAGTAAAGCACCCCTTAGCACAACGAGCAAAACGCTTCAGACCAAAAGTAAAGTGCTCCTGGCATGACGATCTAAGCGCATCAGGCCAAACGAGTAAAGCGCCCTTAGCACGACAAACAAAGCGCTTCAAGCCACACGAGTAAAGCGCCCCTTAGCACAACGAGCAAAGCGCTTCAGGCTAAACAAGTAAAGCGCCCTTAGCACGATAATCAAAGCGCTTCTGGCCACAGGAGTAAAGTGCCTTTGGCACGACAATCAAAGCGCTTCAGGCCACACGAGTAAAACGCCCTTGGCACGACAATCAAAGCGCTTCAGGCCACACGAAGAAAGCACCCTTGGCCAGACAATCAAAGCACTTCAGGCCACACGAGTAAAGCACCTTTGGCACGTCAATCAAAGTGCTTCTGTCCACATGAGTAAAGCGCCCTTGATACGACAGTCAAAGCGCTTCAGGCCACACGATTAAAGCGCCCTTGGCACGACGATCAAAGCGCTTCATGCATGACGATCAAAGCACTTCAAGTTCAATTAGTAAAACTTTTCAGGCCTCAGTTGCAAATGTAAAAGCACTTGAGAAAAGCAAACTGTAGTTGTTTTTGTGAAGTACAATATGTGAGATACATATTTAAATCTTTGTGCATTTCTAGGCTGAGATCAAACGTTTATGTTATGAAAGCATAATTGTTACATGGTTAATATTCAGAGTATGATCATAGTCCAAAGCTCTTGCCATCTTTAGGTACAGAGACTGTAGTTTGTTCTTGTTCCATGATTCAAAGAAGGGGCTACGCCCAGTTCACAAAAAGGTCTCAATCCAATATCATGGAGACGCCTTTGTTCCAGAGTCTATTGGTGAGTTTATACTTTTATTAATGAGTATATGCATATTTGTCCTAACCATTTTTTATTCAGATCTCTCTCCCTGAATTTCCCTACCCTAATTTCCTTCCCCCCGCCTGGCATCATCAATACTCTGTGCTCTGATAGCTTTTTGAGTTGGTGATGCCGGGAGGTGGGCTTTTTGATTGGCAGCGTGCAGATCCCAAGGAAAGGGCACTGTGACACCGAAGAGGAAGAAATCCACGCACAGAACGCCATGCGGGGAAAAGATCAAATCGACTCTGATCTGCAGCTGAAAAAAATGACCCGCTGACGGCTTCGCAGCTGAAAATCAACGCTCGCCTGCAACGCGACCTGAAGATCGATGATTAAGCCTACTGCTCGTGCCAAGCTACCAAGGGGGTAAGCAGCGGCTGGCTGAGGGTGATTCTCTTTTAACCTGACTAGAGTGAGGGTCCTTGATTGGACAGGGGGCAACCTGCCTGCCAACCAAATACCCCATTTCTAACACCATGTTTGAAGGTGAAAGCACAGCTTGTTAGCAGTGGTAAAGTTCACAGAGTCTGAAAAGACAACAAAAATGGGCTCTGAAAACAGGAGGGTGTGAAGGCAACATCTTTTGGGGTGACCCTGCTGAAAGTGCCATGCTCATCATTTTAGCAACTGACCCAGAAAAAAGTAGCTTTACTTTGAAAGATAGGGGTTACTGCCTGAGCCTGGCTGCCTTGATGAGATGTGAAGTGGCCTGGGCAAAAACAAAGGAAGCATCTGGTGGCAGGAGATCTGCCTCAGCAGAGTGTGGAACAGGATGGGGGAAGAGCAACCAAACTGGTCTTCAGAAAAGGTAAGGACATTTGGGATAGCAACTGTCCCTTTCTGAGTTCCTGCAAATTCAGACAGCCAAGCACCCCCTGGTTATGTCAAGAGAGGGCTGGAAAGGGGTATGCTAAGAGCAACCTAGCTAAACCATTGGGTGGGCTCAACCAGATCTAAACTCTAAGATTTGGGCCCGTATTTATACTCTGTTTGCGCCGAATTAGCGTTGTTTTTTTCGACGCAAATTCGGCGCAAAACTAACGCCATATTTATACTTTGGCGTTAGACGCGTCTAGCGCCAAAGTATGGTCAAATAGCGTCATTTTTTTGCGTGAACGCCTTCCTTGCGTTAATGAGATGCAAGGAAGGCGTTCCCGTCTAAAAAAATGACGGCGACGCAAATGCGTCGTATTTATACTCCCGGGCAAAAATCACGCCCGGGAGTTGGCGCCACTATTTAACGCCTGGGTCAGGGTAGGCGTTAAGGGGCCTGTGGGCTCAAAATGAGCCCACAGGTGCCCTCCCCTGCCCCTAGGGACCCCCCCTGCCACCCTTGCCCACCCCAGGAGGACACCCAAGGATTAAGGGACCCACCCCAGGGACATTCAGGTAAGTTCAGGTAAGTATCATTTTTTATATTTTTAATATTTTTGGGTGGCATAGGGGGGCCTTATTTGTGCCCCCCTACATGCCACTATGCCCAATGACCATGCCCAGGGGACATAAGTCCCCTGGGCATGGCCATTGGGCAAGGGGGCATGACTCCTGTCTTTACTAAGACAGGAGTCATTTAAATGGCGTCTGGGCGTCGAAAAAAATGGCGCAAATCGGGTTGAGGCGATTTTTTTGCCTCAACCTGACTTGCCCCATTTTAAGACGCCCTAACGCCATTTTCCCCCTACGCCGGCGCAGCCTGGTCTACGTGGTTTTTTTCCACGCACACCAGGCAGCGCCGGTCTGCTAGCGCCGGCTAACGCCATTCCATAAATACGGCGCCCGCATGGCGCTTCAGAATGGCGTTAGACGGCGCTAAATTTTTTGACGCTAAACTGCGTTAGCGCAGTTTAGCGTCAAAAAGTATAAATATGGGCCTTAATTTTTGCCTTCTTGGATTTTGAAGGAATATTGCTCCCTGGAATAGATTTTTATCACACTTCCCATGAAGTGGTCACTCAAGAGGGTGGTGGCCTGCACATGATTGGACAGGAGCAACCCCCTACTTACCACCCCAGTAGCAAGTACAAAATTGGCTAAGCTTCACCCTGCTTAAGATCCCTACTAGAACAAAGACTAGAAGAAGAAGGACTGCCTTGCTGGACCCCTACTCTGCACCTGGATACTGCACTCAGAGGGACTGCACCAGCTGCACACTTTGTGCTTCACAAATAAAAGGAATGTGCCTGTCTTCTACTGCTTCAAAAACGGACTCCCTGTCTGCTACAGGTAAAAAATAGCTGTCCAAAGTACCCTGCATCAAGCCCTGAAGAAATTGACCAGCTGACCATTGGTCATTTTTGGATTTGAACCAGGTGCATTCTGGGAGTTGGAGTCCTAACCCCCAAGGAGCAACTTAGTGCTTCTGGAACCTTGGAGTGAGTTGTGGATTCTTTAAGAATCATCCAAGTCCTTCTGGAAGAAGATCCAGAAGTTTGGAGAAGTTTGGGGCAACTTTGGAAAAAAGCTCCATCAGTGGACCGTCGTGAGTCAAGCTGGCTTACGTCTACCGCAACCCAGCCTGACTTGCAGGTTTATCCCTCTGAAAAGCTCTGGAGCCTAGACATCCAGGATATCACTGAGGGCTCATGGAAAGGCAATCCGACGATGTAGAATTGAAATCGGCTTGCTGTGGAGGGTTATCCGATGTCAGAGAGAGAAAGCTCCAAAAAGTTTCTAAGTTCGAATGTAAAAAGTTGACCAAGGCTTCCCACGCAGTGGATCTGAGGAGGGCTCCAGGGAGGTCGGCTTCGATTTCAACTTGGTCCTGGGCAAAGATTTCCGCCACAAAAAATCATGTGAAAGTACAATCTTTGACGAAGGCCTCTTGCGCTGTGTATAAGAAGAGGGCTCCAGGGGGGTTGGCTCACACAGGTGACTCTGTCCTGGTCCAAAAAATCTTCAAGAAAAAGACTAAGGGCCGTATTTATACTTTTTGACGCAAAACTGCGCTAACGCAGTTTTGCGTCAAAAAAATTAGCGCCGGCTAACGCCATTCTGAAGCGCCATGCGGGCGCCGTATTTATTGAATGGCGTTAGCCGGCGCAAGCAGACCGGCGCTGCCTGGTGTGCGCGAGAAAAACCACGTACACCAGGCAGCGCCGGCGTAGGGGGAAAATGGCGCATGGGCGTCTTAAAATGGGGCAAGTCAGGTTACGTCGAAAAAATCATCGTAACCCGACTTGCGCCATTTATTTTCGACGCCCATCCCCCATCAACATGACTCCTATCATTGTAAAGATAGGAGTCATGCCCCCTTGCCCAATGGCCATGCCCAGGGGACTTCTGTCCCCTGGGCATGGTCATTGGGCATAGTGGCATGTAGGGGGGCACAAATCAGGCCCCCCTATGCCACAAAAAAATAAAATAAAAATACTTACCTGAACTTACCTTAATGTCCATGGGATGGGTCCCTCCGTCCTTGGGTGTCCTCCTGGGGTGGGCAAGGGTGGCAGGGGGGGTCCCTGGGGGCAGGGGAGGGCACTCTGGGCTCATTTTGAGCCCACTTGTCCCTTAACGCCATCCCTGACCCAGGCGTTAAAAAGCGGCGCAAATGCGCCGTTTTTGGCCACGCCCACTCCCGGGCGTCATTTTTGCCCGGGAGTATAAATACCACGTAAAGGCCTGGGAGTCATTTTTTAAGACGGGAACGCCTCCCTTGCATATCATTAACGCAAGGAAGGGGTTCACGCTAAAAAATGACGCACATTCCGGGAACTTTGGCGCTAGACGCGTCTAGCGCCAAAGTATAAATATGGCGTTAGTTTTGCGTCGAATTTGCGTCGAAAAAAACGACGCAAATTCAGCGCAACCAGAGTATAAATATGCCCCTAAAGGCCTCATTATGAGTTTGGCGGTCTAAGGACAGCTAAGTTGGCAGTGGCAGTCGTACCGCCAACAGACTGGCGGAGAAGACCACCAAATTATGACCATGGCAATATTCTCAACAGAATACAGCCAAAGCACCACCGGCACTGCCACTGAGGTCAGACCGTAACAGACGACGGAAGGCACCTGCAGGCTAGTGGATCCCTATTACCACGTGACAGATTACAAAGTTTCAAATGCCAAAGTTTCCGCCATGGAAGAACTGCTGTTGTGATTTGTGGATCGTAATTAGATCAGTTCATTTTTGTCCGGCTGGCGGAGCTGGTGGTCGGACCGCCTTTTTTCCATCCTCCAGTGTCCTGGCAGTTTTGGGATTTTGACTGTTTTTGCCAGGCTGAGCTGTGTAACTTTTAATACGACGGTCAGATGACCACTAACATGAAGGTCTTTTGGTGGCTGCAACCACAGCAGTCTTACATCAGACCACCAAAGTCGTAATGAGGCCCCAAGTCCGAAGGTAGCTGGCCAGCGCTCCATCACAGTCGGCCATAAAATTTGACTTTGCCCCAGTCGAGTGCGACTAGATATCCAGACTGCCGCTTTTGATTTCTATGCACTTGAAAACATTTAGGGCCTCATTCCGAGTCTGTCGGAGGGGATTACTCCTCACTAACCTGATGGATATCCCTTCCGCGTATTACAACTTGAACTTGTAATACGGCTGACTGGATATCCCTCTTGTTTGTGATGGAGTAATCCTCTCTGCCAAAGTCGTAATCAGGCCCTTAATCTTTAAAAATTAATATCTGCGGTTCCCTTTATTGGATTGTTGTCGTTTTAGTGTCATTTTAAAGATAAACATATAGGGGGTCATTACGACCTTGGCGAGCGGCATCAGCCGCCCGCCAAGATCTGACAGCCATGCGGCCGCCAATGCGGCCGTACCCCCGCTGCGGCCATTAGGAGATCCCTGGCGGGCAGAAACCTGGTTTCCGCCAGCCCAGCGAGGATCACAGCCGCAATATAGGAGCCGGCTCCAAATGGAGCCGGCAGTGTTGCGGCCTTGCGACAGGTGCAGTTGCACCCGTCACGCTTTTCACTGTCTGCATAGCAGGGGCCCCACGACTCCCCGTTCAGCCAGCCTTTTCCTGGCAGTGCAAACCGCCAGAAAAAGGCTGGCATCGGGGACTCGTAATCCCCTGGGCAGCGCTGCAAGCAGCGCTGCCCAGGTGGATTATCACCGCCGGGGCAAAAGTGGAGGAATACCGCCAGCCCCGGCGGTGCAACCGCGTAGCTTCCGCCGCGTCGTAATACGCATGGAAGCACCCCCAGCCTGTTGGCGGTGCTTCCGTCGTTTTAGCCCTGGCGGTCCCGTACCGCCAGGGTCAAAATGACCCCCATAATCTATTTTATAAATTGGTGTTGGAATTTTTATTGTGTTTTGTGTTTTACTTATTTACTGTTTTGTGCTTATTGAATGCTTTACACACCTGACTTCTAAGTTAAGCCTAACTGTTCATTGCCAAACTACCAAGGATTGAGCTGGGGATTCATTTATTGAGACCCTGACTGGACCTGGTGGGTGTTTGTGGCCTATTTCTAAGTGTAGGTACTTACTTGCCCTTAACAATAATCAACTCTCCAACAATGGAGATTAGAAATCTTTGCATATAGGTTAGTAATGTTCAAGAGACATAAAGCACATATGAGACAGACTTCTGTGAATGCACAGGGCATGGTTGTGATGACACCGAAGGATTAAAGATACATTTTCATGAAGCAAATCATAATATTTTTGAAATGCTTGGGGTGGCCCTTTTAAATGAGTGTGTCAGAAACTGCATTTAAAAATACCCCATATCACTTATCACAAAATTGTTTTTCTTGAGGCCAGAAAAGCTTCAGAAATCCTTAGTCCTGAGCATATTTGAAGGATCTTTCAAGTTATCTCATGACAACCATTTCATTATGAATTAGACTGATATAGATTTAACTTGCAATCACCAATTTACAGTTTTGTGGACATGCTCTTTCACCACAAACATGATAGATATCCTGACCACCATATTACAAGTGCCATAGGCTATCCACCGAGCTGTAATTCAGGACCTTTGTCTCTTACCTTAATGAATTCTTTTGCTGGTTGCTGACACTTTTCTGCTATCTCATCAATTAATGTTTTAAGGTTACGTAAATCCTGTGAGAATTTGGTTATGATCTTCTTGTCATATATGTGAATATAGGTCTCTGCCTCTTCAAGTGTGTAAAGAAGAATGTGCTCCTCATCATTTAGATGCTGGTGCAGCTTCTCAATTTCTCCTTTAATGTGTGCTCTCTCTGCTTCAATTTCAGTCTGCAAGAAATAGAAAATATGACCAATCAAATGAAGTACATGCAACAACACATTACACCGGTAGTATTTTCAATTACAATTGCACAATGAAAGTATTTTATACAAGTGAGAACAATACTGCACAAATTAAAAAATGTACAAATATCCAGATTGTATGGCACAAAGTAAGCTCAAGGTTCATGAATCCCACCTTAAAATCTAATTAAACCAATGATAAATTAAACTAACTTTACCTTTCTGGGTAGCTGCCCTTGCTGTTTTTTTTCTATTATTTGTGCAAGCATGTAACAGAATACAGTTTAAAGGATTACTGATGTTTATATCCCTTAACTCATATATGGTAAGGCATTTCACATCCTAAACAATAAAACACATTCAACAAGATAAAAGTTGTAAAGATATTTTATTGCACAAATAATTTACACATTATATCACTGATTCTTAAACTCCAATCTTGTTGAGAAAATTAAATAATATTAACAGATTAAAAGATTATGGGGGTCATTCCGACCCCGGCGGGCGGCGGGCGCCGCCCGCCGGGCGGAAACCGCCCAAACACCGCCCCCGCTGTCAAATAACCACGAGGGACATTACAACTTTCCTACTGGGCGGGCGGGCGATCTGCAAAAGATTGCCCGCCGGCCCAGCGGGAAAGCCCCTGCAAAGAGGAAGCCGACTCCGAATGGAGCCGGCGGATTTGCAGGGGTGCGACGGGTGCAGTGGCACCCGTCGCGATTTTCAGTGTCTGCAAAGCAGACACTGAAAATCATTATGGGGCCCTGTTAGGGGGCCCCACGACACCCGTTCCCGCCAGCCTCTTCCTGGCGGTGTAAACTGCCAGGAACAGGCTGGCGGGAAGGGGGTCGGAATCCCCATGGCGCCAGCCGGGGGAAATCCGGCGGGAAACCGCCGGACCCGGCTGGGCGACCGCGGCTTCACAGCCGCGGTCGGAATCCCCAATGAAGCACCACCAGCCTGTTGGCGGTGCTTCATCCGGCCTCCGCCCTGGTGGTCTATGACCGCCAGGGTCGTAATGAGGCCCTCTGTATACATAAAAAGCAAAATGTAAAATTGGACATTTTAAAACATTATGGCGGTCATTCTGACCTAGGCGGTAAAAGGCGCTTACAGCCGGTCAGAAGACTGCCATAACACCGCCGTGGCCGCGGTAAACCGCCACGGTCATTCTGACCCGCAACAGTCAAACCGCCAAAAAACCGACATCCACAAAAGTCCGCCACACCAACGGCCAGCAATAAAGTGACGATGACCAAACCTCCACCGTCACGCCAACAGAAATACGCCCATGCCATTCAGAACCACAAATCCACGCGGCGGTCTTTCAACTGCGGTATTCCATTGGCGGTACACACCGCCGCGCTCAAAATACACACACAGCTCCAAAACACAGCCACATTGGACAATTTGAAATACACACACCTGATACACATACACACACCACTCCCACACACTCAATACAATATAAAACACACACCCACATCACCCACAAACCCCTACGACCAAAATTTATTGACGAAGGCCAGAGAGAGACACCACCAGCTAGTACAAGAACATTCACAGGCACATAACAACATCACCCACACAACATCCACACACAAAACACCACACACCACCACACTCACCACACTCATCACCACAAACACCACCCCACACCTCATCCACACCACCCCATGGCACCCCAAAGACACCCCAGGTTTTCAGACGCTGAACTCAGGGTCATGGTGGAGGAAATAGTTCGGGTAGAGCCCCAGCTCTTCGGGACACAGGTGCAGCACACCACCATTGCCAGGAAGATGGAGCTATGGCAAAGAATAGTGGACAGGGTCAATGCTGTGGGACAGCATCCACGAAATCGGGACGACATCAGAAAGCGGTGGAGCGACCTACGGGGGAAGGTGCGTTCCATGGTATCCAGACACAACATCGCGGTGCAGCGGACTGGCGGCGGACGCCCACCTCAACCCCCAGAATTTACAACATGGGAGGAACAGGTCTTGGCGATCCTGCATCCTGAGGGCCTCGCAGGAGTAGGCGGAGGAATGGACTCTGGTAAGTCAAATCTCAACTACTTCATCCCCCCCACCCACCAGCATGCCAACTCATACCCCCACCCTCCCCCCCACCCCATCACACATCCTCCTTGCTAATGTCTCACCATCACAACCCACCCATCCCAACACCAAGCCCTGCATGCGACCACAAACCATGGACAACCATAACCTAAGCATGCCCACTGCACATACCCATCCCCCCCCCCAAACCACCGTCACAACAGCCCCCACAAGGGAATGCCAGCACTGGGGTACACGGGCACCCACCCATTGCACGCTATGGCACACACAGAAGCAATAACCATACTCTTATACCCCTGCAGGACCCGAACGCCACAACACCACCCAGGAAGGTCCAGAAATGTCCATTCCACCCCCAGAAGAGGCCCCCAGTGATGACAGCAGCTCTGTCTCCCTGGACCCAGATGACCAGCCCGGCCCATCGGGGACCTCGGGACAGTCGGTTCCACTCAGACAGCCACAGGCCACAGCAGACCTACCCCCATCTGGGAACACCAGCACAGCACCCACCCAGCGGGCCCATACCTCTGTCCCCAGGACACGTCAATCAGCGGTGTGTCCACCACTACAGGGCACCCAGGTTAACCCACCACCCCAACAACAACAGAGACCTGGGGGCAGTGGTAGTGGGCACACGGTCCAGGGGACAGAGGCCCAGGGAAACAGGGGAACTGGGAGGGCTGCTGTGCGACAGGGGGGGGACAGGCCCAGGGAACCCACTCTCCACGAGGCCCTATCCTCCATCATGGGAGCATAGCACCACTCCCAGGAGATGATGGCGACGGTCCTGGCCAGGTTCCAGGAGATCCAGGTTCTGCAGGAGGAACAGTTTATGGGGTTCAGGGAAGAACTAAGGGCCGGATGTAGCAAAGGTGTTTACCCATTCTGTGTGTATGGGAAAAAGTGTTCGTACATATGGCCCTAAGAAACATCAGTTACGCAATGGGCACCATCGTAGTGGCTCTCAATCAGATTGTCACCACATTGCGGGACCATGTGGCACCACAAAGGGGCCCTGTCACTAGCATGGACCAAGAACAGGCTACCGCCTCCGCCGGCGCTAGTGGACAGGAGGCCCCGACACAAGACCAACAGGCCACCAGAACCCCACCCCCTGCAGAAGGAGAACCACCCCGCAAGCAGGCCCTGAGATCTAGGAAGAAGACAGAGTAAGATGCCAAGACCCCCGCCAGGAAAGGATACCCCCTGATTGTCATCCCACTGTCCCACATTGTCACCCTGTCCAACCTTAAACTGCCCCTGCTCCACCTTCCACAGGCATATGGACAATGCACCTGTGAGACTGATAATCTGGACTCTGCCATGGACATTCCTCCACCATCACCCCTCACCGAATTGCAACCACTTACCAAATTTGAGCACTTTAATAAACACACTTATTGCACAAAACAATCTTGAGTCTGGCTGTAATTTTTAACAAATGTATTAGACATGACCGTGCCAAAATGTTCAGTTACTTTGTGATGACAACATACCACTGTCACACAGCTGTAGTCCATGGGGTAACAAAGCAGATGTCATGCAGTGGGGCCCACATCTCTGAAATTGGAAGGGAAAGTCACAACTCAGTTACCATACACTGGGGGAAAAGGTCAGACAGTAGAGAGGCAGTAGTCTTTAAGTAAATTTAAAATGCCGGTGTTGATTCTAACCTGTGTGTCATTGAAAATACTGCTGTATTACTGTGTTCCTGTTGTCTATGTCGTCCTCTTCGTCTTCCTCCTCTTCACTCTCTGCAGGCTCCACAGCGGCTACAACACCACCATCTGGACCATCCTCCTGCAGGAAAGGCACCTGGCGTCGCAAAGCCAGGTTGTGAAGCATACAGCAGGCCACGATGATATGGCACACCTTCTTTGGTGAGTACATTAGGGATTCACCTGTCATATGGAGGCACCTAAACCTGGCCTTTAGGAGGCCGAAGGTCCGCTCGATCACCCTCCTAGTACACCCATGGGCCTCATTGTACCGTTCCTCTGCCCTTGTCCTGGGATTCCTCACTGGGGTCAGTAGCCACGACAGGTTGGGGTAACCAGAGTCACCAATTAGCCACACACAGTGCCTCTGAAGTTGACCCATCACGTAAGGGATGCTGCTATTTTGCATGATGTACGCGTCATGCACTGACCCAGGGAACTTGGCATTTACATGGGAGATGTACTGGTCAGCCAAACAGACCATCTTGACATTCATGGAATGATAACTTTTTCTGTTCCTGTACACCTGTTCACTCCTGCTGGGGGGGACCAAAGCCACATGTGTCCCATCAATGGCACCAATGATGTTGGGAATATGTCCAAGGGCCTAGAAATCACCCTTCACTGTAGCCAAATCCCCCACCTGCCAAAAAATGGAGTACTGACAGAACCTGCACTAGAGGGGGGATCCCTGTGGGTTGGTGGATGGGTGACATCAGGTCTGGCTCCAGCTGGGCACACAGTTCCTGTATAGTAGCTCGGTCAAGCCTGTATGTCAGTATGACATGTCTTTCTTCCATTGTCGACAGGTCCACCAGCGGTCTGTACACGGGAAGATTCCTCCATCTCCTTGCATGTCCCAGCGGACGGTGCCTATGAAGGACAACAGCGAGCACAGAGTCAATCAACTCACAGGTACGTTCCTACAGCTTGCACATAACACGATTCCCAATGCATTGTATGGCTTGTATGAGTGTCGAAACAAGGCCTAGGTATGTGTGACGTAGTAGAAATTAAGCCATGTGGGCCCTTGAAATGGCGGCTGCCTGACCTGTGAAGTGCGACAGTGGGATGTGAGGTCAATGCGCTGGCATGGCACACCGTGGCGGTAGGCGGTCGAAGACCGCGGCGCAAAGCCACATTGGTTAACATTGATCCCTATGGGTTTCAGCAGCCGATGTGCGCCGGCGGTCACGGTACGCACCGCCGCGGCACGCACCGCCACGGGCGTGACCGCCATTTTCTATCTGCTTAATCACTCGATACCTGATCTTCCACAGGAGAGGACCTACACTGCGAGTGCTGCTGTGACCTCGGTCTGGAAGCGACAATGGCTCATGCAACTGGGGAAAGGGCCCCTGCCTTCAGCACGGAGGAGTTGGAGAAACTTGTGGATGGTGTCCTCCCCCAGTATGCGCTACTCTACGGTCCTCCAGACCAACAGGTAAGTACACTGCCTGTGTTGAGTGGGGTGGATGAAAGATGGGGGGGAGGGGACAGATTGAGACATGCATCAAATGACAGATGAGAGCATGTGCCACATGGCAAGGGTGGGGATGGGGGGCCACTCACATCGAGCATGCAGAGGTGATGACAATTTCTCTCTCCCTGTACATGTCACATAGGTCAGCGCCCACCAGAAAGTCGATATTTGGCGTGCCATCGCCAAGGACGTCCGGACCCTGGGGGTCCATAACAGACGGGGCACCCACTGCCAGAAGAGGTGGGAGGACATCCGCCGCTGGAGCAGGAAGACGGCGGAGGCTCAACTGGGGATGGCCTCCCAACGTAGGAGGGGTGCCAGTTGTTTGACCCCCTGATGTCCCGGATCTTGGCGGTGGCCTACCCCGATTTGGATGGGCGCGTGAGGACATCACAGTAGACACAAGGGGGTGAGTACAACCTCATTCTGCTGACTTTGTGCGCAGTGGAGGAGTCTGGGTGGGGGAGGAGGGCTGTGGGTACCCCTAGGCCAGGGCGATTTCTGTAGGCTAGGCCCCTCCGTAAGGCATGGCCCTGTGCCCCCGCCCCCCACCTCTGTAGGGTGCCAAGTACAGGTATCCATGGCCCTGTGTCATCTATGTGTGCAGTTGTCGTCCATAGGCTTGTAGGCCATGTCCCACGGATTGAGTAGTGGACCCCAAGTGCGCGGCGTAGTGCAGGGGGCATCTGTGTCTGTCCTCTCCGCCAACGGTGTCGCCTATGCATGCACTCAACATGTCTTTTTTTCTCCCCCCCCTTTTTTTGTGGTCTTCCTGTTCTTGTGTGCATTAGCATAATCAGGCGGAGGAGAAGTGGCATTGGAGCACGAGGGAGCTGCATCTCACATGGCCATGGCGGGCCATGCCACGGAATCGGAATTCACCAGTGAGACGGAGGGCGAGGGGAGCTCCACAGCAGGGACAGGTGCTGATGTCAGTGGCAGCGACTCGTCCTCTGAAGGGAGCTCCCTTGTGGTGGCGGCAACATCCGTGCCCCCGCAACAACAGGTACAGCCGCCACCACCCCTACCAGCACCGCCCTCCCAGCAGCCCCTCAGCGCTCGCCCCGTGCCCGCTCACCCAGGAAGGTGGGCATCTCCTTCGCCCCAGGCACCTCAGGCCCTGCCCCTTGACCTCCTGAGGACCATCATTGTTGGGCAGTCTACCCTTTTGAATGCCATCCAGGGTGTAGAAAGGGAGGTGCACCGGAGTAATGCATACCTGGAGGGCATTCATTCTGGTCAGGCTGCCCATCAGCGATCGTTCAACGCTCTGGCCTCAGCACTGACGGCAGCCATTGTCCCGGTCTCTAGCCTCCCCCCTCCAACTTTCTCCACCCAGACCCAATCCCCTGTACCTCTGCCTATCCCAGCCACACCATCAGACCAGCCTGCACACACCTCAACACCCAAGGGAAGCTCATCCAGACATAAGCACCACACATCACACAAGCCTTCACACAAGCAACATCCACATGCAGACATACCAACTGCCACTGCCTCCTCTGTGTCCCCCTCCTCCTCGTCTCCCTCCTCCCTCCCTGTGATGTCTCCACTCACACTTGCATGCACAACATCTTCAGCCACTATGTCCATCACCAGCACACCCACCAGAACACTCCGCACACGTGCAGTCACCACCCCCACTACCATTTACACGTCCCCTGTGTCCTCTCCCAGTGTGTCTGTCACCCCCTCTTCCAAACCACACAAACGCAGGCAGCCACCCACCAAACAGCCATCCACCTCACGACAGCCTCCAGCCCAAGCACCTTCACCCAAAGACACCAGACTTCACTCTCCTACAACCACATCCTCTTCCTCCACTCCCATACCCACTACACCTACCCGTCCCTCTCTTTCTAAATTGCTTTTCCTTTCCAAACTTGACCTCTTTCCAACAACTCCCCCACCCCGTCCATCTCATAAGACTCCAATCAGCACCTCAACCACCACATAACCTGGACCCACAAAGGCTATTGTCCAAGGACTGTGGAGTCCCCCACCCTCAAGGGCAGCTAGTTCTGCTAGGAGCAAAGACACAGCCAGCCCACCCCCGGAAAAGCAAGCAAGGATTGCCAGTGCCCGGCGCGAGAGGCCAAAGACTGCAGGGTCCAAAGTCCCTACCCTGGCTCCGTCAGGAAGTGGGGTGCCACCTGGCGCACCGTCATAGGTTGGAAAGGGCCACAGACGAGCAGGGAAGGGTGGGAAGGGCAGCACGTCCGACAAGTCCGGCAGCAGGCCAGCTGCCCAGGAGGGCCCCATTCCAGGTGTACAGGAGGACACCCACAGGCCCGGTACTGTAGCCCAGGAGGGCCCCGCAAGCCAACAGAAAGATGGGCAGGAAGGCCCCGCCAGCCACATCTCAGGTGGCGAGTGACATCCATGCCATGGCCGGATCTGCTGACCTGGACACTCATCTCAAGCACTGCTGCATTGGGCCCTTTCTCTCAAGCACCACTGAACTGGGCCCTTCAAGTCAAGCACCGCTGAACTGGGCCCTTCAAGTCAAGCACCACTGAACTGGGCACCGCCGTCTCAAGCACCGCTGAACTGGGCCCTTCAAGTCAAGCACTGCTGAACTGGGCACCGCCGTCGCAAGCACCGCTGAACTGGGCACCGCTGTCTCAAGCACCGCTGAACTGGGCTTCGCCGTCTCAAGCACCGCTGAGCTGGGCACCGCCGTCTCAAGTTCCGCTGAACTGGGCCCTTCAAGTCAAGCATCACTGAACTGGGCCCTACAAGTCAAGCACCGCTGAACTGGGCACCGCCGTCTCAAGCACCGCTGAACTGGGCCCTTCAAGTCTAGTACCGCTGAACTGGGCACCGCCGTCGCAAGCACCGCTGAACTGGGCACCGCCATCTCAAGCACCGCTGAACTGTGCACCGCCGTCTCAAGCACCGCTTAACTGGGCCCTTCAAGTCAAGCACCGCTGAACTGGGCACCGCCGTCTCAAGCACCGCTGAACTTGGTCCTTCAAGTCAAGCACCGCTGAACTGGGCACCGCCGTCTCAAGCACCGCTGAACTGGGCACCGCCGTCTCAAGCACCGCTGAACTGGGCACCGACGTCTCAAGCACCGCTGAACTGGGCCCTTCAAGTCAAGCACCGCTGAACTGGGCCCTTCATCTCAGGCACCGCTCCGCTGGAACCTTCATCTCAAGCACCGCTCCGCTGGGCCCTTCATCTCAAGCACCGCTCCGCTGGGCCCTTCATCACAAGCACCGCTCCGCCGGGCCCTTCATCTCAAGCACCGCTCCGCTGGGCCCTTCATCACAAGCACCGCTCCGCTGGGCCCTTCATCACAAGCACCGCTCTGCTGGGCACTTCATCTCAAGCACCGCTCCGCTGGGCCCTTCATCTCAAGCACCGCTCCGCTGGGCCCTTCATCTCAAGCACCGCACCGCTGGGCACCGCTGTCTAAAGCAACGCTGAACTGGGCCCTTCATCTCATGAACCGCTGGCCCATTGGTGGAAGGGGCAGGCCCACATCTGTGTCGGGCAGGGCTGCACGTAGCACTCTGGGCACTAGTCCCCCTCCAGTACCAGTGGAGACCTGCATCTACTTGAGAGACTGTGGCTTTGCACTCCCCAGGATGGCAGAGTGGGCAACCCACCCACTGTAGAGACTTGAGAGACTGTGGCTTTGCACTCCCCAGGATGGCACAGTGGGCAACCCACCCACTGTAGAGACTTGAGAGACTGTGGCTTTGCACTCCCCAGGATGGGACAGTGGGCAAGCCACCCACTGTAGAGACTTGAGAGACTGTGGCTTTGCACTCCCCAGGATGGCACAGTGGGCAAGCCACCCACTGTAGAGACTTGAGAGACTGTGGCTTTGCACTCCCCAGGATGGCACAGTGGGCATGGAGGCCCCTCGTGGATCTGGCGTCGTGGACTCATCTGGCTGAGGTGCGCCCCCTTCCCTTCCCCCTGAGGTGCCTGTAGTTTTCCTATCTGATGCCCCTTCAGTGTTCTCTCCGTTGGAGGCAGGTATCCTGTGTGGGCTTTGCCCATGTGTTTTGGCCCAGTGGCCCACGAACAATGGCTGATACACATATCGGACTGGACAACTTATGTATACATAGTTATAGATGTTTGATATATTTTATACTCAGCCTTACAATATCATTCAAATTTTATAATCATTTCCTTTTGTCTTTGCATTCTTCCGGAGGTTTGGGGGGGGTAACTGTGATGTATTGCTATGCATTGATGTGTGTGTTGTAGTGGGTGAGGGTGGGGGTGGGTGTGTCGCGTATGTGTGTCCCCGTAATATTTTTGCCTCCCCCCTCCCCTGTGTCGTAGGTGCAGTACTCACCGTTGTCTTCTGCGCCGGCGTTCGTGCTCCTGGTAGAGGAGCAGGAATACAATAGCTGGGAGGATGTGTAGTTCCGGTTCCATGATGTCCAGATTCCTCGTGGGGTGTATGGAGGTGAGCGTTTTACGTTCGAAATATCTGTTTCCGCCGTGTTTTTATCGGCGGGGCTACCGCCCCGGAAAAGGTGGCGGATTGGTGGGTTGTGATAGGGGGTGCGGTACATTGTCTCCCGCCTGTCTGTGTGCAGTGACCGCTGCGCTGTTTGTTTGTCCCGCCGTGGCGGTCGGAATGTTAAAATGGCGGTCTCTGTTGGCGGTTCCCGCCAGGGTCAGGATTCCATTTTTTTAACCGCCAGCCTGTTGGCGGGTTAGCCGCCGCTTTAACACCGACCGCCAGGGTTGGACTGACCCCCTATGTCAATGCAAAGATCTTTGAAACTGGGCATTTAAAATTGTTAGTGTTCCTAGCTTGATTTATAGCAACAGAGAAACAGCAATCTGAATCTATTATGAGGGATTGGTAGCCTAACTAGAAGTACTGCTATGTGTTGACAGAAAAAGTGCTTGTGTTAAGGGCAAAAAAAACAAAGTAACATGCAAAAATCTAGCTAAATTTTTAAATGCTCCAAACTCTTACTAAGCTTGTTTGTATATTTTGTTTGTGAATTAAATAAAGTTTTAATTTGTGTATTTGTTTTACGTATACCTTTTTCTTTAATTTTGCATATTGTTTTGAGGTGGAAATCATAGAAATTGATTAGGGTGGGGTCCCTGGCTGCTGACACTGATTTAGTAGGGGTCCACAAATGCCAAAATGACCAGTGCACTATAGAATGAATAGGCAAGTCTAGAAAAATGTGTTCAGAATGCAATTTGAAAATATTTATTTGTAAGAAAACGGATCATTAGTTGTGTGGCCTGCACAAATAATAGGCCAACACCCCATTGTAGTGCTTGATGGTCTTAGAAGCAGAGCAGTCCAAAGCCTACTCAAGGGACGTGGTGTATGCTAGTAATCACCATTTACAGGCACACTATAATAACACTCAATAAATGGGAAGTGTTTGAAAATACCAGGAAAATCCGGGCTCGTTATATTTTTAGAATTGCACCAAATATTGATTGGGGGGGCTAAGGAAATCTTGTGTGTGGGTAGGGGCGGCTTCTCCTTAGGGGCTAAAAGGGTGGAAACCCCCCACAATCACATCTCAGGCACACCTTATTTCTCAAAAGTATTACAGCTTTTCTATGTAATGAAACAATCTCACAGATCATTTTTTTACATGTAAAAGCTGCAATATCACTTTGCACTGTGATGTGCATGTGTCAGGTGTGGGATGTTACAGCCCATCCTTTCACAGATGGAATACATATCTGACATGCTGCACTAACATCAGACAGTAGAGCCTGTCAGATAAGGTGAATTGCGGCCTGTCAGTCATGCTCCCTTATGCCCCATCAGAAGCCACAATAAAGGAAAAAGGACAGCCTGCCATCTTATCTGTTCTCCTTTTTGGGCATAAGGGTGAGAACCTCACTCTGACTCGTTGTCTATTCGATCTAAAAGTTGGGAATCGATGTGCAGAGGAAAATGCCCTGAGGACTACCTCAAGTAAGTTTCCACGGTGTGTGTATGAGTGAGAGGGTGCTTCTGTTCTTTATTAATCTGTGTACAAGCATGCACCAGTATGTGTCTATGTAAGCATGTGTTTGTATGTGCAGTTTTATATAATCTGTTGTTAGAAGTATTGCAAGTGCATTTTAGCTAAATGACCTTTCATTTGTTAGTCCCACCACTTTATAGATTGACCAGCTGCCACTGGGGTGGAGGCTGCACTGCTCCTGCAGCTCCTCCCACACCTTTGATGACATTTGGTGGTGACCCCGTCTTTCTGGGGCCACTACAAGCTAAAAACAAGCAGTTTTTCTGTTCTAACAGGCAAGCCCCACAGGGCATTATGGGGTGCTCCCCGGAGCTTCCTTGTATATTCTATTACTGACTCTCCCGCATTGCCGGAGAGAGGCGTGTCTTCTCCTTTCTATATTTTTCTTTTTTTGTTGGCAGCCTCTGTGAGAAAACAGGGCTGATTGCAGAGGCCCCATAACTTTTTGCCCCCATTTTCCACTTTTTGCTGGTGTTTTCCTGACTTTAAAGGTGCCCTGGGTACTGCTAACCAGTCCCAGGGCCTGTGCTCTGTGTAAAATGGATATGCAAATTCGACTTTGGAATTAAAGGTACTTCCAAAGTCTTAAACTACCTTATTTTTACATATAAGTCACCCCTAAGGTGTGCCCTATGTGCCCCTAGGGCTGGGTGCCATGTAACTATAAGCAGGGACTTTATAAAAATAGATTTATTATCCCTGGTGAGGTAAAAACAGCCAAATTCGTTTTTCCCTCATTGAAGTAAATGGCCTTCATAGGCTAGAATGGGCAGATTTTATTTTAAATTTTAAAGTCTCCTTAAATGTTACATACCAAGAATTTGGTATCAAATTAATTGTTGTAATAAATCCCACAACTTCCAGTTGTTGGATTTAATATAACTTGTTTAGGTAAAAAGTTTAGACTTTTCCTAAAAAGTTGCCAATTTCAGCTCTGCATTGTTTTTGCTGCTGTGCTCTGATTGGCCAGCCTGCAGCAGCTTCTGCCAGGCTGCCTTGATGAGGTGTGAAGTGGCCTGACTTCACACAAAGGAATGTGCTTGGGGGGAGAGAATCTCCCCTCAGCAGATGGTGAGGCAGGAAGGGGGAGGGCGGCCAAACTGGTCTTCAAAGGCAGAGAAGGACATTTGGAGCACCCAGCAACACCCCCACATCCTGCAACCCCAGACAATTAGGTGCCCCCTTGATTAGATTAGGAGAGGGCAGCAGAGGGGTGTGTTTATGATTTTTAGCCACACCAGTGGGTGGGCTCAGCCAGATGTAACCTCCAAAAATCAGATTCATCCATGTTGGATTTTTAGAGACTGTTGCCTTCTGGGATGGATTTTTGCCACACTTCCCAGGAAGTGGTCATCACAGGGGGACGACCCTGTCCCTGATTGGAGAACCAGGACCCCCCTGCTTTTCACCCAGGAGCAAGGATAAAACTGGCAGACCTGCACCCACACCTCAGATCCCCACCAAATTTCAAGAAGAGAGAACTTAAGGAGAAGAAGGACTGCCCTGCTGGACCCCTGGCCTGCACCTGGAACCTGCACTCAGAAGGACTGCACCAGCTGCACACTTGGGCTTCACCACAAGAAGGACTTTGCCTGGCTTCAACTGGTTCAAGGAGGGACTCCCTGTTGGCTACAGGTGAAAAATTGCTAAACCAGAGTCCCCTGCACCAACTCCTGAAGAAAGCGACCAGCTGACCACTGTCCAGTGGCCAAAAAGGAGTTTGCGCCAGGTGCATTCTGGGAGTTGAAGTCTGCACCCCCCAAGGACCATCACAGAACTTCTGGACCCTTGGGGTGAGCTGTGGACCCTAAAAGAACCTTAAAAGAACATCTGGGTGAAGCCCCAGAAGTTTGGAAAACATTTGAGAATTTTTGGAAAAAAGCTCCAGAGAGGGACCGACCCGCCGCGGAAATTCTAGCCGGCTTGCCTCAACCGCGACCCGGCCTGACTTCGTGGTTCGTCCCGGTAAAGAAAAACATCCAAAAAAGAGACTATGGGCCTAATTATGACCCTGGCGGGCGGCGGAGGCCGCCCGCCAGGATCCCGCCCTCCAAATTACCGCGCCGCGGTCAAAAGACCGCGGCGGGTATTACGAGTTTTCCCCTGGGCTGGCGGGCGGTTCCAGTAAAACTGCCCGCCAGCCCAGGGGGAAAACGACCTTCCCACGAGGATGCCGGCTCTTAATCGAGCCGGCGGAGTGGGAAGGTGCGACGGGTGCAGTGGCACCCGTCGCGTATTTCAGTGTCTGCAAGGCAGACACTGAAATACTTTTCGGGGCCCTCTTACGGGGGCCCCTGCCGTGCCCATGCCATTGGCATGGGCACGGCAGGGGCCGCCAGGGGCCCCGCGACCCCCCCTACCGCCATCCTGTTCATGGCGGCTTTCCCGCCATGAACTGGATGGCGGTAGGGGGGGTCAGAATCCTCATGGCTGCGGAGCGCGCTCCGCAGCCATGGAGGATTCCAAAGAGCAGCGGAAAGTCAGCGGGAGACCGCTGACTTTCCGCTTCTGACCGCGGCTGAACCGCCGCGGTCAGAATGCTCATTGGAGCACCGCCATCCTGTTGGCGGTGCTCCCGTGGTCGGTGGCCCTGGCGGCCACCGGCCGCCAGGGTCAGAATGACCCTCTAAGTCCGAAGGTAAAAAGTTGACCGGGACCTCCCAGCCATCGTATCCGAGAAGGGCTCCATGGACGTCGGATCAAGATCCAGGTTTACCCCGGTCGAAGGATTTTCCTCTCGAAAAAACGACTAAGTCCGAAGGTAAAAGTCTCCACCGAGGAAACCCACATCGCGTATCCGGACAAGGGCTCCAGGAGGTCGGATTCAACTGGCAGGTTCGTCCCGGTGAAGAAAAACTTCAAAATAAAGACTAAGTCAGAAGGTAACTTTTTAACCGAGGCCTCCCGCGACCTGTAGCCGAGCAGGGCTCCATCGCGGTCGTCCTGAAACTTTGACTTTGCCCCGGTCCTGGTGCAACCAGATGACCCGATTGGCGCTTTTTGTTTCTAAGCGCTAGAAAAATAATAATACTTTAAAAATTCATATCTCCGGTTCCCCTGAACCAATTTTATTCGTTTTTGTGTCATTTTAAAGATAAAAATATAAACTATTTTTATAAATTGGTTTTGGATTTTTAAACTGTTTCCTGTGTTTTATTTAATTACTGTTTTGTGATATTTGAATGCTTTACACTTTGTCTCCTAAGTTAAGCCTTGACGCTCGTTGCCAAGCTACCAAGGGTTGAGTGGGATTAATTTACTGAGACCTAACTGTACCTAATTGGAGGTTAGTGGCTTGTTGCTAGGTGTAGGTACCTACCTGCCCTTACAAATAACCCATTTTCCAAGCTAAAAACAAGCAGTTTTTCTGTTCTAACAGGCAAGCCCCACAGGGCATTATGGGGTGCTCCCCGGAGCTTCCTTGTATATTCTATTACTGACTCTCCCGCATTGCCGGAGAGAGGCGTGTCTTCTCCTTTCTATATTTTTCTTTTTTTGTTGGCAGCCTCACGCCACTATTTTTCCTACGGGTATCTGGTTACACCCGGCTGCTTGCGTGTGGGATATCATGATGGGAACAGCTCGGGAGCTCCTGGCTGCCCCTGCCAGCTTCCTGTGCCGGCAACACTCCAGTGTGCTGTCACAGGAGACATCACCACTCTTCTGGGCTGCACGCTCCTGAGAGGAGGCGCATACATGGTGGCTTGTATACTGCTCCCCCCAATCATGGGCAGGGGAAGCGGGATGGGCCAGCCATGCGGGGTTGCTCGGTGGCAATTCTGCTCCTCTTTTCCTGCCACAGGGGCCAGGTATGACGTCCTGGGTCTCTCCCCACCATCGCAAAGGAGCATGGCGGTGCTTGCTTGCCCAGTATACTAATTGGGGTCCAGGGATGGGGTGCCAGGCCCCTTCTCTCTCTTGTAGGAAAAGCACGACAGCACTTCCCAATAGTATCCTCTTCCTGGAGGCAGCCACCAGGTTCCTTCCCACCCGAGGCCAAAGCTGGATATGGCAGCAAAGACCCACACATTTCTGGTAGGGGGCAAAAGTCACCAAAGTTTAAACATCCACAACGCGGGCCCCATTGGGCTGATTATAATGATCCTGGTCTCCTTTTGCTCCTGCTACTGAGCGCTAGCCAGTGGGAGCACTTTCTTCAAGCCTTCTGGCCTCCAAGGTGTTCAACTTTGCGAGGAGATGGTTTCAATAGCTCCCCGCAAAAGACTTTCTTTTTGTTTCTCCTCTAGGCCTTTCTCCTCCTTGTGCAGAAGCCCAATTCCAGTGTCCAGCAGAAAAGCACACCTTAGAGAGAGTCTTCTCCCCTTCACAGGGCCTTTTAGGTGGGAGCGAGAGGTTCCAGCAGGGATGCACCCCGGACCTATCCTGTGGTGCCATATCTTGTCACAACCTACCTGCACATCCTGCCGCCATATCTCAAAATGGTGTCACTCCACCTCTCGCTGACATGACTATCAGAACCTTCCCCGGTAAAACATCAAAGGAGCCCACCTCCTGGTTTGTCTCCAGAGGTCAGGGCTCCCTCCTTTGTTTAGTGGGCTTGGGCAGGCCCTCTTCCGGACACAGGGTAACAGCTGGCTGATTAATGAAGAGCACTCCGCCCCCTCCCTTTTTCTTCTCGGGAGCTGAGTAAAGCACTGTTAATTACTCTCTTTGTGGGGGGGGGCTTTCGTCCTGCCATTGGAGAGGAAAGTAATTAACCCAGCCAAGCAGGGTGGCAAAAGGCCTATGCTCTGATTCTGAGCCAGAGAAATATGAAATTCCTGGATGACACATAAGCTGTACAGATATGTCTGTAGAATAAGGGGAAGCGGAGCTGCACTCTAAGGCAGACTTTCTCATGACTGTATAAAAGAGTGTCACTGCCATCATTAAAGGACACTGACTTTCCCTTTATGTGCACATCATCATGATAAGGCCTATTCCAGGTCAATACCCAATCCTGCAGAGTCTCTTCTGTGGTGGGCTTTATATGCACAGTCTCTTAGCTGTGCACAACAGGAGACTCCAATGCACAGCCCTCACACGAATGCACACACTTGTGCACACGTGTTCCTGTGTAACCAGCCAAGTGCCTTTTACCTTTGCTGTGCCACAGCAGTTTTATCTCAAAAGGTGGGCACTACAGACATGTGCAGTCCATTTGCCATGAGTTTACGGGTGTGAGTTCCAGGTTATGAGACTCCACCACAGAAAAAGTTCTAAAACAAGGTGATCAAAAAAGCAAAAATTCCGGCCAGATTAAAGTGGCAGAGCCAGATTCACAATAATTGTCTTACATATCTGCTTCAATTATGATTGTATTTTTACGCCATTGGCTCATCTGTGTAATTTTATCCATCATTAGTGTTATATAAGCCATCCAACTGTATCATGGTAAGTATGGAAAATTGAGAGGAGAGAAGAGAGAGAAAGGTGTTAGGACCGAGTCTGAAGCGGTGCTGTGTGTTGGTGGAAGGAATAAAAGACTTAGGGCCTGATTCCGACCCTGGCGGTCATGGACCGCCAGGGCCGGGGTAGACGGAAGCACCGCCAACAGGCTGGCGGTGCTTCCTGGGCAATTCTGACCGCAGCGGTAAAGCCGCGGTCAGAAAAGGGGAACCGGCGGTTTCCCCCTGCCCCAGGGAATCCTCCATGGCGGCGCTGTATGCAGCCATGGGGATTCCGACCCCCTTCCCGCCAGGAAGAGGCTGGCGGGAACGGGTGTCGTGGGGCCCCTGGGTCCCCTGCACTGCCCATGCCACTGGCATGGGCAGTGCAGGGGCCCCCTAACAGGGCCCCATAATGATTTTCAGTGTCTGCTTGTCAGTTTCAGCAGACACTGAAAATCGCGACGGGTGCCACTGCACCCATCGCACCGCAGCAAATCCGCCGGCTCCATTCGGAGCCGGCTTCATCTTTGCTGGGGCTTTCCCGCTGGGCCGGCGGGCGATCTTCTTGAGATCACCCGCCGCCCCAGGGGATAAGTTGTAATCACCGCCGCGGTCATTTGACTGCGGTGCGGTGTTTGGGCGGTTTCCGCCCGGCGGGCGGCGCCCGCCGCCCGCCGGGGTCGGAATGACCCCCTTAGTGACAAATATCTCCTGAATTGATTATAACAGATGGATAATATGGTTTTCATTGGTAAATTGAAATCCTGATTCAATACTTCACATACATATGTATGGAAGTAAGCATGCTTGCAGTAGCATAGCAATGGTTCTCCAGTCCCTAGTGCAAGTCCCTTGTTCAGGTACCACTGCACCGGCTGCATCATCGGTAGCTACATTACTGCTCACTTGATGGGCCATTACAGAGAAGGAAGTCAGAGATACTGTGAGAGAAAAAAGAGTTGACAGAGGCACTAGGGGGCACTAGGGGGATTTGGACATGGAAAATATTTGAACTCCCAGAAATTCAGGGAGCGCAAGAGAAATAATACATTATCAGACATACAAATCTTTTAGCAACAGTATTAGCAGGTCCCTTTTATTCATTATGGAAAATTGTCTAAGGTTCAAGCAGCTCAATTAAACTATAGATAGGAACACAGACATGCAGTGATGTTGAGGTCATAAAACCTATTCTCCCATTCAAGAACCTACAGATTTGGAACAAGGCATCAATAAGCTGATAATGTCTCAGCAATGACATGAGCAATTGTCCACCATGTAGAAACACTGTAATACTTCACAACATAAACCTGATTGAAATACGTATTATTACTTGATCATAGTTTGCTTCACAGCTTAAACCCAATTTGTTATGCAATATATAATGTGTTACTTTTTTGAATTTTTTAAATAGTATGTTATTTGCATCTAAAACTTGTAGATCCTGATTTACTTAAAGTTTGCATTTTCCTTGCATTGTGCAAAATGATGCAGGGCAACGCAAAGGCTAAACTAATATTTACAAAGCCAGACAAAGGGGAATTTTCACAGCCTTACATGACTTTGTGTAGAAATGTAACACATCACAGCAGCTTGCACTGTGTTGCGTTACATTTCATAGTGGTTTGCTTTCCATGGGTGGATCATGGGCATTTAATGCATCCACCCATAGGATTATTGGAATCAGTAAACCTGTGGTTGTGCCAAATGGTATGTTACCCTGACCACGGCGGAACAAGGAGAAATATGTTTTTCTCCTTGTTACTTCCTCTTTCTTTGCACCTCACATAGGAAGACAAAATTGCCTCTTATGATTATGATTTTTGGTCCCTAAGGCTGGGAGGTCCAACATCTACATAATCAGTATGAAGTTCCTAGACAACTTTGTAAATTGTCAGTTAAAATGTACCTCTGTAAGAATCAGCTATGCCTCGACAATGGTGTGAAATTATACTAAAAAGCCATCCTAATGCCCTCCCCCTATATTGCCCAACAAACATATTCAAAGACACACGCCATGATTTAACATTCAGCTATCATGGACATCTCATATTTAAAATCCTCAAATCTTGTCACTGAAAAAGAGGGCCTTCCCTTAGGATGCATGCATGACATTTGTCCCCAACACCTTGCAATGTTAGGATGAAATCAAATTATCGATGCTCATGGTCTTTTCCAATGCAGTACCTGTTGCAATTTGCTTCCTTGCTAAATTACAGCAGGAGAATGTGCACTGTAGGAACTCTGCAGTTTTCTGATACCATATGAATATGGTATCTACGATGACCACATGTAACTGATATGGGAAAAGCCAGGAGAGTAGAACAAGCACAGTGGAACTGTACACCAAGTACGCAAAAGCAAAAAATGGCAGAGCCTCAGTGCCTTATGTTAAGGCGATGCTTGGTGCCCGCCTTAGGAACAACCTACATCTCTTTACTTGGAGTGAGGATGAGGATTTTGTTTCCCCTTAGAAAACAGAAGCTAAGAAAAAGAGGTAGATACTTCTAATCTTCTCATACCTTTGTGGCCACAAAAGGAAAATAATCTTTCCATCCATCACTGAATTATAGTCAACCATCTCAACTTTTTCAAGCTTCTCAAAAGTTTCCTTTTTGCAATAGTCCTTTTTCCTGAATCCCTGCAATCACCTTTGCCTAGAGCCAGGATGCCTGCACAGGTAATCCTATGCTACACAAATCTAAATTTGTGTCTGAAAAGCTGTTGCTTGACTCACCTATTATCTACTACACCAGTTCTATAAATGTTTCAGAGAGATCTGATGGCACAGAACAATTAAGGACACAAATTCACTTCTTGGCACATTCATGCAGCCTCTAATATGGAGGATATGGATATGTCTTCAACTTGGTAATAAAAGCATGCTAAAGGGTTAAGGTCACAGGCAGAATGTGCTACAAGGCAAAAAGTATGGTACTGATATTGTTCCTACATCCTTTCTTTGCTATTTCTCCTGAAAGCTGGATCTCTCTCACTCTGGAGTATGTTTGAAATCAATTTATTGGAATCCTGGTTGCAGCTCTCTATTCACAGCAAGAAATTTGATTCCATCCCCAGCTCAATTATTATCTTCTCTTTATGTTCTGAATTTCTCTCTTTGTAAATTGTTTCTTCCTACCTCTTTTTGGTTTCTATACCATTAGGTGTAAAGAACTAGTTTTCGTGCTCACTCATTTACTTTGCTAATAGGACATTATGTAAACCTCTCGCCAATTATTACCAAATAAACACTACACTACAAAGGGTGACTCTTCGACTTTTGTTATTCAAATCTTATGGGCCTCATTTGGAGTTTGGCAGATGAGATACTCCAGCAAAACATAGAGGCTATCCTGTCTGCTATATTTCTAGTGGCAAGGGTTGTAATGGACTTCTAATAGGGCAGATGGACATCGCTCACACTTGTAACTATGAAACGTTATCATGGCTCATAGAGAACATTTACTTACCTTTCCTGCTCATTCCTTCCTAGGCTCATTGCTTACTATTCAAGAAATGGGCAGCTTCACAAGTGCAGCATCCATCACCTGGGCAACATCTTTTGTCGCTGACCACCCATACCAGATGGCCATGCACTTATCATCTTTCTGTTGCTACCTATGGTTAGTATGCCACTTTCCACCATGCCTCATAAATACCTTTCATGAACAACAACAACAACAAAAATATATCCTTCGATATTAGTGCGAGCAAAGAGCATCAGATCCTTACCCTCAAGTCACCGACTATCTCTTCTTCTTGGCGGATGCGTTGAGCCAAATCCTCACTTTTATTTCTTAATGGCTCCAAATTCCTCTGAAATATTTCCTGCGAATGATCAGATATTAATACACACGATTAAGAATTTCTTATGAAACATCTTGTAGTGTTAGGCATTTTCTCAATTAATGGATAGAATAGGGTAAGGTCCTGAGGAAGGCATCTCATTACACTAATGAGAGGCTAGACAGGAGTGAGGAACAATAGCTATATTAACCAACAGTAAGTATTAGTTCAGCTAATTTGCACTAAATGATACCGGAAACAGATTGTACGGCATTGAGAGTCCCTGAGATTCCAGATTCCAATAACTATCTAAAAAGCACCTACAATATAATCACAATAAAAACACATTCAACCTTTAGAAACGACAAGAGTTGTGGAAATATCATCTTAAACTGTTCTAATATCACACATGTGTTAAGCAGGTTCGCAATTTTTGAGAAGCTATTTGGACTTCTGCAAAATGTAATGTAGTTCCCAACGTTTTTCATTGAGGGCTTACTTAAAAAACACGGATATTTGTGACAGTTCGAATCACAAACCCTAAATTAACGGGAATTAGAACATTGGAACGCTGGCAGCTCCATTGAAAAAATGGAGTGCTCCGGGCTTTTACTGGCCGGTAAAAGCCTGCAGCGCCAATATTCCAATCTTCTTTGTTCACAGCAGCAGCTGTGAACAAAGCCTCACGGAGCCTGAGGGGATTTTAATCAGCTCTGGTTCCGTGAAGCCTTTGTTTTATTTAGGAGAACATTCTGCCCTCTAATGGCAGAATGTTCTAATAGCCTTCGGCTCGGGCCTTTAACGCGAGAACGGGCCATTAATAGCCAGTAGAGCCCGCTACGGGGGGTTCTAAGGCTATAATAATGGCTCGGCAGAAATGTATTTCCCAGAAAACTGATGGGTTCTCTCTGAATGCAGTGGTACCTAGAAACTCCTGTTGGTGCCTGGTTTCCCCAGCAAAAGTTACATTCAAATTGGACTCTGTCAATGTGATTTTGCATGTTCAGTTTCCTTTATTATAATTAAAGTACAGCACATACATACTACTTCTAGAAGCTATTTCATTGGGCTGTACCTAACTTTCACACACATACTGTTTGCAAAAATGTGACAAACTGGCTAAGAGTATCCGCTAAAGTTTTGTCCGGTTTATTAAGCCTATTTTCAGACGATGGCTTTATTAATTTGCAGAGGGGATGCCGTCATCAGCGTATTATATTGTCAAGTAGCACAAATCAGCATTGGTTCTGCTCAAATAGCAAAATTCTAGCGTGAACTGTTAGGTCTTCTCGCCTCTGAACACAGTCTAGATTCTGCCAGACAGTTTGGGTGAATGCATGGTCCTAGCATGAGTGCCTGGGGTACCTGCTTGTATCTTCTGCTTGTGCCCATTTGTAGTGTTTTGACTTGTATGATGCTATGTATCGTCTCTCTTAGGCATTGGCCTGTTTGAATGCCATTCACATTCTGTTTCTGTTGCAGCATAGAGCTTGGCACAGGGGCTCTGTTCATCCAGCCATTGATTCCATTATCCTCTGGCTGAGGTTGTTTATGCCTCATCAAATGTGCACTTTTGTTTGAAATTAAGTATATATTAATATCATTAAAAAATGAAATGGGGTTGTGTTTGAGTGACTAACTGATAACATACTATGCATGAGTGGTTTCTTCTTCTTAATTACAAGTACATTCCCTCTACGTCTATGCAGTGGCATTTTTCTACTTTTGTTCTTTTACGTTAGCTAATCTATGCCTTTTGAGTTTGCTTTATTGTGGATGATGAAATGAATAAGTCTGTGGGCAGATAAGTGGAAGTATGAGTGCAAGGATGAGTGCCAGAATGCATGTATGATGTGGTAAAGAGTAGCTCAATTGTCCTTGTAACTGAAAAGCCACTTGCAACTACAAGCTAGACCTATTGTCACGGACAGTAATTGTTAAAAAAGAGAGGCATCTATACTTGTGAGAAAAGTGAAGTGATACAACAAAGAATAAAGGTAGAGAGGTAATCTTTTCATCATCATTATTAGTATTTATAAATAGAATCCATACAGCTAGAAAATAAACTAGGGGCATGGAATGCTGAAAACCAATACACTGCCACTTTTGTCCCTCTGCACTTCTTGTGATATCTTAAAAGATGTCTTAAGCAGATGACCTTGTTTCAGTGTCTGGCAAAGAGCAAGATGTCTTGATTCTCCTGAAACCAGTGACTTAACGTTACAGCTGCAGTCAGGATTCAGAGCATCTGACAGAAGCAGCAAGATACTGCCTGACACTCTGAATTTAATTTGAGATCCAGTGGGACAATACAATGCCTAATTTATAAAGTCCTATTTCTACAAGTACAAACAGGGAAACAGCCTTTTAATGTGGTTAGAACCATGCATGCCTTTACCATGCAGGCCTTACAAAGCATGCGTCTTTACCACACAACCTTTTACAACAAATATACCTTTACCATGCATGCCTTTACAATTAAAATGTAAGTATTTATTAGGCAAGTGTATATATAATAATATAAATATACATTTGGGTAGTTATGGGTTTTGGGTGGCAAAGGTATATTTAAGGTTTAAGGTGAGTGTGGGTTTTTGGGTAGGCAGGCTATTTTTATGGTTTAGGGTGGGTGTGCTCTTGTGGGTGGCAAGGCAATTTTTAGAGTTTAGGGTGGGTTTAGGTTTTTGGGTACCAGGTGTATTTTTAGGGTTTATAGTGGGTATGGGTTTTTGAGTGGCAATTGTATTTTTAGGTTTTATGGTGCTTGTGGGATTTTGGTTAGCAAGGGCATTTTTCAGGTTTAGAGTGGGTGTGAGTTTCTGGGTGGCAAGCATATTTTTTGGGTTAGTGTGGGTTTTGGTGGCAAGGGTATTTTAGGGGTAAGTCGGAGAACGGTTTAAAGTGAAAGGGGTTAAATGGGTTTGAGACAACAACTGGAGTGAATGAATGAAAGCAGGGACATTTCCTATTGGGCTTCCAGGTGGGAAAAAAAGATTGCATAGAAGAAAGAGTAAGAAAGTAAATCACAGGTTTATAGAACAGAAGTATGATTGCATGGGAAACTGCATAGGAGAGTGTTTCAATTGAAAGGCAAATAAAGTTATGCCACATGTTTTCTTTGCTTCATTTGCGGGGATATAAAGCACCTGCATAGGGGGAAGTTGTAGTATGTGACTTTGCACACAGGAGGCTCTTGTATCAGAGGTCGTCCAGAAAAGGTGAAGTACATACCCTGGTGCACCAGCATCAAAAACTGCAGCACTTTTGGTCACTATGGTTAGCTTTATTGATGGAAGCAAGTATCCTCTGTTTGTCTTTAGGCAAGGGTTCACTTCATTTCAGATCTGCTCTTTCAGAGCAGGGCATAAGTCCAGCCATTTGTAAGGAAGTGTGGAGGACAATGGGGAAAACAGGGAGTGAGCGTGGTCACAATCCTCCCTTCATCTATGTGCAAAAGCTGGGCAAAGCTGCATTTTTAACTGAAACATTGTGCCCTGGGACCTGCTAACCAGGCCTAGGGCCAGGGCTCTGTTTAAATTAAAGAGGATATGGTAATTATGCATAGTTGCAATTGATACTGGCAACCTACCTGTAAGTCCTTAGTATATGGTAGGACATGTGGATTTAGAGGCCCAGTAGATTTGATGCAATTGAGTGTGCATTGCTGTGGTGACTGCTGTCATTTTAAAAGCTGCCCTAACTTGTAGGCTGAATTTTAAAATAAAACTATGTCCAAATGGGACTTAGAAATAATAAAAAGTACTTCCAAAGTCTTAAACTACCTTATTTTTGCATATGTCACCCCTGACGTCTGCCCGAAGGGTCGCGTGCAGTGTAATAATTAGAAAAGATGTTTTATATGCCTGTGTGAGAGAAAAACTGCCAATTTGTTTTTTCCCTCTGCAGTACAATAGCTCCAAAGGCTAACATTGAAAAGTGTTATTTAACACAAATAAAGTCTATTGTTTGATAGGAGTGAGCTAAACATCTCATTGAATGTGTCTAATTAATAGTTACACTAAATGGAACGACTTGCCAGGGTTAGATTTATTACAACTATCACAGAAACATATTTTTAGAACTGCTGTCCTAAAGTCAGCTAAAGTCAGCCCTGTAGCAGCCTCTTCTGATTGGTCAGCCTTTGACAGGCTCAGCCAAGCTGGCCTGAAAAGGTGTGAAGTGGCCTCAGCAGGGACAAAGGAGACAACTGGTGGTAGGAGAAATGCAGCAGCAGAAGCCATGACAAGAAGAGGTCTGGGTAGCCAAACTGGTCTGCAAAGGGAGAAAGACAGGACAGAAACGAGACCCACCACAATGCCTGTACACCACACCAAGTGGAAGCCTCTTTCTACTGGGATTAGGAGAGGGGCTGGACGGGGAGTGCAGGGGAAAGTTAACCACAACTGTGGGTGGGCTTAGCCAGACCTGAACCTCCAGGAGGGATTTTCTCCATTTTGGATTTTTGTGAAACAGTGCTTGCTGGGACAGAAATCTGCCACACTTCCCAGGAACTGGTCATCTCAGAGGGTGGCACCCTGTACCCCATTGGTAAGGAATGCCCACCACAATTGCCAGCCCAGAAACCTGGATAAATGTGAAAGAGCTGTCCAACAACTCAAATCCCTGCCTAGAAGCAAGATGAAGAAGAACTGCCCTAAGGTACTCCTGGTCTGCACCAGGAAGGACTGCACTCATAAGGACTGCGCGTGCTGCACAATCTAGGCTTCACAAAAAGAGGACTTTGTCTTGCTTTAAAGGATTCAGAAGTAAACCCCTGGAAGCAACAGGTATATAGGAGCTCACATGTATCAGCTCCTGCCAGAAGAGCCCAGCTGACCAGCATCCAGTGGACTTTTAAGGATTTGACCACGTACATTGTGGGGATTGTAGTTCCAACTTTCCAAGGAGCTACTCAGAGCTTCTGGGTCCTTGGCTGGTATGTGGACCCTTCTAGACACCAAAATAACTTTCTGGAAGAAGCTCCACAAGCTTCGAAATATTTGGAGAATTTTGAAAAAAAAGCTTCATAATTTGACTGACCTGTCATCAAGAGTAAAATTTGTGGTGACGATCCGTGAACCAGGCTGAATTTTAAGTTTTCTCTTATGGGCTCCAGAACTCCTCACTCTCGATGACAAGCAGCAAGACCTACAGGATTTCACCTAGGCCTCATTCTGAAGGAAGCCTCCTGCACTGAACTACAAGCAAGCCTACCGAGAAGCCTTTCTCGACGTCAAGAGAAAAAGAACTAAATAAGTGACTACGTGTAAAGGTAAATCTTTGACTGAGGCGTACAGATCAATGTAGCCAACCTGCGCTCCGTCGCGGTCAGCCTTAATTTTTGTTTTTTGCCCGGTCAGGTGCGATCAGATATCCAGATTACTCTTTGGTGCTAATAAGCACATATTTACATTTATTCATTAACAATTCATATCTCTGTTTCTCTACATTGGATGTTTGCTGTTTTGGTCTCATTTTAAAGAGATTAATATTTCCAATTTAAAAAAAAACTAGTGTTGCTTTTTGATTGTGTGTTGTGTCTTACTTATTTACTGTGTTTGGGGATATTTAATGCTTTACACACTTGTCTTCTAAGTTAAGCCTGACTGCTCATAAGCCAAGCTGCTAAGGGCTGAGCAAGGGTTACTTTATTGAAACGTTAGCTGGACTTTGTCTGTGATTGTGGCATTATTACTAGCTGTATGTATCTAGCACACCATTTTATCATCAATCTGTATTTGTTTTAATGAATTTGGAACTTTTATCTAACTACACATTTTATATTGTGACATGTAGGACTAAAAATGTAATAGGAACAGAGCAGATACTCCACTAAGGAGAAGTAATGATTGATTGACAGCACCAAGGAACCTCACTAATACGTGGCACCAATAGTACTGAATGGGAAGAACAAGCTTTCACTGATTTTGAATGAGAAATACAAAACTAAAAGTACCAGAAAGATACATTCTGTTGGCTAAATAGACATAGAGGAGTGGGACAGGAGATGGGCAGGATAAGAGTAAGGGTGTCAGGGAATGAAAACATCATGTGGGAGGTGGGAACAGATTCCTATAGTTGCATCAGGGCCTCTGGCAATATTGCTACCCCACCGCTTCGTATGAATACATTAAAGTGACAGCCACTTCTGATTTATTGTTTTAATAAGAGGAAGGAATTTGTATTGGGTTTCTTTGGGTCCAAATAGACTTGCTTTCTGTGGAAACGGTAATGCTACTGCCCCGCTCTGCCTCCTCTCTTAACTGTAAGTATTAGCAAAAGAAACAGCACACTGTGTGATGAGTCACTAACATGGAGTGAGGATTTTCATTAATGTTTTAATTTGTGCTAATTGGAATGCAAATCAGTGCCTTGTTACTGGAAGTACGCACTACAAAAATGGAATTAGGTAGGCGCTTAAAACCTTCCTCTTCTGATAACTGCACGTACTTGTGAGAGGTTATCTGTTTTATTTTTCTCTGTTCAGCTCCTAGCATCAAGATGTCTATAGATAAACAGAAAAAAGTATCTCTTGCCTCTTTTTACAAGAGGTCAAAACATTAAGTTTTACATATCACAGAAGGGCTTCTTCAGAATTGTTAAAATGCCAGATTATGACAATTATCGCAAAAGCAATATAGGGCATATGGGAAAAAAGGGTAAGAGACCTGAGATTTGGAAGCTTATTTAGAATATGTTGGAGAAGGTACAATGCCACAGACCTTGAGGTGTACCACATCCAGAAAACTTGTGATTTGCCCACTCTATTTAGGGTTGGGTGCCTCATATTGTTTCTGCATGCTCCGCTGCCCGAAAGCTTAGGCCCAATTGCTATGGACATCAGGTCATCATTCTAACTAGCTCGGATTGACCTCTTTATTTAAGGTAAATACATTGTTCTGTATTATGATCCTCAGGGAAAGCTTAGCTGTCTCAAACAGGAAAACAAATAAATGACCACGCTTGTCCTCCACATCTCCATGCTGGAAGAAATCACTATGGATATAAGGATGGTTGTAACGATGAATATTTTTTTTGTTTTTCAAAAAGAAACTCCTGCTATGATAAAAAAAAAGAAAAAACAAATGCTGTATGTGTGTGTTGAACATGGTGCCCACACAGAAAATGTAAAATGTTGACTTCTCATCTGACACTCTACAGCAGACAGGAGATCTTATAAATGGCAGGTTGCAATTGATAAAGACAGAGGAGTGAGTCCCTTCACATCCCTAGCATAATGAACTGCATTCCACCATCTCTCAATAAGCTCCATACTCTTCTGATTTATAGGTTCCTGTTCCCACTTCCTATCAGAAGAAAACACTGTTCCTTGGGCTTAGAAGTGAGCTGAAAGAATTTGTTTCCTTACTCTCCATAAAAATCTATATATTGTCAAAGCATTTACAACTATGCGGAGGAAAGCATAGTAAAACAATTCATCCAGACATACTTTTACATTTCTGATCCCGTAGTAGTTGATTCCTGGATATACCTTTGTAGGACACTATTTGAAATTCAGTATTCTAGCACCATCTATAAGGTGGGATTGTTTAACAAAATACAGAGTGACTGATAGTGGTGTAGGGATCAGTGTAATCAGTGTCCTTCAGTTGTTTCCGAAGACACCATCAAATCCTCTGTGTAGAATGGCACCAAGAGCCACAGATGACTGATATCTAGCTCCCTGGTGCAAGGACTTAATTAAATGCACTAACCTGAACAAGCAAATCCAGTTGGATAGCCATGCAAACACAACCCACTCAGCAGTCTTGAAAAGAAAGTGTTTCCTGATTATGATAAGTCCCATAAGACGTTCAGGGGCAGCAGTGGAACTCCAAACAATCATTAATTAATGAATAACACACTTAAAGATAACTAGAAATGGAATACGTGTCTTAAACTATTCATTTCAAAAGTCCCTAATCTAATTTACACATCATTGAAGATAAAAATGAAAGCACCAAAGCACTTTATGAATAATGAAACAATAGGAAAAGGCTGAAACCTGGTTATTGGATTTTGTAGCCCTTACTGTGCTGCCTGTAGGTATTATGCTAGTTTTAATATAATCAATAAATAAGTCATTTTTTGTGTTTTAGTGCAGTGTGCTTACCTGATTTCGGACAAGATGGTCTGGTGTCTATTGGGAATAAGTTGACTGCCTTTCTAACTACAAGAGCAAAGACATTGGGGGTCATTCTGACCCCGGTGGGCGGCGGGCGCCGCCCGCCTGGCGGGAACCGCCACTTGGCCGCTCCGAGGTTAAAAGACCGCTGAGGCCATTCTGACTTTCCCGCTGGGCCGGCAGGCGCCCGCCAAGGGAGCGCCTGCCGGCCCAGCGGGAAAGGCCCTGCAACACAGAAGCCGGCTCCGAATGGAGCCGGCGGTGTTCCAGGGGTGCGACGGGTGCAGTTGCACCCGTCGCGATTTTCACTGTCTGCTATGCAGACAGTAAAAATCATGCTGGGGCCCCCAGGGGCCCCACGACACCCGTGTTCGCCATCCTGTTCCTGGCGGTAAAAACCGCCAGAAACAGGCTGGCGGGAAGGGGGTCGGAATCCCCATGGCGGCGAGGTTCAGCCCAGCCAGGGGAAATCCGGCGGGAAACCCCCGGATCCCCTTTTCTGACCGCGGCTTTACCGCCGCGGTCAGAATGGGCAGGAAAGCACCGCCAGCCTGTTGGCGTTGCTTTCCGTCGTTCACGGCCCTGGCGGGTTTTACCGCCAGGGTCGGAATGACCCCCATTTTCACTATTCAAGAAAACCCTGGCAGTAAATGCTCAGGCCCATATTTATACTTTTTTTAGCACCTCATTTGCGTCATTTTTTGATGCAAAAGCGGCGCAAACTTACAAAATGCAATTGTATTTTGTACGTTTGCGCCGCTTTTGCATAAATAAATGACGCAAATGCAGCGCTAAAAAAGTATAAATATGGGCCTAAGTACTTTACAGCTCCTCAGAGGAATCTTTGAAAAAACACTTTTGGTTGGGGTGGAATCTGGTGCGTTACTGCCCATACTGTTCTTTGCCTGCGTGAAGTTCCTCCCCTAATCATTTGCTAAATCTTGAGGTTTATATACCAGTTGGCCACTGATTTTGACCCACATTTATAAAACAAAACAGGGTTCAGAGACAGTAAAGCTTCTCTAAGGTTAAACTAATCTGCAACAAAATATGTCAGCTCCATCCATGTATTGACATTAAGGGCCTGATTATGAGTCTGGCAGTCTCAAGACTGCCAGACTCGCGGTCGGACCACAGCGGCTGTGGCAGTCCGATCACCACATTATGACCCTGGAAGTCAGACCACCAGGGGACCTCCGTCTCTGCCTGGATCTCTGATCCCGATGGGCTGTCGGCATTTTTGGTTGTGATCAACCAGGGTGGCGCGCAAGTCAGTGCCACCCTGCTAATTACAACCATGTTCTCCGCCAGCTTTTTCATGGTGGTTCAACCACCATGAAAAGGCTGGCATAGAACAAGTGAGGGGGCCCCCCTCCTCAGCACCGTCAGCATGGACACTGTCTGCATCCTGAGGATGCTAGTCGGCTCCCCTGTGTGATGGCATTGGATTCGGCTCCATGTAGAGTTATGTCCAATGCCGCCGCACGTTTTCCACTGGGTCAGTCCAGTAGAAAACTCATGATAGGACATGGGGGAGACTGCCAGGTCCATTGTGGCCTCCTCACAACGGGTCTGGCGGTCGGGTTTTTTGACCACCAAACTTGTTATTAGGCCCTAAACCTCCATCTTTGAAAGCTCTATGAGGACACACTGTAAATGGACATCCTGTAATGGATGTTCCCATTAATATAAATAAAAAATATATTAGCCTACATAGAGAACAGCTGCGATGATCTCAGCATTTCCTGAATGCATTTCCAGAACCTTACACTTTAAGCTTTTTACTGAAGTTGCAGAATCTAAAATAAAAACAGAGAGCTCAGAACCCATAGTATAAAGGAAATAGAAATATTTAAAAAGGCATTTCTGAGCATGTAACTCTTTCTATGAAAGAAATAGGAAAGCCCTAAAGAAACAAATGATGAAAATGGAATTCAGGAGAAATGAAGCACGGGCATGTGAGAATCTGAAAGGTAAAGGTTCATGGTACAATGTTTACAACATCCCTGGATTAACTACTAAACAAAAAACATGGGCTTCTGAGTGTGTTTGCAGGTAGTTGTTGGAAATGTTTATTCTTTTGAATGTGTTTTCAATACGATTACTTATTACAATCTAATGACACATTTGCAAAAGAGAAGAAAAGGCTAAAATTGTACTATTCGCTTGTTGCATGTTCAATGACATACGTTTTCATATCAAAATAAAAGGTCTCTGCATTGATAAACACGGTGATCATAACAGCACATCCGTTGTAACTTGACCATTTTATCAGGTAAGAGCCCTCTATTCTGACTTACCAAAGAAGAAAAAAGCACTGACAATTTATTTCAAGTGCATCAACTTTTTAGACAAAAGTGGAGGGGTGGGGTTAATCAACATGATTTTTTAAGGAGGAAATGTATTACGGTCATACATCCGTCCAAAGGTCAGCCGAAGCTTTCCAAGCTTGAGAAAAATCCTCAAAATCATTTAGTCAATAGCATCAAGCAGGTGTGTGCCAGTCAATTTTGGAGCCAGGTCTCCTCCATCTCATCCTCTTTGAAAGTTGACTTATCTCTGACTGGGAACTCCCAGCATTCCTGATTATGCTTCGGAAAGCTGTCCAGTCAGTGGTTGCCTGTGAATGTAATACCGATGCCCCAACTCTAAATTCAATCCTGCAGTATTATAAAATGCCAGAAAATCAGGCTGCTTGAACAAAAAGTTTCCTGTTTGGGAACGCAAACACAGGGATGGTGGTCTGCTATGCCTTGTTGGCTACTTTAAGTGTACTTGCAGTCAATCAAAAGGTTCAAACATTTCTACTGGCGTAATCAATATTATTAAGCAGATTGTCCTGTGACTCCCTGTAAATGGTGATTTTGAGAACCCTGAATTCTAGTAGTACATAGGTCAGTATACAAAATTAGATTACTCTTTAAAAAAGAGTGATGCACAATTTGTGACTACTTTTTTTAGGAATGTAATTTTGCATTAAAGTATGGTGATATGAGAAATAACTTAGAAAAGATGGAGAGACTGCAGTTATTTATCAGGACTCTTTGTTGATTTATTTCACATGCTTTCGTCGATTTAATAGATTTGAGTCATTATCTCAATTATGTGTTTAAGCTCTACCAGAGTTTCAACAACTATCTTAAGAGAGGAGACAATCTAGCTTATGGGCGGAAGCCCTTGCGGAACTATAATTACACAATATGTTTTATCTCTTCAAACTGCCTGGTTTAGCTTCCCATCCTGATCTGACTGTACTGGCCAGATAGATAATATTGGAGCAGCACCAATGCTGATTAGCATATCGTTGTTTTCTGACTAGGGGGCAACATTGAAAAGAAGCAAAGGACTTGAATACATCTGTGCCTAATTATTAGTGGCTGGAATTAATTCATAAACCTGATCCATCACATGTTTGCTTTCCTTTAACTAAGGTGTCTCAGCACCAATGCGTGGAGGTAGATGTATGTTCAACCTGATATTCATTGATGTATTATGGTCCGATCACAAATATATAGGCCCATATTTATACTTTTTTAGCGCCGCATTTGTGTCGTTTTTTGACGCAAAAACGGCGCAAACTTACAAAATACAATTGTATTTTCCAAGTTTGCGCCGTTTTTGTGTCAAAAAATGACACAAACGCGGCGCTAAAAAAGTATAAATATGGGCCATATTATCTGTTGTTGTTGTGTCAAACCATCTAGATACACCAAGGATCAGAGAAAATGTACCTTTATAGCGAAAATTTGTCAACAGTCATGCTAACTAAAGGTATCAAGGCCTAGATTTATAGTTACTTTGCGCTGTATTAAAGTCATTTTTTTACGCTAATTCAGTGCAATCTTAACTCCAAATTTAAGCAGAAAACTACCTTCGTCAATGAGATGCAAGGTAGGTGTTCCTGGGCAAGAAATAACTCTAAGGCCCTAGCGCTTCATTTATCCTTCCATGCAAAAAAAGTGCACGGGAGGGAGGCGGGCCTAAATAATGGCGCCAAGCTTGTTTAGTGTAATTATTTAACACCTGGGTCAGGGCAGGCATTAGGGGACCTGTGGGCCCATTTCCATAGTGGAACACCATGGACTAAGACCACAGGTGCCTGCCCCAGGCCCCAGAGACACCCCTACCCACACCGGAGGGACAGCGGAGGATGGGGACCTCATTACAGGAAAGTATAGGGAAGTATTTTGCCTTTTTTTTCAAAGTGTCATTGGGGGCCCTGAAATGGGCCCCCCTACATGGCACTGGGTGCAATGGCCATGCCCAGGGGACTCTTGTCCCCGGTGCTGGTCATTGAGGTGGTGGGCAATGCTCCTGTCTTTTTTTAGACAGGAATCATGTGGTATGGTAGGTTTTGGGTTAAGAAATGACGCTAGGCTGGTTATAGAATGTTTTTTTTTACTCTAACCAGCCTACTGTCATTTTTCAGTGTAAAACCCCCTTCCTCCATACTGCCACCCCCATCAGGCTAACGTCATTTTCCTAGACGTTAGCCCACCCTTTGCACCGGCTTCCGACATTCCTTAACTATGGCGCCCGGCTGGCGCTGTGGAATGGCACAAGCCAGCACTATACTTTTTTACGCAAAACTGTGTTAGTGCAGTTTTGCATGAAAAAGTATAAATTTGGGCCCAAGTGTATTGAGTATGAAAGACGGTCTTAGGGTCTTTTTTAATGTTTGATGGATAGTTCACATCCTACTGTGCCAAAACAAATCTGTTGAGGGAACATTACCCTTTTTTAACACCTAACTCATAAATGCATTAATAGTTTGAGTTGTGGGTGCTTAAAAACTTTCACCAGCAATGGTTGTCTTGTGCCTGGTGTGAAATTACTGACATTCAATAAAGTACTAGAGGTTGTCTGAAGAAATATCATCAATGAAAATATTGGTGACAAAAATACCGGCCAAAAGATACAGGGAACACAACTTTTAACTTCATGTACATGTGACAAGGCATCTTCATCGCTAAAATGCATCGGGTGTTGCCTCTGCCTTCCAGAGCCCTGTTTCAGGATGTTTAATCAATGACTAAACTACAGCAATCATCTCCGGAGGTCGCATTTTTCTTTGAAGCGAGGAACAGTGTTCTTTGAAATATATATATATGTATATATATATATATATATATATATGTATATATTTATATATATATATATGTTCAAACAAAACAAAGCAGCTCATTCAAGTGGCGCCGCGCTCGCATTACCGGTGCAAATGCCCAGGGCAAGCCGAACTCTCAAAATAATTATGTGAACAGAAGTTTGGCAGTGCACTCCATCAAGGTGTCCATAATTCTTGTTTTATTACAAGACTGCAAACAAACAAACAAACGAAAAAGACCTTACTGTCGAAATAAGTTGTTCGTTTGTTTGCAGTCTTGTAATAAAACAAGAATTATGGACACCTTGATGGATTGCACTGCCAAACTTCTGTTCATATATATATATATATATATATATATATATATATATATATATATATATATGTGTTGGACTTTTTGCCTTATGCAGGGTCATCCCCAGTCTTTTTGCCTCCTTCCTCCTGGTTTTTCTGACCTCTCGCTGTTGGCTCTAGGACTCTGAGCACTTTATCACTGCTGACCAGTGCTAAAGTGCAGGTGCTCTCCCATCTAAAGTTGGTATGATTGGCTTATACCTAATTGGCATATTTAATTTACCTATAAGTCTCTTGTACAGTGGTATCTCTATACCCAGGGCCTGTAAATTAAATACTACTAGTGGGCCTGCAGCGCTGCTTGCGCCACCCACTGAAGTAGACTTTCACACCTGTCTCAGGCCTGCTAGCGCAGGGCCTGTGTGCACAGTTTCTGCCACAGGGACCTGGCATCTAAATTTACTTGCCAGGCCCAGAACTCCCCTTTTACTACATGTAAGTCACCCCTAAGGTACGCCGTAGCTAGCCCTATGGGCCGGGTGCCATGTATGTAGAAAGGCAGGACATGTGCCATATTGCATGGCCTGTCCTAGTAGTGACAAACAGCCTAACTTGGTGTCTCACTGCTGTGAGTGCTGCCTTCTCATAGGATTGCATTAGAAATGCCCTGCCTTATGTGTAAGGGGTATTGTCTGATTTATGAGGGGTAGCGTAGGCATGTTTGGTATGGTTGTGATGGTGATAATAAATGCTGCTTACTGGTGTGGGTGTATTTTTTATTACTATCACAGGAATGCCACTTCTAGAAAGTGCGCATTTATCTGTGCTTATGACTCTGGTGTTTTGCAGCTTGACTCCAATCCACGTCTGGGCAGAGTGACAGTTGGGGCTTTGTGCATACTTTTCAGACAGCCTGTACACAGGGAGGGTGGAGTTGTCACAGAGGTGCATCTGTATACTGAATAGTCTTCCTGGGCTGAGAGAAGCATTTGTAAAGACTGTGCCCTGGCCTCACACAATAGGGTTGTTAATCCCCCATGGATGTTTGGAGCCTGTGCTGAAAGGAGAGAGGGGGCACTCCCAGAACCAGTTGTAACTGGCTGGAACCTCCTCTCCCTACCATTGTAAAACACTGTAAGAACTGACTATAAGTATAGGGGATTTTTCCCCACAATTTGGAGACTCTTGGAATCATCTTAGAACTGGACACCAAAGGCTGAAAGGACTCACCAGGAACTGCCATGGACTGCTGCTGCTGTGCTAACCTGTGACCTGCCTGGTCACTGTGAAGGACTTGCTGCCTTTCCCTTGTGCTGGCCTTTAGCTGGGCCCTCCACCTGAGGACCTTGTCTTAAGATTCTGCCACCAGAGATCGTGGGTCCCGGGAGGGGCCTGTCATTCAACCGGAGGGGGTGCGTGGTGCCCCCCTCCTGCCCTAAGTTGTTTTTGCTGGCTTTGGCCCCCCTCTTGAGGGCCAGTTGAGGCCCTGGGGGGCCCCCAGTAATCACGGTCCCCAGAGGGGCCTGTCTATAAAAGAGAGTAGGTGCATGTCGCCCTCCTCTGAGCCCAGAGTATAAGGGACGCCCCCGTTTTCCGCATAGGAGTGCCAGGGGCCCCATTGTTGGCAGCACTGGAGGTGCCTTCATCCAACCAGGTACTGTTTAAAGGACCAATATAGTTGCAATCCAAAGTTCTTTCTACAGACTTTTGTTTGATTCATATATTACCTACCTGCGTTTGATGTTTTTACATATGTGTATGCGAATGTTCCTTTTATGGACATGCTTGCTAATATATTTTTCTAACTTGCCATATGTTTTCTAATGTTCCTACTATGGGCATTTTATGATATTCTTATGACAAGTGCTGTGATGTAATAATGTGTTTTCCTGACTACTGCTTATGTTGCAGAATACTGAGTAACCTGTGTGTTATGTGTGACTACTGCTAGTCTGCAGAGTAACTAATGTGTAACACTCTGACAACTGCTAAGGTAGCAGGATAGTACTAATATGTGATGTTTGGTCTGATAATTGCGTTGTGTACAATACAGTATATTTTCATATAATCTGGTGTTGTGTTTCCTTTGTGGTGGGGATATTGAGTCACATGTGTTGTGTGTGTTGTGCAAACGCTTTACACATTGCCTCCGGGTTAAGCCTGACTGCTCGTGCCAAGCTACCAAGGGGGTGAGCAGGGGTTATGTTGGATGTGTAACTCCCTTGCCCTGACTAGAGTGGGTAGGTTCTGCCTGGCTGAGGTGCATACCCTGGCCAACCAGAAACCCCATTTCTAACAATATATATATATATATATATGGTGTCTTGGCGTTCAACTCAACTGAAGCCAATGGACAATGCACCCTGGAGGTTAGTGATTAAAAAGATATGTTTTGAGTAATTTCCTAAAAAGAAATAAATTGTTGATAGATTTCAAATGGAGCAGTAGAAAGTTTAATAATTTTGATGCACTGGTTACAAAACTGCTGCCTAACTATAACGTCCCTATAACCTTTGGTATTTTAATCAAATGTCTATAGTTTTTTTAATTCTAACTATAATGTCCCTGTAACATTCCTGTTTTTCAGTCACTTTAAAAAAAAAAAATTCAAATGTAAAGTCATTTTCATTACTATAACCACCCAATCTTGCACTGCAAATGACCTTCAGCCATGCGAAGTGGAGTTTGGCCGCAGGGCCTGGCCTGTGGTGCAGGGGGGGTTGCCTGCAATGGCTGTGGGCAGGCCCTTCGGCTTACCACTATAACCTCTCAACCCTGTGATGCGCAGGGCTAAATGTCATGCGCAGCAGGGGGGTTGCCTGCGGTCAGTCCCTGCAGCCAGTCCCTGTGTCAAGCGTCCCTAACCACCTAACTCCACGCTGCGCACAGCCTTTGGCCATGCAAAGTGGACATTGGCCACAGAGCTTCATGCCCCCCCAGCTGATTTTGTCCCAAAGCCACATTCCCCAGGGTCTGGCCTTGTAAAAAGTTGTTTTTTTTTGTTAGGAAGGGGAGTGGCCCCACTCCCCAGGCTGACCTTGACCCTGGTAACACCATCCTACGTAGCCTGGCCTAAATATTTTTTTGCAAGGGCCACATGGCCCCCCTCCTCAGGCAGGAGTTGGCTCTTAGGGGTGGTGGTCCACAGGGCCATCAGTGACTCCTTGAGGGGGGCTGCGTTGCCCTCCTCCAGTAAAAATAGCCCCGGGGAGGTGGTGGTCCCTGGGGCCCAGTGCTCAAAAATAGATCCCCCTATCGGTTTTAAAAGACATGCCCTGGTGAGGTGGTGGTCCCTGGGGCTGTGGGGGGGGGCTGCAGAGACCCCTGTAGTCAATTTTTGTTTCTGCCCTGGGGAGGGGGTTGTTCCCAGGGCTGTGGGGAAAGGAGGCACATGCCCCCCCTGCATTTAATGAGATCTTAGCCCCAGCGTGATGGGGGTCCCTGGGCTGCGGGCCGGGCGTTCTCCACATTCAATTTTAGGAGGTGAGGGTGATGGTCTCTGGGGCTGCAGGGGGGCTGGGTGGCCCTCCCATATTGCTATACAAGTTCTGCCCTGGGAGGTGGCTGCAAGGGGGCCACACAGCCCCCACATTTAATGGGATTTTAGACCCAGGGAGGTGGCAGCTCTCAAGGCTTCGGGGGGCTGGGAGACCACCACACACATACTTTTTTTAGCCCCGGGGAAGTGGCAGTCCCTAAGGCTGTGGGGGCCAGGCAGCCCCGCCGCATTAGGAATCCCAAAGCCCCTTTGACTTGGCCCACCCGGGGGCTTCAGGATTAACAAGCATGTGAGACTGCACCTGTTTTATTTTCAAAAAGATTTGCCACTAATTTGTCCCAAATTCATGCAATTTCAAAAAGTGTGTTTTTGCCCTGGGGCCCCCACACCAGAGCTAAGGTGTCAGAGTTTGCCCACCGTTAAAAGAGGGAATGGGTAAAACTGCACTGCAACAACGTGAAGAGTTCAGGTGCCCGCAATGTAGCTCAGGCCAGATTACTGGACCCATGCAGGCAACACACAGGCCCTGGCGCAAAAGTCCCTTGCTTCTGGTCTCAACTGCGAGATGTATTGTTGATCCCCACGAAGATAAGGTGTTGCACCAAATTTCTCCACACACCTACGGTGATGCTTTGGGTCCAGGAGTGAAACATCTGTTCTGAAGTGCAGTGGTTCTGAATGCTTCTCCATGGTGTAGAGACAATGTATCGATCTCCCTGTGGACTCACCAGCAGCAGATTGAGGAAGACCCATCAGCCTGGTGATGGGCCATCAGGAAGTAAACGGCCCATCAGGCACACCTAAGTTCCCTTTGTGTGTGGCTCTCTGGAGGGAATATACTAAGCCCAGCTGTCACCCAAACCATATGTGAATATTGGAGAGAGGCAGTAGGCAAAGAATGGTTTAGGTAAGGAAAATGCCCACTTTCTAAAGTGGTATTTTTAGACTTGCAACTTACAATCCAACTTCACCAGTTGTGATTTGAAATTGAGAGTTCAGGAACACCAAACTCAAAATATATATCTTGTCCCATTTGGAAAGTACACTCACAGAATGTAATAAGGTAAAAGCAATGCTAACCTGTGGAAGAGATAGGTCTTGCAGTAGTGGAAAATGAACAGGATAGTTTTAAACTACTAGGACATTTTAAGCTTAATAGTACATGTCCTACATTTTAAGAACATCCTGCCCTCGAGTTGTCCAGGGCCTACCGAAGGGGTGACCTATGTGTATAAAAAGGGTGAGGTTTACACTTTACAAGAGGTTTACCTTGCTAGGATGAAATGGCAGTGTAAACTCAACACACGGGCTCTGCGGACATGTTTAAGGGGCTACTTGTCTGGGTCGCACAATCAGTGCTGCAGGCCCACTAGTAGCATTTGGTTTACAGGACCTGGGCATATGTAGTGCACTTTACTAGGGACGTATAAATAAATTAAATATTCCAATTGAGTATGAGGTAATGTTACCCTGTTTTAGGGAGAGAGCACATGCACTTTAGCACTGGTTAGCCAGCAAAGACAAGATCAGAAAAAAGGAGGAGGCAGGCAAAACTTTGGGGGGGAAACCACTCTAAGGCTGTGAGGTCTAACATATGCCCCCAAGCTGAAAGTGGGAAGAGCTACCCAGACGCTTGGGAATTCTCTTCCCTAAGGTGGAAAAACCTGGAAAAACTGACCTCAGCTGGTATTCCTCTAGGGAGATGCACCACCCCCACGATTTAGGATTCTCACCCCTCATCTGCATGAGCCATCTGAGGGGCCTGTGGTCAGCCTGAACCAGGAAGTGAGTCCGAAATTGGTAGGGTCTCAACTTCTCCAGTGCTCAGACTACAGCGAAAGCTTCTCGTTAAATGACACTCCACCTCTGTTCCCATGGAAGCAGCATCCCTCGTCATTTAACTGCATTAAGACTGCTCCCATGCCAAGCTCTGAATCGTATATTTGTACAATGAAGTGTTTGGAGAAGTCAATTGTCTTGAATACAGGTGTTATGCACATGGCTTTTTTGAGGATGCCAAAGGCTTTCAGACAAACCTCTGTCCAGATTACCAATATGGGCTGTTTCTTGGAAGTCAGCTCCATTAAGGGGGCAACAATGGTAGCAACGGCCTTAACAAATCTTCTATATTAGCCAGTGATACCTAAGAAGACTCTCACTTCTGTCGGGGTTTTGGGAGATTGTCAGGCCATGATAGTTTTAATCTTCACCTGGAAGGGCTATACCTTACCCCCATCTACCAGATGTCCCAGGTGCACCATGTAAAGTTGCTCAATCTGACACTTACTGGCTTTGATGGTCAGGCATGCCTTTTGCAGAGCCTGAGCACCTCCTGGAGGTGATGCAGGTGTTCCCCCCAGGTGGAGCTATGTACAGCAATGTCATCTAGGTAAGTGGCACAAAAGGCCTCCATACCAGCCAGGACCCTGCAAACCAACTCTGGACAGTAGCAGGGGCATTCTTCTGTCACATAGGTATCATCCAAAACTGGAAAAGGTCCTCTGGGGTTGAAATGACAGACCTCTTGTTGGGTTCATCAGTCAGAGCAATTTGCCAGTACCCTGATGTCAAATCAAAGGTACTGAGATATGCTGCAGTGTCTTGCCTGTAGATGAGCTCACCTGCTCAGGGGATGGGGTGTGCATCAATCCTGGTGATTGAGCTGAGGCTACTGGAGTCCTCACAGAACCAGAGTTCCAATGTGACACTTGGTAGGGCAGTCTCGGGTACCAACACTGTAGTACTGGACCAGGGACTGTTAGAGGGCTCAACTAACCCTTAAACCAACATCTTGGAGACTTCCACCTTTATGCTGGCTCTCACCCCATCTCACAACCTGTAAAATGTGTTTTTCACCAGGGGATGCTGTTTCCATTGTCAATATTGTGGACGCAGTGTGAGTCCAGGGGTGAGAGAGAACAGTAAAACAAACTGACCCAGCAGCTGGGAGCAGTGCCACTGCTGCTCTGGGGTCAGGGTGGTAGAGAGGTTGACACTCTCCACTAACCCATTGTGTTCTTTTACAAAGAGGAGGTCAGGAATAGGTTCACTCTCCTCCTTCATTCCTTTATCTGTCATAACGAGCATGTTCATTTTGGACTTTTCAATGTGAGGCTTTAACATGTTGATATGGAGCAAGCTTAGGGGGCTTCTAGGGGTCTGGTGATCTCCTAAGAGGGTGGCCTCGTTCTTATGGGACCTGACTTCATATGGGCCAGTCCAGTGGTCCTGAAGAGCTCTGGACTCTACTGGTTACTTGACCCATACCTTCTGGCAAAGTTCAAAATTAACCAAAGTAGCCTTCTGGTTGTCCCAGCGTTTCATTACTTCCTGGCTGGCCATGAGATTGCCTTGGCCTTTTTCCATAAGTGGTGTATCTGGTTGTAAAGGGCCAGCATGTAGCTGACCACATCCTGGTGTTTCCCAACAGTTTTTTCCCACCCCTTCCTTCACAATGATCAGAGGACCCTTGACAGGGTGGCCATTGAGGAGTTCAAAGGGGCTGAATCCTACTCTGTTCTGTTGCACCTGCCTACAGGCAAAGAGAAGGCACAGCATGAGGACGGCCCAATTATATCTCATGGGCTTAGGTAGGCCCATAATCATGCCCTCAAAGTCTTGTTGAACCCTTCAACCAGTTCTGCAGTTTAGGGGTGATATGGTGTGGTGAACATTTACGTTACACCACAATTACCCCACAGAGACTTCATATACGCAGACATAAAGTTAGTGCCTATGTCAGACACTATGTATTTGGGGAGCTCAACAAGGGTAAAGATTCCAATCAGAGCTTTAATTATCAGAAGTGCAGTCACTGTCTGCAGAGGAATTGCCTCTGGGTAGTGTGTGGCATGATTCACCAACACCGGGATAAATGTGCTGCCTAAAGCTGTCTTGGGGTCGAAGGGTCTACTGACGCTGATGCCCACCATTTCAAAGTGGGTGTCAACGAAGAGTAGTGTAACCAGGGGAGCTGTTTTCGAGTTCTCCAATGGATTGGCAGGTAGGATAGAACCTACACAATGCATCGGAGGCTGTCTTTAATCTGGGCCAATATAATTGGGAGACAAGCCTGGCGAAGGTCTTGTCCCAACTATCCTACCAGTGGCATGACGTGAGCCAAACCTAGTAGGATGGCCCTGTAACACTGGAAGACCACCAGCACACGGGCTGCCCCAGTACCAGAAACCTTAGGCTCTCTCCAAAGGAGATAATTCTCCCAGTAGATTAGGTGATCACCAGAGGCTTCACTGCTGCATGTCAACTCAAGACGACTCAAGCCCTCAAGATTTGGAGACTCTTTCTGTGCTTCACCAGACTTCCTCCCTGGTGGGCCCACCCTAAACTTGCCAGTCAGCAAGCTCAGGTAAGTCACCTAGGGTGACAATGTCCTCACCAGTCGGCTCAGAGGGCCTCCTCTTCAGGGACCCCATCAACCTCCACCCTGGGAGATAAAAGGAGCTAGTTACCAACACTCCATGCCCTCGCTTGTACAGCTGTCTGTGCCATTGATAAAGGTTCCAAATGCTCTTGACTCCCCTTGGGCAGCCATGGACTGTGTGGTCATACAGACCCACTCAGGCAATCAGATCATCTCCAAGTGAGACCTGAGCTCTACCACCTTCCAGGTAGTTTGCTCCAGGTTGTTGCCCAACAGACAATCAACAGGCATGGCAGGGTGCACAGCAACATTCAAGGAACTAGGGACTCCCCCCCCCACACACTCAGAGGGAATCAGAGATACCAGTAGATGGCTCTCTTGATTGTCCACAAGTATGTCTTGATAGAATGTGTTTGGTAGGACCTGCTCAGCAGACACCAGCTGATATTTGACAGTGGTCATGCTGGCTGTTGTGTCTCGCAGAGGCTCCACCTGTTGCCCATTAATGGTAATTCACTGCCTATACTTGGAAATGCATTCAGGCATGTGGGCTTTTGGCGCCATTTTGTATCCCCAAATTAAGCAGCACCAACTTCTCCCTGAGTGCTACACTCATCAACCCAGGTGCCTGCCCACCAGTTGTGAGCTGTGACCTCTTGGGACATTTGGAGTCACCCCTGGAGTGCCCACATTTGTGCTTTGGGATCAAAAACTCCCTGTCATATGGTCAAAGAACTATTTCTTTTTAGGATTAGACTGGGACTAGTTCCCACTACTACACCCTTGGGAGTCCTTTTAGAGGCTTTTAGAGAACTCTGTACTTTTCAGTTTTTCTCCTACTTTTTTCTTCTGTTGGGAACCCTAACAACCTTTGTGGGAGTCCCCCCCAGGTACCTTTTTGGACACTCTGGTGCTATCCCAGAGAGCTGCCTCCTCAGCAAGATTCCTATGGTAGATCAGCTTACTTGCCTACTAGGTGTTGGTCCAACTGTGCAAAACAGATACTGAGCATATACTCTCTTTAAATTATACAACTCAACATAATCTTTAACTTTGCTGCTCCTCACGCAGCCATTCAATGCCTTACTGAAGTAATCAACACAATCTACTCAGGACTGGCTGGGGAGCGTCTGGCTATCCACGAATCTCTGGGGATACTTTTCAGGGGTCAGCCCAAATTTGGTGAGTAGGATGGTTTTATGGGGCATATTTGGTTTGGTTCCCAACCTTCAATTTCAGGAGTGTCTCCCTCTCCAGTGTAAGCATGTGCTTCCACAAACTCCCTCCACAGTGCTCTTCACGAACCCTATGTAACTTCAGTGCAACTTTCTAAGCAGAAAACCACTATGAATGTCATCTCCCTACACATAACCTGCCACCAAATCCTTAGTACACGAACATTCTTATTTCCATCAGGTACTTTATGTATGCTGCCACCAGTATTGCTGGACTCCACCTGTCTGGCTTAGATTTCCAGCTCTTTTAAGCTCCTCTATTGATCTAATAACAATGTATTTTCTCCCAAGGCCCTTTCAGCCTTCTTTTCTGCAGCCTCCCTTTCAGCCTTTCTCTCCTCAGCTTCCATTTTTAATTTTGCTGGGTACAATTTAAATTCCTTCGCCTCCCTCCTCTCAGCCAGTTCCTCTGGGGATAGGCCACAGGAGGAGACGTTACTTCCTGCTCTCACGGAGAACTCAAATTCAGGGACATTTTCCTAAGCGATTGCTGGAGGTTCCTCAGAAGTGCCATTCAAAGACTCTCCAGATCCATAATTTCCTTTGTCGTAGGCTTCTGCCCAGGCCCTCAATACCTTTTGAAATTCCACCATCTTTGTGGCCCCCTTGAAACAGCTGTACACATATGTGTGGATATAAGCAAGCAAATAAAGAGAACGACATCGAGGTCTGAACATTGCTGACACGATAACTGTTGGAAAGTGGTTCATTAGTAAAGGCAGGTAGGTACCTACACTTAGTAATAACACCACAATCGCAAATAAGGTCCAGTCAAGTTCTCAATAAATGAAACCTTGCTCAACCCTTGGTAGTTGAGCAGGCAAGCTTTACTTAAGAGAGAGGTGTCTAAAGCATTTAATATCACCAAAACAGTAAATAAGTAAGACAAAACATATAACACACATCCAAAAATAATTTTTCAAAATGGGAAATATTTTTATCTTTAAACTGCCACCAAAATGACAAAAATCCAAAGTAGGGAACCGGAGAAATCAATTTTTAAACATTAAAAGTAAAATTGTGTTTTCTAGTGCCAAAAAGTGAAGAGCACTAACTGCAGCAATCTGGCCACACCTGACCAGGCCAAAGTCAAAAGTTAAGGTTGACCGTGATGGAGCGAGGGTTAGAAATACTGAGAGGTACACCTTGTCAAAAGTTTACCTTCAGACATAGGGGGTTATTACAACTTTGGAGGAGGTGTTAATCTGTCCCAAAAGTGACGGTAAAGTGACGGATATACCACCAGCCGTATTACGAGTTCCATAGGATATAATGGACTCGTAATACGGCTGGTAGTATATCTGTCACTTTACCGTCACTTTTGGGACGGATTAACACCTCCTCCAAAGTTGTAATAACCCCCATAGTTGCTTATTTTGGTTCTTTTTCTCTAAACTTCGAGTGAGGGTCCTCGGCAAGCCAGCTTGTGGTTCATTGAGGGCGGTTTACTTCAGCACAAGGCGTCAGTAAAAACCTGGAGCTCTTGGTTCTTGTCAACAATGGCGAAGAGCTTCTGAGCTTCAACGGGGCAGACCGGAAATTCGGGCCAGGTCGCTGTTTGACATCCCCAGCTTGACTCTCAACAACAGGTCTGTTCACTTATGGAGCTTTTTCGCAATATTTTCACCAAATGTCTCCAAAATTCTGGATTGTCTTCTAGAATGTGTTTTTGGGGTTTGGAAGTGTCTACAACACCAGCCAAGGTTCCAGACCTCTGAGTTGCACCTTGGAGCATTTGGACTACAATTACCACAATCCACCTGGTCAAATCCTTAAATGTCCCCTGGGAGCTGGTCAGCTGGGCTCTTCTTGCAGGATTCGATGGAGGGGATTATTGGTACTTCCTTTGTACCTGTTGCTTACAAGGAGTCCACTCTTAAATCTTAGAAGCAAGGCAAAGTCTTCTTTTTGGTAAGTGTGTAGCAGGTGCAGTGCTTGTGAGTGCAGTCATTCTCGGCGAAGACCAGGGGTTCAGCAGGGCAGTCCACCTTCTGATTTCTTCCAGAACAGATCTGAGTTGCTGGGCAGCTCTTCCATATGTATCCAGGTTTCTGAGCTGGCAAGCGGGGGATGGCTCACCCGAACAGTGGTATACAATACAGGGTGCCACCCTCTAAGGTGACCATTTCCTAGGAAGTGTGGCATATGCTTGTCCCAGAAAGCACTGTTTCACAAAACATCCCAAATGGAGAAAATCTCTCCTGGATGTTCCGGTCTGGCTAACGCCACCCACAGGTGCGGCTAACTTTCCCCTCCCCAAGCCCATCTCCTAATCTAATCAGAGAGGCTTCCCCCAGGCTGAGGGGTGGGCCTAGTTTCTGTCCCAACTATCTTTCCCCCTTTGAAGACCTGTTTGGCTACCCAGCTCCCTTCCTGTCCTGGCATGGATATTTTGATCATTTGGATTCTCTGTAATTTCCAAAGCAGACGACACACAGATTGTGGTGTTGGTCTTGTGTGATGTTGAAGCGGCAGCCAAATAGTTTAACAAGTTCATGGAACAAGTTGGTCTCTGGATACTGGACAGTTGTCTCAAACTTAATTCACACAAAACTGAGGTACTTCTGATTGGCAAGGATACATCCTTTTGGTCTGCCTCTTGGTGCCCACATAGCCTTGGCCCACTCCCCTGTCCAGCTGACAAAGTTAAAAACCTTGGTGTTCTTTTTGATAGAAAACTTACATTCTCTGACCAAATAAATCAGGTCACTTTAACCTCCTTCTTTGTGTTGAGAAGTTTGAGGAAGATTTTTCCTTTTATCCCAGTGGAACTCCAGAAAACTGTTCTCATTTCTTTAGTCATCTCTAAGATTGACTACTGAAGTGCCCTATATGTTGGTCTTCAACAGCATAATTTTAGCAAACTCCAGACCGTTCAGAATGATGCAGTTCATCTGATCATGAAAATTCCCAAATTTAGCTTGGTGTCCCAAGCTATTATTAACCATCATATAGCTTCCAATTCAGCAGTGATTACATTCTAAAACTCATTGCATTGCTCACAAAACTCTCTAAAAGGCTGGCCGTGAGTATTTTGGCAAAATCTTTTAATGGTACAGTCCCAAGTGCATACTTCAATCCTCTGGCACTAAATTGGTGTTCTTTCACAGTTTAAATAAGGCTAGCTGAGGAGGCAGAGGTTCTTTGCTTTCTATTTGTAAATTATAGAATTCTTTGCCCTTGAATTTTAGAGCTCTACCAGATTTACAAAATTCAGAAAACAGCTAAAAACTTGGCTTTTTCCGCACTCTTCCTTGAATTAGGTTTTACTATTTTTGGACTTGCTGTGTGTTATTTTAGTGCCAAGATGCCCTCTGACATTTGTGTGCTCTGTGAGTCTTTTACTTTCTTACTTGTGTCTTTCCTGAAAAGGGCATCGCACCCTATCCAGCTGAGGTACAAGCATTGTCAACTCTCAGTCCCCCACATGATGTTTCTATGTTACATTCATTCCTTGGCATGGCCAGCTACTGTTTTAAATATATTCAAGACTTTGCCATTGTGAGTGCTCCACTGAGAGATTTGACAAACAAATGTTTCTTTTCACTGGTCACATTAATGTGAGCAATGTTTTAAAAGAATTAACCATGCTATTGAAAATGCTACTGATATGGCATATTTTGATCCAAGGCTATACACTGAAGTTGTTGCTGAGGCTAGCCCAGTCGGGTTAGGCGCTATCCTTGCGCAACACAGTGGATAGCCAAGTGCTCAAAGACATATTGGGGCCTATGCAAGAAAAGGTTTGTCACAGACTGAAAATGCATACTCCTGACCTAAAAAATAAAGTTTAGCAGTGTTGTGGAGTTGTAAACATTTCCATAGGTTCCTGTACGGAAAACCTTGCACGCTTATGACTGACCGTCAAGCATTGCCGACTATGTTTGCCAATCCAAAGGCAAAGATGCCTCCACAAGATGGAAGTTGAGATCTGCGATTGTAAAAGTACAACTACACAATTGAGCATCGTTCATGGAAAGAATAAGACCCTTCTGACTACTTCTCGGGAGTGCATATTCAATGTCAAGGTGCCGCATCTAAGACTGCTGAAGCCTACATATACTTCATTGTGAAATCAAACACACAGGCTGCTACTTCATTGGAATAAATTGCCCGTGCCATGAGTCAAGATAGAGACATGGAAGGTTTAAAAGACATCAATCATGGAATTAACATACTCAATCTCTCGCTAGTGACAGCGAGTAGCAGAAATACAAAAGTGTCGATGATTAACTCTCTGACATCGAAGAAGGAATTTTCTTGAGGGGTACAAGAATTGCCATTCCGGAGAGTCTGCAACAGCAAGCGATTGAAGTGGCCCATGAAGGACATCATTGAATTGTTGTAACTAAACAAGCTCTCCTAGATTAAGACTGTCTTCCTCATCTCAATGAATGAGTTGAAGAAGAATTAAATACCTGTCATCTATGTAACAGCCTGTCTCTGAAAACTACTCAACATCTGTTAAACATGTCAGAGTTACCAAATCATGTCTTGGAAAGAATTGCTATTGACTTTTTCAGTCCACTTGACATCACTTGATGGAAATTGTGGACAAATACTCTAGCTTCCCATTAGTTGAAGATCTCTCGACTAAGAAAAAAATAATTGAGAAATTAGATGTCATCTTTGTGAGATTTGGCATTCCTACGATTTTGAAAAGTGACAATGACCCACCATTTAAAAGCAGAAACTTTTGAGACTTCCTCAATTTGCTTAATGTGAAACATCAGAAGAGCACACCTCTATGGCCTCAGGCTAACAACCTCATTGAATGTTTCATGGATGCACTAAATGAAGCTGTTCAGCGTGCTGCATTACAGAAGGTCAACCTCAAGACTGTCTTGAATTCCATGCTAAAGGCTACCAGTTTGGCTTTTCACTCGACCAAAGGTGAGAGCCCTGCTTCGTTGGTGTTTGGAAGAGACATAATGACCAAGTTGCTTCAGAAGGACTAACACTAGCTCAAGAACTGATACAGAGTCATGTGCACCAGAGTTGAGTCACAAACAGAAAACAAACAAACATGCAAAGAACATTATCTTCACCTGAGGAGATCGAGTGCTTCTTTTTCATCCACAGTGATAAAAATCTGATGCTTCTTTTGACGCAGAGCCATTTACGTTGTAACCAGCAAAGATTACACAAGATTCCTGACACTTCAAACATGTGGTACAATGCTCATTGAACCCTAATGTCAATGTAGAGACTAGTTCATAAAGTACTCTTGGAGAACCCCAGACTGGCCTTTCTCCTACATCTCAAAAGCAGATCGTGGACTCTCTGACTACTCATTCCCAGTTTCCAATTACACAATCTGGACAAGTCACTAAAGCACAGAGAAGGCTCATTGAAAAGTTATAATTGTTTATCTTGTAAAAAACATAATTTCTAAACAGGGGGGGAGATGTTGTGTCTTGTGAGTATGTATTATGGAACGTAGTGAAGTGAATACAGGATTATAATGTTAAATTTGTTGTTACACATTAAAGAATAAAGACGTGTAATAAATAGCTCCGTGTGTGGCATAGTCATGGCAGGTATCTAGGATGGGGAGGATGCTACACAATGTACATATTCATTAATAAACACAAACAATTATACATTACAAAATAATGAGCAATACATTTAAATTAATTATAACTGATTTTACTTCCCAACCTATTCCCATACAAAACCAACACCCTGATACAATATTCCAAATGATTAATTTAATTTTAACAAAAAACATGTTTTAAATGTAAAACATAACAAGTATTTTATTGATATAAAAAGTAAAATTAATATTTTAACTAAAATATAACCCAATTTTGCAAAACCAATATTATTGATAATGATGTTCACGTAACCTATATTAAAGTAAACAGTAATATCAAAAACAATAATAAAACAAGGAAACAATGTTCCTAACAGCAATATTTTGATACATTCTAATTTAGTTTCAATAATATTCTTTGCATGACATTAAGGTATTATGATACTTGCAACTCGTTATTTTGTCCTATCGCCTCTGCTCCGAGGTTAACAATCAGTATGTTTCTCTGTCATTTAGTTCCTTTTTTTTTTAATTCCTGGGACACATATTATCTTGACTCTCAGAACCTTGCAGAAGTCAGGTCTCTATACCTTCCTGTGGACTGGTGGTTCATTAGACAAATGCAAGCACTCCAGAAATTTGTGTTAAAGTTCATTGTCACAGGTTCTAATCCGAGCAGATCCTCAAAGTGTTTCATCCTTATGTGGCCAACAAAATGAGTAAAATTGAGTTGGTAAACAATAAACATTTGTATTTCAGAACTAGGATACACCTCAGGGGGAACATGTGCTTTGGAAATATGTTATGTTATGCCTTCAGATCCCTGTGCCTCAATATCCTTGGTTTCCTCTGTTGCTATGCTCTTGGGCTGATATTTATGGGACAATGATGGAGTGCAACAGTGAGACAAAATTGTCAGTGTCGTGCTCCGTCGTTTTCACAATGCAGGGATGCACCCTATTTAAGTGAATAGGGAGCACCCCAGTGTTGTCCCCTGCACTGGTGCTAAATTTAGCTGCCAAAGCAGGCATCCTTGCTCCATCATGCAAGGACGTCTGCGTTGAGGGGTGTGATTGTTTATGTGCGGGAAGTTGTCCCTTCCTTCACATAAACAATCACTAATGGCGCTTTGGCACTTCTGTGTGTGCTGAAAAATGCAGTACACACAGAAGTGTCAAAGTGTAATTTTCAAATGATAGTTAATGTGCAGGAAGGGACATCTTCCCACACATAAACAAAAATGCTGGCATTTTACTCTTTCTTTGCATAGAAAAAGCAAAAAACAAGGAGGAATAAAAGTATTTCTTCTCGTTGTGCCTTGCTAACGCCACTCTTTGGGGTAGCGTTAGATTTTGGCGCTGCCTCAGGTTTACAAAATCTCGTAAATCTGAGGCAGGGTCAAAATGCAATGGGTGCAAAAAGTGGCATTACACCTCCTTGAAAATATGGAGCAGAGGTTAGCGCCACTGGAGCGTCACATAAAGTGATGCTCCATTGGCGCTAGAGGCTCATAAATATGCCACTTAGGGGGTCATTCTAAGTTCCCCCGCCAGAATACCGCAGCGCGGTCAAATGACCGCCGCGGTAATTCTGACTTTCCCGCTGGGCGGGCGGACGACCGCCAAAAGGCCACCCGCCCGCCCAGCGGGAAAGCACCAGCAACGAGGAAGCCGGCTCCGAATGGAGCCGGCAGAGTTGCTGGTGTGCGACGGGTGCAGTTGCACCCGTCGCGATTTTCAGTGTCTGCTAGGCAGACACTGAAAATCAATGTGGGGCCCTGTTAGGGGGCCCCACGACACCCGTTACCGCCATCCTGTTCCTGGCAGTGAAAACCGCCAGGAACAGGATGGCGGTAAGGAGGTCGGAATCCCCATGGCGGCGCTGCAAGCAGCGCCGCCGTGGAGGATTCCCTGGGGCAGCGGGAAACCGGCGGGACACCGCCAGTTTCCCGTTTCCCGTGGGAATGCCCCGTTTCCCGTGGGCATTCTGACCGCCGCGGTCAGAATGCCCACGGAAGCACCGCCAGCCTGTTGGCGGTGCTTCCTCCAACCCCGGGCCGCCAGGGTCGGAATGACCCCCTTAATGCTTTAAGGGGGTCATTACAACCCTGGCGGACGGTGTTAAAGTGGCGGTAAGACCGCCAACAGGCCGGCGGTAAAAATTTTGCAATTACGACCGTGGCGGAAACCGCCAACAAAGACAGCCACTTTAACACTCCGACCGCCACGGCGGTACAGACAAACAGCTTGGCGGTCACCGCCAACAGACAGGCGGGAGACAATGTACCGCCCACACTATTATGACAGGCCAATCCGCCACCTTTTCCGGGGCGGATACAATGAGGTTAAAAACACGGCAGAAACAGGCATTTCGAATTAAAAACGCTTACCTCTACACACTCCACGAGGAAGGAGGACAGCATGGAACCGGAACTTCATATTCTCCCAGTGCTAGTCTTCCTGCTCTTCTACGAGGATCACCAACGCCAGCGGAGAAGACCACGGTGAGTACTGCACCTACGACATAGGGGAGGGGGGAGGGGGGAGGCAAAAAACAGGGACACACACACTCAACACCCCAAACCCCACCCGACCCTCAACCACTACAACACACACACCAATGCATATCTATACATTACAGTAACACCCCCATCCCCCCTGGAAGAATGCAAAGACACAAGGAAATGAGTGTAACTATTGTAATATATCAAAAATCAGTAAGCCAAAATATACATATATACATACACTATAAACAAAATTTATACCACGATTAGTAGTCCAGGTTTTGCATCATTCATATTCCGTGGACCACTGGGCCCAAAATGCATGGGCGAGGCCCACACAAGATACCCGAACATGACGGAGAGAACACTGCTGGGGCATCAGATAGAAATACAACAGGCACCTCAGGGGGAAGGGAAGGGGGGGCACCTCAGCCGGATGAGTGCACAACGCCAGATCCATGAGGGGGCTCCATGCCCATTGATCAATCCTGGAGAGTGCAAAGCCACAGTCTCTCAAGTTTCTACAGTGGGTGGGTTGCCCACTGCTTCATCCTGGGGAGTGCAAAGCCACAGTCTCTCAAGTCTCTACAGTGGGTGCTTTGCCCACTGTACCATCCTGGGGAGTGCAAAGCCACAGTCTCTCAAGTCTCTATAGTGGGTGCTTTGCCCACTGCTTCATCCTGGGGAGTGCAAAGCCACAGTTTCTCAAGTCACTACAGTGGGTGCTTTGCCCACTGCTTCATCCTGGGGAGTGCAAAGCCACAGTGTCTCAAGTCTCTACAGTGGGTGCTTTGCCCACTGCTTCATCCTGGGGAGTGCAAAGCCACAGTCTCTCAAGTCTCTCCAGTGGGTGGTTTGCCCACTGTACCATCCTGGGGAGTGCAAAGCCACAGTCTCTCAAGTCTCTACAGTGGGTGGTTTGCCCACTGTACCATCCTGGGGAGTGCAAAGCCACAGTCTCTCAAGTCTCTACAGTGGGTGGTCTGCCCACTGTACCATCCTTGGGAGTGCAAAGCCACAGTCTCTCAAGTCTCCACAGTGGGTGGTCTGCCCACTGTACCATCCTGGGGAGTGCAAAGCCACAGTCTCTCAAGTCTCTACAGTGGGTGCTTTGCCCACTGCACCATCCTGGGGAGTGCAAAGCCACAGTCTCTCAAGTCTCTACAGTGGGTGCTTTGCCCACTGTACCATCCTTGGGATTGCAAAGCCACAGACTCTCAAGTCTCTACAGTGGGTGGTCTGCCCACTGCTTTATCCTGAGGAGTGCAAAGCCACAGTCTCTCAAGTGGATAACTTTCTCCACTGGTTCTGGAGGGAGACTGGTCCCCAGAGTGCTTCATCCTGTGAAGGACAGAGGTAGTGGATGCATGTCTCCACTGGTTCTGGAGGGGGACTGGTGCCCAGAGTGCTTCATCTTGTGAAGGACAGAGGTAGTGGATGCATGTCTCCACTAGTTCTGGAGGGGGACTGGTGCCCAGAGTGCCTCATCCTGTGAAGGACAGGGGTAGTGGATGCATGTCTTCACTGGTTCTAGAGGGGACTGGTGCCCAAAGTGCAGCACTCACCCCGTGACGGTCCCAGTTGCGTCACTGCCCCTGCCGCTAATGGGCTAGTGGTGCTTGCCATGGCGGTCTTTGTCCTGTTCAGCGGTGCTTGCCATGCCGGTCCTTGCCCTGTTTAGCGGTGCTTGTGTTGGAAGTTTCTGACCTGTTCAGCGGTGCTTGCCCTGTTCAGCGGTGCTTGAGTTGGCGGTTTCTGACCTGTTCAGCGGTCCTTGCCCTGTTCAGCGGTGCTTGCCATAGCGGTCTTTGCCCTGTTCAGCGGTGCTTGCCCTGTTCAGTGGTGCTTGAGTTGGCAGTTTCTGACCTGTTTAGCGGTCCTTGCCCTGTTTAGCTGTACTTGCCATCGCGGTCCGTCATTGCCCAGCTGGGCTGTGGCTGGCGGTCCTTCATGGGTCAGCTGGGCTGTGGCTTGCGGGCCCTCCTGGGCAGCTGGGCTGTGGCTTGCGGGGCCCTCCTGGGCAGCTGGGCTGTGGCTTGTGGTACCCTCCTGGGCAGCTGCGCTGTGGCTTTCGCGGCCCTCCTGGGCAGCTGGGCTGTGGCTTGCGGGGCCCTCCTGGGCAGCTGGGCTGTGGCTTGTGGGGCCCTCCTGGGCAGCTGGGCTGTGGCTTGAGGGGTCCTCCTGGGCAGCTGGGCTGTGGCTTGCGGTGCCCTCCTCGGCAGCGACGATGGGGCTAGCGGTGGCCTCCTGGGCAGCGACGGTGGGACAGGCGGGGGCCTCCTGGGCAGCGACGATGGGGCTGGCGGTGGCCTCCTGGTCAGCGGGGATGATGGCGGTCTTCTCCGCCGTGCTGTTCCTCACTGACTTTGCAGGTTTCTTCTGCCCCTTCCCCACCTTATGAGGAGTCACTGCCGAGTCCACACTCCCCCCGGGACCCCTGTGAGCGGCTTGGCTGGCTGGAGTCTTCCCCCTCTCCTGCTGGGCACTGTCCAACTTCTGGTGCTTTACGGGGGGTCTGGCTGTGCTGTGGCTCCGTGACAGACTGGCTGGCCTGGTGGCTGGTGCACTCCACATACCTGTAACAACAGGCACCACTGGTCCCGGAGATTTTTTGGCTGAGGTGCTAGTACGGGACCTATGAGTTGGAGGGGGAGGGTGGTGGGAAATAGGTGAAGGGGGGACAGGAAAAGTTGTTTGGACACACTGGGACGGGTAGCTGGAGGGGGTTTGGGAGTGGAGGAAGAGGTGGTGGTTGTAGGAGGTGTAACTTTTGTGGATTTGGGTGCAGGTGCATGCGCTGGAGGCTGTCGTGAGGTGGATGGCTGTTGGGTGGGTGTGTGCCTGCGTTTATGTATCTTGGGAGGGGGCGTCAAAGACACACTGGGAGAGGACACAGGGGACATGTGAATGGTAGTGGGGGTCGTGCCTGCACGTGAGCGGGGTGTGCTGGTGGGTGTGCTGGAGAGGGACGTAGTGGCTGTAGAGGTAGTGCATGCAGGTGTGAGTGTAGACGAGACTGGGAGGGAGGAGGGAGACGAGGAGGAGGGGGACACAGGGGAGGCAGTGGATGCTGGTGTGTCTGCATGTGTGTGATGCTTGCGTGAGTGCCTGTGGGATGTGTGGTGCTTATGTTTGCCTGAGCTTCCCTTGTGTGGTGAGGTGTGTGCAGGCTGGTCTGATGGTGTGCTTGGGATAGGCAGAGGTACAGGGGATTGGGCCTGGGTGGAGGAAGTTGGAGGGGGGAGGCTAGACACAGAGACAATGGCTGCCATTAGTGCTGAGGCCAGTGTTTGAAGGGTTCGATGAAGGGCAGCCTGACCAGAATGAATGCCCTCCAGGAATGCATTTGTGTGTTGCAACTCCCTTTCTACACCCTGGATGGCATTCAAAATGGTAGACTACACAACACTGAGGGACCTGAGGAGGTCAATGGCCTCCTCACTGAGGGAAGCAGAGGTGGCAGGGCCTGAGGTGCCTGGGGCGAAGGTGATGCCCACCCTCTTTGGTGAGCGGGCATGGGGCACAAGCTGAGGGGCTGCTGGGAGGGCGGCGCTGGTAGGGGGGTTGGCGGCTGTACCTGTTAAAGTGGGGGGCACAGATGTTGCCGCCACCACAAGGGAGCTCCCATCGGAGGACGAGTCCTTGTCGCTGGTTGCAGATCCTGTGACCTCCGTGGTGCTCCCCTCGCCCTCCTTCCCACTGGTGTATTCTGAATCCGTAGTGCGGGCCTCCATGCCCATGTGGGATGCAGCTCCCTCGTGCTCCTGTGCCACTGTACCTCCGCTCGATTATGCTAATGCACACAAGAACAGGAAGACCGCAAAAAAAGGGGGGGGAGGTGGAAACAGAAGAAAGACAGGTTGAGTGCATGGCTTACCGCTACCGTTGGCAGACAATACAGACACAGCAGCCCCCTGCACTACGTCGCGCTGTTGGGCTCTACAGTGCAATTCCTGGGAAATGGCCTAGAAGGCTATGGACGACATCTGCACACATAGATGTCCCTGGGGCATGAATAGCTGTACTTGGCACTCTACAGAGGTGGGGTGGAGGTACCTTATGAATGGGCCTAGCCTATGGAACTCGCCCTGGCCTAGAGGAACCCACAGCCCTCCTCCCCCACCCAGACACCTTCACTGCGCGCAAAGTCAGCTGAATGATAGTGTACTCACCCCCTTGTGTCTGCTGTGATGCCCTCAAGCGCCCATCCAACTCAGGGTAGGCCACCACCAGGATCCGGAACATCAGGGGGGTCATGGTTCAACGGGCACCCCTCCCACGTTGGGAGGCCATCCCCAGCTGAGCCTCCGCCGTCTTCTTGCTACAGCGGCGAATGTCCTCCCATCTCTTCTGGCAGTGGGTGCTCCGTCTGTGGTGGACCCCCAGGGTCCGGACGTCTTTGGCGATGGCATGCCAAATATCCTTCTTCTGGTGGGCGCTAACCTACATGAAATGTAAAGGGGAAGAAGAAAAGTCATTACCAACTGCACCGTCAAAGTAAGAGGCCCCCATCCCTACACTTGCCATGTGGCACATGCATTCACCGTCTTTCATGCACTCAGAACTCTGCCCCATTCCTTCTTACAACCAGCCCTCTCCACACAGGCATAGCCCATACAACATGCTCCCTGTGTACCTACCTGTTGGTCTGGAGGACCGTAGAATAGCGTGTACTGGGGGAGGACCCCGTCGACGAGTTTCTCCAACTCCTCTGCAGTGAAGGCAGGGGCCCTTTCCCCAGACGCAAGAGCCATTGTCTATTCCAGACCGAGGTCACAGCAGCACTTGCAGTGTAGGTCCTTTTCTGTCGAAGATCAGGTATCGAGTGATTAAACAGTTAGAAAATGGTGGTCACGTCCGCGGCGGTGCGTACCATCACTGCCGACGTACATCGTCATTGGCTCCTGAGACCCATGGGTCCAATGTTAACCAATGCAGCATTGCGCCGCGGTCTTCACCCGCCTACCGCGACGGTGTACAACGCCAGCGCAGTTACCTCACATCCCATTGTCCCGCTTTAGAGGTCAGGCAGCCGCCATTTCAGGGGTCCACATGGCCTAGTTACCAACTGCGTCACACATACCTAGGCCTAGTCTCAACACACATACAGGCCACATTTTGTGTATGATTGGTGTTCTGTGCATACTGTGGGTACATACCTCTGAGTTGTTTGACTCGGTGGTCGCTGTTGTCCTTCATAGGCACCGTCCGCTGGGACATGTGAGGAGATGGCGGAATCCTCCGGTGTACCGACCACTGGTGGACCTGTCGACAATGGAGGAAAGACATTTGATCATCACCTACAGGTTTGACCATGCCACAATCCAGGGACTGTGTAGCCAGTTGGAGCCAGACCTGATGTCAGCAATCCGCCATCCCAAAGGAATCCCCCCTCAAGTGCAGGTGCTATCAGTGCTCCATTTCCTTGCAAGTGGGTCTTTTCAAACAACTGTGGCCATAGCATCAGGGATGTCCCAGCCGATGTTTTCCAACGTGTTGTCCAGAGTGTTGTCTGCCCTGCTGAAACACATGCAGAGCTACATCGTTTTCCCTCAGGTGGAAGACTTGCCTACAGTGAAAGTTGACTTCTATTCCCTTGGATATATCCCCAACATCATAGGTGCCATTGAAGGGACCCATGTGGCTTTGGTCCCCCCCACAGGAGTTAACAGGTGTACAGGAACCGGAAGAGTTATCATTCGATGAATGTAAAGATGGTGTGTTTGTCAGACCAGTACATCTCCCATGTGAATGCCATGTTCCCTGGCTCAGTGCATGACGCCTACATCCTGCGGAATAGCAGCATCCCTTAGGTGATGGGTCAACTACAGAGGCACCGGGTGTGGCTATTAGGGGACTCTGGTTACCCCAACCTGTCATGGATACTGACCCCAGTGAGGAATCCCAGGACCAGGGCAGAGGAAGCCTACAATGAGGCCCACGGGCGGACTAGGAGGGTGATCGAACGCACCTTCGGCCTCCTGAAGGCCAGATTTAGGTGCCTCCATATGACAGGTGGATCCCTATTCTACTCACCAAAGAAGGTGTGTCAGATCATCGTGGCCTGCTGTATGCTTCATAATTTGGCTTTGCGACGACAAGTGCCTTTTCTGCAGGAGGATGGTCCAGATGGCGGTGTTGTGGCAGCTGTGGAGCCTGTGGACAGTGATGAGGAGGAAGCAGAGGAAGAAGACATTGACAACAGGGACTCAGTCATCCAGCAATATTTCCAGTGAAACACAGGTGAGAATACATTCCTGCCTACTACAAGTACTTTTACACTTCTACCTCTATCCTGTCTGTCAATTTCACCCAGTGTATGGTCACTGAGTTGTCACTTTCCCTTACGGTTTCACAGGTGTGGGTCCCAACGTGTGTCATCTGCTTAGATTCCTCATGGACTAGAGCTGTGTGACATAGGTATGTTGACATTGCTATTTCCTGGAAATTTGGTCGCTGTAATTGCAAATACACTATTTCAAAATCACAGACAGACTCCAGATCTTGGTGCTTTAGGTGTGTTTATTTAAATGCAAAATATTGGAGGGGGAAGTTAAATGGTGAGGGGTGATGGCGGAGGAGTGTCCATGGCAGAGTCCAGTCTAATTGTCTCATAGGTGCATTGCCCATATGGGCATACGAAGTAGAGCTGGGGCAGTTCCAATATGGACAGGGTGACAAAGTGGGACAGTGGGTTGACAATCAGGGTGGTCTCATTTCTTGGCGTGGGTCTTGGCATCGTGCTCTGTCCTGTTCCTGGATCTCAGGGACCGCTTGCGGGATGGCTCTCCATCTGCAGTGGGTGGGGTGCTGGTGTTGTGGTCCTGTGGCGGTGCCTCCTGTCCACTAGGGCCGGCGGAGGTGGTGGGCAGTTCATCATCCATGCTAGTGTCAGGGGCCCTTTGGAGTGCCACAGTGTCCCTCCTGGTGTTAAGTATTTCCTTCAGCACCCCTACGATGGTGCCCTGGGCGGAGCTGATGGTTCTGAGTTCCTCCCTGAACCCCAGATACTGTTCCTCCTGCATGCGCTGGGTCTCCTGAAACTTGGCCAGGACCGTTGCCATCGTTTCCTGGGAGTGGTGGTATGCTCCCATGATGGAGGAGAGGGCCTCCTGGAGAATGGGTTCCCTTGGCCTGTCCGCCCCCTGTCGCACTGCAGCCCTCCCAGTTCCCCTGTGTTCCTGGGCCTCCGTCCCCTGGACCGTGTGCCCACTGCCACTGCCCCCAGGTCCCTGTTGTTGTTGGGGTGGTGGGTTATCCTGGGTTCCCTGTAGTGGTGGACACACAGCTGATTGACGTGTCCTGGGTACGGAGGTATGGGCCCGCTGGGTGGGTGCTGTGCTGGTGTTACCAGAGGGTGGAAGGTCTGTGGTGGCCTGTGCCTGTGTGAGGGGAACCGACTGTCCCGAGGCCCACGATGGTCCGGGCTGGTCATCTGGATCCAGTTGGACAGAGCTACTGTCATCACTGTGGGCCTCTTCTGTGGGTGGGTTGGAGATGTCTGGACCCTCCTGTCTGGTGACGTTGGGTAGTGGTCCTGCAGGGGTGTAAAAGTTTAATTGTTGCATCTGTGTGTGTCATGGTGGGCAATGGGTGGGTGACCAGTGTACCCCAGTGCTTGCATTCCTATGTGGGGACTTGTGTGATGATGGTTTAGGAGGTTGTATGGGTATGTGCAGTGGGCATGCTTTAGTGATGGGTGTCCATGCGTTGGGGTTGCATGCAGGGCTTGGTGTTGGGATGGGTGGTTTGTGATAGTGGGATATATGTGAGTTGGTGGAGTGCTGAGGGTGAGGCTACGGGTAGGATTTTGTGATGGCATGCAGGAAGGGTGGGGGATATATTAGTAAAGCTTTGACTTACCAGAGTCCATTCCTCCACCGACTCTGCGAGGCCCTCAGGATGCAGAATCACCAAGACCTGCTCCTCCCATGTTGTTAGTTGTGGGGGAGGAAGTGGGGGTCCGCCGCCAGTCCGCTGAACCACCAAGTGGTGTCTTGAGACCACGGAACGCACCTTCTCCCGTAGGTCGTTCCACCTCTTCCTGATGTCGTCCCGATTTCTTGGGTGTTGTCCCACTGCGTTGACCCTGTCGACTATTCTTCTCCATAGCTCCATCTTCCTTGTAATTGAGGTGTGCTGCACCTGTGCTCCAAATAGATGTGGCTCTACCCGGAAGATTTCCTCCACCATGACCCTGAGCTCCTCCTCCGAGAACCTGGGGTGTCTTTGCCGTGCCATGGGGTGGGGTAGGTGATGTGTGGGGTGGTGTGTGTGGTGCTAGTTTGTGGATGGTGGTGTCTCTCTCTGGCCTTCTTTCAGAATTTTTGGTTGTAGGGGTTTGTGGGTGATGTGGGTGTGTGTTTTATATTGTAATGGGTGTGTGGAGTGGTGTGTGTATGTGTCTCAGGTGTATGTATTTGGAATTGTCCAATGTGGCTGTGTTTTGTAAGAGTGTGTGTATTTTGAGCGCAGCGGTGTGTACCGCCAATGGAATACCGCGGTTGACAGACCGCTGCGTGGATTCGTGTGCCGTGATAGTGTGGGCGGATTTCTGTTGGCGTGACGGTGGAGGTTTTGTTTTCGCCAGTTTATCACTGACCTTTGGTGTGGCGGACTTGTGTGGGTGTCTGAATTTTGTCGGATTCCGAGATGTGGGTCATAATAGCTGTGTAGGAATTCCGTGGCCGCAGCGGTATGTTGGCGGTGTTCTGCACGGCGGTAAGCGGCTTTTACCGCCAATGTTGTAATGACCACCTAAGTTTTTATGCTCTCATATCTACATGCCGTTAGGAATTTGTGATCCCCATCATTACTGTAACAGATAGATCTCTATGCTCCTAGGTCATTGGCATCTATTTTCCCCAAGTTTGCATTATCCCAAAGTCTTCTTAGGCTCAAGAACAACCTGCCCTTATTCTTCCAATTTCATTTTGCCATTTAACTTATCCTCTTGAGATCTCTGGTTGCCAGATTGTGTACCCCAGTTCCTGTATGCCCAGACCGGTAAATCTCAAAAAGACCACTGAATCGGTTGCTCAAAGGTTCATGTGCCCACAAGGTTTCTGATCCTGCAGCTCTGTGTGTTAGACATAAGTTGTACCATAAGATTAATGATCTTGGTGTAATGATATTAACATATACATGTTTAATGCCCCTGTTCTCCTGGATCCTTCTCCAGGTCCATGTGCCAAAATGGTCATGTCCCTATCACATTTTCCGCCCACCTGAGGACATATGTGTTGGACTTGGCCCTTTCTCCAGGGTCATCACCAGACCTTTTTTGCCTTCCTCCTCCTATTTGTGCTGATATTTGTTACGGTTTGCCATTGGACTTTGTGTACCTTACAACTGCTAACCAATGGTAAAGTGTTTGTGCTCTCTCCTCTTACCATGGTAAACTTGGCTTAAACCCAATTGGTAAATTTAATTACTTAGTAAACTGACTATATCTACCCAGGGTCGGTAAATGAAATGCTGCCAGTGGGCTTGCAGCTCTTGCTGAGCCACCCTTTTAAAGTAGTCTTTCAAACATGTCTCAGGCTAGCCAGGACAGCCTGTGTGTACAGTTTTGTACTGGCCTTTCAACCTGGCAAAATTAACCTTTTGTCAAGTTAAAAACTTCCTTTTTAATAGATATGTCTCCCCTAGGTTAGGCCATAGAGAGCCCACAAGGTAGAGTGCAGTGTATTTAAAAAGTTGGGCATATACTTTTGAGTTTTACATGTCCTGGCAGTGAAAAACTCTTATATTTGTTTTTCACTATTACAAGGCCTACTTATTTGATTCGATCACACTGGAGTTACCTTATTACATTTAAGAAGCTGTAATTGGGGCTGAGTGGACAAGTCAAACTTGGTGTCTAAAGACTTAAAATTGCTTTTTAATGGTAATGTCAGGTTTTTAATCATAATTCTGCAAAATACCACTTTTAGAAAGTTGGACTTTTCTTGTTCTAAACATTTGGTGCCTGCGGCCTGTTCCTGGGTCACATGACTCGGTGCAGTTGGTCTTTGTGTATTGCTCCCAGAAAATGGGAAAAGGGAAGCTAGGTGTTGGCAAGATGGACCATTCAAAGTCACCAAGGGTTAGGAGCTGTCACCTACCACACTTGCACATCACAAAGGCCCTGCTTGAGCACTCTCATAAAGGGTCTGACTCTGGTCTTTTGTGAACCTAAACATGTTGGAGCCATGAGAGCAGGCCACATGTGTATTTCAAATGGAAACCTCTGGAAGATTCTCCCACTTTGAAGGCATAACTAGGTATGAATAGTGGGCCTAGGATCCCCAACTCTTCAGTACACTTCTGTACCAGTGGATACTCTGTCAGGAAGAAGGACTGTTGTGCTGCTGAAAAGACTACTACTCTGCTGGATTGCTGCTCTGAAGGACTGTGGTCCTGCAGTGCTGGCCTACTGCCACATTGATTGGGTGAGAAGGAATGGACCTGCATCTGTTGAACACAGCTCAGAGCACAACTGACACATCACCGCTACTGTGTAGGTCAAATTCGTCACAAAGACCAGCTTTGCCTCCATAACCTGCAGCCTCCTTTGAACTGCCGCTGCGCAACACATTCCTAGCACAGGCCCTCACATCCGTCATCAATGGCAGCCCCGATGGCAAAGCAGAACTCCGAATGGCAGTGTCACAGCTCATCAGAACTGACTAATTGCCCCAACTACATGACGCATTTTCAAATCCGGACTTTGCATCGCAAGCCAACATCAATGGGATCATCAATGATGATGCAGTACCTCACATTACAATATCGCTGCATCTCAGAACTGATGATTCACTTCAACTGAATAACACATCTTTTCCAAGGACCCTTGCAGTGCTCCACAAACCAGGTGTTGGGAATGACCCTTTTTACAGGGTCACTTGTAAACTTTTTGCCTCCTGTTTCCTAGTTTTTGTTGGGATTTTTATTGTTGGCCATAGAATTCTGTGCACTTTACCACTGCTAACCATGATTTGATTGGCATATACCTGATTGGAATGTTTAATTTACATGTAAGTCCCTTGTTGAGTGGTATACCGTATACCCTGGGCCTGTAAATTAAATGCTACCAGTGAGTGTGCAGCACTTATTGTACTACCCACTTAAGTAGCACTGTAAAACACGCCCCAGGCCTGGCATTGCAGCCTGAAGGCAGTGTACTACTGCCATGTAGACTTGGCATTTAAAACCCTTTACCAAGCCTTAAACCCCGCTTTTATTACATATGTCACCCCTAAGTTAAGTCCTAGATAGTCCATAGGGCAGGGTGCTGTGTAATAAAAAAGGTAGTTTTACATGTCCTAGTAGTGAAAATTCCCAAATTAGCTTTTCACTACTGTGAGGCCTAGCCCCTCCATAGGATCACATTGGGGATTTCTTATCATATTTAATATGCTGTAATTCCTGAACTAAAGGCTTATGTTTGGTGTCCATGACTTTGTAATGATAAAACCTCTTTAATTGTAAAGTCTGATTTATCGCTACAAGTTTGAAAATGCCACTTTTATAAAATTGACATTTTCCTGCCCTTAGCACTCTGTGCCTGCAGCCTGTCTTGTGTCACATGACTGGGTGTAACTGACAGTTAGGATGTTTTGAATTCCTTCCAAACAGTCACACAATAGTGGGATCAGCTGAGAGTGACTGGCTCATTAACTGACCTGATGGTGGTGCGCTAAGCGCAGTCCACTTCCACGTGAATAGGCTGTGCTCTGCTACCACAAAATAGGCTTAACAACCCTGTATTTTTAGTGTAGCCAGTTAAGATCCTGGGTAGAGGATGCAGGATACTCCTGTAAATGCAAAGAACCTCTCTGGACACTTCTCCGAACTTCTAGGAGCACAGCACCAGGGTATGAAAATTGGGCTCTCAAACCCACTTTTCATTTCACTCAGAGAACTACCTGCTGCTGAGACCTGCTGTGTACTCTGCCAAAGTGCTGTTGTACCTGGAAGGACTGCTTTGCTGCCTGGAGCCTGCCTTGAACACTCAGAGGCCAGCCCTGCTGTGGAGGCCTGCATCTTCGTCTGAACCCAGGACTTCAGAAGTGACTCTGAGGTTTAGCTTTGATGGCCTCCTGTTCAGAGCCATAGGGACATAACAGGCTTCCATCATCTTGTATTGGCACCTGGACCCAGCCTGAATGAGTATGAATCCCCAAGTGTTCTACATCCTGGACCCTTGATTATGATGCTAAAAGTGCCAATTTTCTAAAACTGAGGACTTGTTATTTTGAACCTTAAAGTTTAATAATCCATAACTCTGGTTCTACTAATTGGATTTTTCATGTTCTTGGTTAACATTTCCTCTATTGTAATAAATTAGTTTGTGGTTTTTATTCTGTTATGTTTTCATTGTGTTGCTGTTTGTTTAATTACTTAACACATTGCCTCTAAGTTTAGCCTGACTGGTTTTTGTGCCAAACTACCAGGGTTAACCACAGGTTAAACTTGTGACTTTTTGTGGTTCACCCTGTGCCCTAACTGGGTCCCTGTGGCAGGCCCATGCTCCATTGTAGTTGGCCTGAACCTATAACTTTTCCAAGTCCAGTGTGATCTGATATTCACAGTTGGAGCTCTGTGCTTTTTGGTGCTGCTTTTCCTAAAACCTTTAAAATTGCATATCTCTAGCTCTAGAAATTGGATTTTTTTTGTTTTGGTATTGTTTCATTTATTAAATATTACTCCATTTTCTAATCTGGTGTGGGATTGTTTTTGTGTTTTCATTTTATTACTGTTTGAAGTGCTGCACAAATACTTTACACATTTCCTCCAGGTGAAGCTTGACTTATCTGTGCCAAGCTCTCAGAGGGTTTAGCACAGGTAACTTTTGGGTTTGCTTATGACTTCGCCCTAACAAGAATTGTGGTTGCTGCTTGAGAAGGGTTTCCCGCTCAACCAACAACTCCATTTCTTACATTACCTGTCCCACCAGATTCCTGTGCTCAACAGATGACAGTGCACTTTAATGTCTGTGCTCTCACAGATCATTGTGTTTTTAAATTGCTCCTCTGAAATAGTTGACTGTGCCTTTGGTTAAAAAATTGAAGTAAGTCTGACTATCAGCTTTGACCTTGTTATGACCACAGACAAATGCCCTATGTGATCTCTGATCCCCTAGTTCCCTGTTAGAACGTTATCCTTCTGCCCACAAGTTCCTTATGCTTTAATTGCAAATGGCACTTTGGGGGTCATTCTGACCCTGGCGGTAATTACCGCCATGGCGGAGGTCAGCGGTAGCACCGCCAACAGGCTGGCGGTGCACCGCTGGGCATTCTGACCGCGGCGGTTCAGCCGCGGCCAGAAACGGAAAGTCGGCGGTGTCCCGCCGACTTTCCGCTGCCCTTGAGAATCCTCCATGGCGGCGGAGCACGCTCCGCCGCCATGGGGATTCTGACACCCCCTACCGCCATCCAGTTCCTGGCGGTTCTCCCGCCGGGAACATGATGGCGGTAGGGGGTGCCGCGGGGCCCCTGGGGGCCCTTGCAGTGCCCATGCCAATGGCATGGGCACTGCAGGGGCCCCCGTAAGAGGGCCCAAAAAAGAATTTCAGTGTCTGCCTAGCAAACACTGAAATTCGTCACGGGTGCAACTGCACCCGTCGCACCTTCCCACTCCGCCGGCTCAATTCTGAGCCGGCGTCCTCGTGGGAAGGGTGTTTCCCGCTGGGCTGGCAGGGCGGACTTTCGGCTGTCGCCCGCCAGCCCAGTGGGAAAGCCAGAATGTGGAGCGGTCTTTCGGCGGGAACCGCGTGGCGGGCGGCGACTGCCGTCCGCCGCGGTCAGAATGAGCCCCTTTGTCCCTTGGTCCTTAAATGCACTAACCCTCTCTGTGCATCTTCACTTCTATGCACTACTATCTATCGAGTTATATTACTGTAAAACAATACACCAATAACCTAACATACTTCTGTGGCCAAATGATCTTCATGCTCCCAGATCTGCCTTTACCCCAATCCATGTGTCCACAAACCTCAGAACCTATGTTCCTTTTGCTCATACTTGCCACCCTCCCATTCAGGCGGGAGACTACCGATTTCAAGGCTAGTCTCCCGCCTCCCTATTCCTGCTGCAGAAACCCAATTCAGAGTTTGTAAAACTGCCACAAATAAAATGTTCATGTTTGTCAAGCACACTCCAATCTCTCCCTCCAAAAAAATACCTCTGACATCAAAGGCTAATGATTTGTCCTTAATTCTTGGAGGAGGAGTTTACAGCATGTGACAAGCTCTGACATTTTATTTTTGGCAGGTTTACATAGCGCAAACAAAAACTAAGTTTAGAACACTGTATTTGTTTGGGTTTTGTTAATAAACACCAAAACTGAATTGCTGGTTGTCCGTCACCATACATACTATTAGAAATTGAGTTGTTGGTTGACTGGGGTGTAATCCCTGGTCAAGCAGCATCAACAATTATGGTCAGCTAAAGCAATCCCTGAATTAACCTGTGTTTAACCTCTTGTAGCTTGGCACAGAGGAGTCAGACTTAATGTAGAGGCAATGTGTAAAGTATTTGTGCAATACTACAAACAATAAAACATTGAAAACAACACACAAAAAGATTCCACATCAGGTAAGAAATATAAATCTGAAATTAATAAATAAAACAAGATCAAAACAATGAAAATCAAGTAGAACTGGAGACACCAAATTTTTAAGTAAAAAAAATACCCAGAAGAAATGAGTGCTATTAGAGATATCTGTTTGTGTGGACGATGGAGTGCGGGCCAGCTACAGAGGCTCAGGTAGACTGAACCAAAGTACCTTAAATCCTGGTTGCGAAGCTTTCCATGGATCCAGGTCAAAGATGCGTCGCACAGTCCAGGTGATGCATTGATTCTGAGATGCTGTGAGGCTGCAGTGCGGGGTCCAGTTGCGCCATTGTTAAGGATCCTGTTGGTGGGCATTTGAGATGCAAAGACCGGTGTCAAGGATGCATTGAAAAGTCAAGCCATTGGGTCGGTTATGATGAGCTGTGAAGCTGCGATGCTGAGTTTCATTGTTGAGGCTGCCGTTGATGGAATATGTTAGGATCTTGTAGTGAGAAAAATGTCATGCAGTTTTGGTTCCAAAGATGATGCGTCAAACCCAAGATGCTGTAGCAATATGAGTCTGTTACAGCTGGTCCAATCCATGTAACTGTGGTGATGCATCAGTTCTATTAGAGGATGCGCCACCCAGCCAAAGAGATGAGTCAGTTCTGCATGGGGGCGTACTGCTCATCAGAGAATGCATCAGTTCCACTGAGAAGACGCCTTAGGCCCACTTCAAGTGTGCTGGATGGGGGTGGAAGCTCTTGGCACGGTAAAGTCACATATGGCAGGGTCCAGGTGTCGACGGAGGGTGGTTGGAAGTCTTTTACGTCCCTGAGACTTTGGATCAGGAGGCCTGTAGCTAGCCCTTGGTGTCACTCTTGGCTCAAGTGGTGCAAGTCCAGTCCTTCTCAAACAGGCAGGGGAATAGCAGGCAGCAGGGCAGGACAGGAAAGTAGGAGTCCAGCAATGCAGCAGTCCAGCAGAGTGTCAGTCCTTTGGCAGCACAACAGTCATTCTTCCTGGCGGACTATTCACAGGTCCAGAAGTGTACTTAAGCCGTTGTGTCTAAAGTTCAGTTTTTATACCCAGTGGTGCCTTTGAAGTAGGAGGGATCTCAAATACAGGTTTGTGAAGTGCAGGGTTACCCTGCCCTTCCTGCCCTGGCTCCAGACTCACTACAGGAGGGTTTGCAGCTCTTTGAGTAAGGACAGGACACGGCCTATCCAGGTGTAAGTGAGGCCGGGTCCAGCTCCTCTCTAACATCCTAACAGCATGGCCCATCAAGTCACACCTAAGCTCCCTTTGTGTGCGGCTGTCTAGGGGGAATACGCATAGCACATGGGTCACCCACACCAGACATATCATAGGAGGACAGGCAGCATGCACCAAATAGCTAAAGTAAAAAAATGCCAACACTGGTTAGTTGTGGTAAAGTGCCTGAAAAAACAGGGTGAGAAAAGTGGCACGGTTAGCGAAAACATTGAGGGGAAGACCACCCTAAGCCTCTCAGGTCTAACACATACCACTAGACCTGATTCAGGCAGATTGCCTCTACTTCAAAATGTCAGTGTGGAAAAGGCATTCTCCAAATCTGTTTTTTTTTAATATGCCAGATGCCTGCTCTAAAGTGTTGACATGTATGCCTGTGCCACCGGATCCTGTTATAGATAGGCCCCTTTAAATCCGTCGATTCTTGCATTAATTTTTCATATGCTCGTGCAGTCCGCACCAAATCCAAGCAAGGAAATAACCGCGATGCGCAGCTGCAGATCTGGGTTATTTATATCAGTCTCAAAAGGCAAAGCTGCATGCACCACAGAAAACATTACTATCATACATGACAACAGCTTACAGGAGGAAAGCGGGAAATTTAAAAAGAAAAGTATTCGGGAAAATCCTTTTCACCCATTGACTTATATTAGAAGAAAGGCAGTTTCAGGCGGGAGACAACAGAAACACGGTGAGTCTCCCACCTTGAGGCGGGTCGTTTGGCATGTGTACGACGACAGGAAGGGCAGTGACCTGTTCTCGTTTAAACACACTAATCGTAATTAGCGAATGCTTCACTTCCAAAACTCTTGTTTTTATTCGCATCACTGAAACACGCCCAGTCTCACCTTGTAGTCCTGAGCGGCCTCCTCGATGGGAATGACGGAGTGGTACCTGTGCTCCCTGGAGCGGTCACACACCACGCAGATGGCCGTCTCATCGTCATGACAGTACAGCTTCAGCTCCTCGTTATGCACCTCACAGAGGTCGCCGGCCGGTGGTGTCACCGCCTCGGACTTCATCAGCTTGGCGGCTTCCACTACGCTCGCCAGCAGCCTGTTTGGCTTGATGTCTTTCCAAAACAATGTTCTTCGGCACTGGGGGCAGGAGAAGTTGTTGGCATAGCCCTCCCAGTAACTTGTGATGCAAACGCGGCAGAAGTTGTGCCCGCAGCCGGTCACCACAGGGTCAGTGAAGAAACCCAAACAGATGGGGCAGGTGGCTTCCCCGTGAATTATGTTGGTGGGATCGGCTGCAGCCATAGCGCTTAGGATAAGGCGGGAGACAGTGGCATGAAACGTCCCTTCTGTGGACGTTAGATTTTAAAGTTCTTCTAACAGGAGAGTTTCAGTTTTGCTTTAAAAAAAACCGGTTTTCACTGCCACGTGGTATTTTTTGCAACTTGTTCTTCCTGGTACCTGCTCCAGTGACGTTGCACTGTGGCGTCAAATATAATGTTGCCAGAGGGATACACCTACAGTGCAGAACAACAATTTGTTTCTACCTTAAGCCAAATGTACACCAGGACAAATACATCATTAACTCTTGTAAGAGTTGTCTATTGCAAATCAGTGACATTGGAGATCCGTATTTACAAAGAAAATGATCTTACTGATAATACTTAAAAGTAACTTACATAAGCAGTACTGTAGCTGTGAAAGGAAACCCCTTCGCTGCCAGGTCTCCCCCCCCCTCAGGTGCCAGGCCTTTTTTTGGCTATTTGGGTAGTTTGCGCTTAGTCCCTCATAACTTTTTGTCCACATAAGCTACCCATGCCAAATTTGCGCCCTTTTTTCCCAACATCCTAGGTATTCTAGAGGTACCCAGAGTTTTTGAGTTCCCCTGAAGGAGACCAAGAAATTAGCCAAAATACAGTGAGAATTTAGTTTAAAAAAAAGAAAATGGGAAAAAAGTGCTGCAGAAGAAGGCTTGCAGTTTTTCCCTTGAAAATGGCATTAATAAAGGGTTTGCGGTGCTAAAATCTCCATCTTCCCAGCTTTCAGGAACAGGCAGACTTGAATCAGAAACCCAATTCCACCCAGCGTTCCCCCAAGTCTCCCAATAAAAATGGTACCTCACTTGTATGGGTAGGCCTAGCGCCCGTGACAGGAAATGCCCCAAAACACAATGTGGACACATCACAGTTTCCCAAAGCAAACAGAGCTGTTTTTTGCAAAGTGCCTAGCTGTGGATTTTGGCCTCTAGCTCAGCCGGCACGTAGGGAAACCTACAGAAACTGCGCATTTTTTAAAACTAGACACCTAGGGGAATCCAGGATGGGGTGACTTGTGGGGCTCTCTCCATGTTCTGTTACCCAGAATCCTTTGCAAACCTCAAAATTTGGCCAAAAATTACTTTTTCCTCTCATTTTGATGACAGAAAGTTCTGGAATCTGAGAGGAGCAACAAATTGTCTTACACCCAGCGTTCCCCCAAGTCTCCTAATAAAAATGGTTCCTCACTTGTGTGGTTAGGCCTAGTGCTCGCGAAACGAAATGCCCCATAACACTATCTGGACACATCAAACTTATCAAATACAAAAGAACCTGTTTTTGCGGGGGGCCCTGCGTTTTTGGTCCTGTGCTCAGCAGCCATCTGGGGAAATCTATCAAACCCAGACATTTCTGAAAACTAGACACTCAGGGGAGCCAGGAATGTGTGACTTGCGTGGATCCCCCAATGTTTTCTTATCCAGAATCCTCAGCAAACCTCACATTTAGCTAAAAAATCACTTTTTTCCCACATTTCTGTGTAGGATGACCACACTGGGACAAATTTCCCACCACCCAACATTCCCCTTAGTCTTCCAGTAAAAATGATACCTCACTTGTGTAGGTGGGCCAAGTGCCTGTGACAGGGAAGAGCCAAAAAAATGTCGGAATAGAGGGGGAACCAAAGCAGGTCCAAACGGGCAGTTTGAAAAAAAAACATTTTTAGGCAGACAAGTGCAGCAGAATTTTTATCGGTATAGATGAGACAATGTTGGGTGGTAGTAATTTTGTGGATTCCTGCAGATTCCGGAAGGTTCCATCACAAAAAATGTGGGAAAAATGTGTGATTTCCAGCAAAGTTGGAGGTTTGCAGGGCATTGTGGGTAAGAAAATGGTGCGGGGAGCATATGAAGCACACCACACTGGAATCAACCAGATGTTTAGTTTTCAGATGTGTCTAGGTCTTGTGTATTTTTCAACATGGCAGCGTCCCAAAGCCAAAAAAGTGCAGCCCTCACCATTCCTAGTGGGACGATTTTGAGAGTTACCAAGCTCTCTTGGCCCAAATGTAAAACCAAAACCCCAAATAATCAAATGTCCTCTTGCTTGCCATGGGATAAGATGTGTTAGTGTGCGGGGGGAGAGCTGGAAGACTGTTACCTCCTTCAGTTGGGGTGGGAGCATAATCAGGCCCATACTTGTTGGTAGCCACCACCCCACCATTTTATTGTTTTTTTTTAAATTCCATGGCACATAGTGGACTTTTTGACCCCCGGGTTGTGGATCGGAGGTGATTGCCCTATCTGCCCAATGGTGGGCAGAACAACTTTGGCCCCATTTATTTGGGGTGGGGGTATGGCCATGCCCCCAACCTCTTATTTTGAAATAAAAACTTCCCTGGTCTCTGGTGAGCTTTCTGTCCCCCTTGGGGGCAGATGGGCCTTCCAAAAATCGACAATCTGCCCCCAAGGGGGGTAGATATGGCCAACAGTAATGTGCCCCCATGGAGAGCGAACGTTGCCCAAGGGGCTACCCCCCAAACAAAACACACACATTAAAGCACACCAATCCCTGGTGTCTAGTGGTTTCTGCCCCCCTTAGGGGCAGATTGGCCTAACAAAAATAGGCCGATCTGCCCACAAGGGAGGCAGAAATGGCCTAAATACAATTTGCCCCCCCAGGGGAGCGACCCATGCCTAAAGGGTCACTCCCCATACATAAAAACATAAAGTAAATAAAAATATATAAATATCCCTGGTGTCTAGAGGTTTCTGCCCTCCCTGGAGGCAGATCAACCTAATTATATTAGGCCGATCTGCCTCCAGGGGGTGTCGAAAAGGCCTAAAAATATTTTGCTCCCCCTGGGAAGCCGCCTTTGCCCAAGGGGCAGCTCCCCTTATGCGTTAGTATATAAAAAAAAAAAATCCCTGTGTCTAGTGGCCAGGGGGGACAGAAATGGGCTAAAAAAAATTGACCCTTGCCTAAGGGATCGCTCTCCACTTATAAAAAAAACAATAAACAAAAAAAATGTGTCCCTGGTGTCTATGGATTTTCTGCCCCCGGTGGGGGGCAGAAATGGCCCAAAAATATTTTCCCCTGCCCCGGGGTGCAGCCCTTGTCCAAGGGGCCACTCCCATTATGCTTAAGTATATGTATAAAAAAAATTCTGTGGTGTCTAGTGGTTTCTGCCCCCCCCTGAGGGCAGATCGGCCTAAATTTATTAAGCCAATATGCCCGAGGGTACAGAAATGGCCTAAAAATAATTTGGCCCCCAGGGAGCAACCCTTGCCTAAGGGGTCGCTCCCCACATACAAAAACAAATATTATCCCTTGTGTCTAGGGGTTTAAGGCGGATCAGCCTAATTATATTTGGCTTGGTAGGGTAGCAGCTAGGTGGGTCTAAAGTTCTTGAGCTCTGATGGGTCGACTGTGGATTACTTCAGGAGGGGGAAGACTTCAGGATGTTTCCAATCTCGGGGGAAGGTGGCTAATGTAATGCAGCAGTTCAGCGTCTTGCAGAGTTCAGAGGCGATGGATGCACTAGCTCTGTTGTAGATGTGGTGAGGACAGTGGTCTGTTGGAGCTCCGGAGTGAATGCTGTTCCTGATGATTCCAGTCTCTTCTGTGGTGAGCGTGGACCAGCTGTGGATGGTTTGGGTGGGTTCTTGGGGGCTGGGTCAGTCGTAGGTTCTGACGCTGTTGTGGGTTCTGTGGGAGGAAGATTTCATAGATGTCCTTAATCTTACGCTGGAAGAAATGGCCAGTTTGTCACAGAGGTCTTGCGATGGGGGATGTTGGTGGCTTCGGAGGGAGGATTGTTGAAATCTTTGATTACCATGAAGAGTTCTCTCGTGTTGTGTGGGGAGGTATTGGTGCGTTTACAGAGTGTGGCTTTTTTTGCATTTGGATTTTTTGGTGATGGATGGCAATGGTGGCTTTAAAAGAGGCAAGGTCTTCGCTGTTTCTCCATTTCTTCTCTAGGCACCTGCAGGTGCGTTTGGATTCTTGGAGTACGGTGGTGAGCCAGCTGGCTTTTTTTGGGATGCGCTTAACCGTAGTTGATCGGAGGGGGGCTAAGGAGTTGGCGCATTTGGTGATCCAGGAGCTGAGGTTGCGTGCTGCGGCATTGACGTTGTCGGTGGGGGGCAGCGGTGATTTGGCGAGGGTCATGGTGAGTTGCTTGTTTGGTGATGCAGTTCCATTTCCTGTGAGGGGTCCTTGGGATGCGGAGGCGGCTGTTGGGTGCACTGATGGCAAAGTGTATGCAGTTATGGTCCGTCTACTCAGGAGTGGATATATTCTTAAAGGTGATCCGGTTGCTTGAGGTGAAAATAGGATCTAGTGTGTGTCCTGCGGCATTCGTGAGCGCGGTGATCAGTTGCTTGAGGCAGAGGGTGGTGAGATTGTTGAGGAGGCAAGTGGTTTTTCGGTCATTGTGGTCCTTGAGGTGGAAATTCAAGTCACCCAGGAGGAGGTATTCGGTGGATGCCAAGTCATGGGGGCTAACAATGTCTACAATGGCATCGTTGAAGGCTGGGCGGGGGCCAGGCGGTCTGTAGACCACGGTGGAGTGGAGGGAGGAGTTGTGAGTGGCGTGGATCGGGAAGTATAGGTGTTCCATTGTGATACAGTGTTCTTCCGTGTTGACCAAGATACGGATTGAGGACTTGTGTACGATGTCCAGTGCTCCACCCGGATGGGAGGGTCGGTCCTTCCTTAGGTAGTTGTAGCCATCTAGGATTGCGATGGCGATATCTGGTTCTGAGGTAGGGTTGGTCCAGGTCTCAGTTAAGAAGGTAATGTCTGGACGGGTAGAGTCAATCAGGTCCCAGAGTTCTGTGGTGTGCTTGTCGAGGGAACATATATTCAGAAGGAGGTAGTTGATGAGGTAGTGGCGGGTGTCAGTGGTTTCAGGATTGGAGTGTTCCGCTTGTTTGTTGTGGATCAAACTGGGGTTGCATTTCTGGCAGGAAAAAGGTCCATGGGTGTCCTTAGGAGATGCAGCAGGCGCTGGGACGTCCGGTGTTAAGGCAGTGGAGGGTCTTGGCGTCGTAATGGATGGTGGCCAGGAAATGGCTCATTGGAGATCCCAAGTTTCTGGTGCTGGGCACAGTCCCAGTGCGGATGGGCACAGACAGGCTTGCCTTTGGCACACCTTCAGCGTGCCAGCAGCACACCCGCTGCAGGCACCCATTCTGTGGCCACCGTTAAGAAGGGGAGGGAGGTGTGGT